>NC_056732.1:1750437378-1750459878 GCF_019279795.1 Protopterus annectens | reverse complement strand
GAATCACTGAAAGAACTGGGAATACTGATGAAGACTCATCCAGACTGCTGTAGCTGCTTTGCCTCTCAAATAAACAACAAAACTCAATGGACAAAGTGCAGGAGATGCGACACACCTTGGAAAAGGTACAACAGAGCTGGTATCAGTATCAGATTAAGAAAAGCTCCACTAAGGCCTGCAATTCCTTCTATGCTGCTGGCTAATGTAAGATCTCTGGATAACAAAATGGACTTTATCAGGCTAGACATTAACACAAACAGTAAGGTAAGGAACAGCTGTATTATTATATTCACTGAGACTTGGCTGAATTCAAATATCAGTGACCAAGCTGTTGGGATAGACAAATTCTCCTTATTCAGAGCAGATGGGTTACAGGCTCTCAGTGGCAAAACTAAAGGTGGGGGAGTCTGTATATACATCAACAACAGCTGGTGTGAAAACAGTGATGTTGTTACTAGCCATTGCTCAGCTGACATTGAATACCTTACAATTAAATCTCGTCCATTACTACATTTTAGCTGGGGATATCAATCAGGCTAAACTGAAAACTGTGTTACCAAACTACCAGCAGTATGTAAACTTCTGTACAAGAGGTGAAAACACACTTGATCAAGTGTACTCAGATATCAAACAGGCATTCAAAGCATTTCCCACCCCCATCTGGGTAGCTCAGATCACATTTCCATCCTACTTATCCCCACCTACAAACCAATGCTAGTAAGAGAAAAACCTTTCAAGAAGCAAATAAGGATCTGGCCTGAAACAGCTGTCTCAGCTCTGCAACACTGCTTTGAATGCACTGAGTGGAATCTATTTAAAGAGCTGCCACCACAAATCAATGCATTCATTTGGATGAGTATACTGCAACGGTTGTGGGATACATCACAAAATGTGTTGGAGATGCCACCACCCTGAAAGATGTAACCATCAGAGCTAACCAAAAACCCAGGCTCATCAATGAGGTATACAAATTACTGAGAGTGCATAATTCTGCCTTTAAGGCTGGAGACAGAGATGCTTTGAAAAAGGCCAGGGCCAACTTGAACAAAGGTGTGAGAGTAGCAAAACAGGCCTACAGTCTGAAAATACAGAGACACCTCACTGACCAGAAAGATCCCAAGCCGCTGTGGAGAGGGATTCAAAACATCATAGACTATCAGCCACCATCCACATGTTGTGATGATAACCCAGACTTTTTAAACAAGTTAATATCTACTTCAGTAGATTTGAGGAATCAAATAGAACCATACCAAAGAGACTACTGACCAATGCAGATGCTACATCACTATACCTCAACTTTGAAGAGGCATGCAGGAACCTACGTAGGGTTCACGCGGGCAAAGCAGCTGGTCCAGATATGATCCCAGGGAGGCTACTTAAACACTGTGCTGATCAGCTGGCAACTAGTCTTCGCAGACATTTTCAATATATCTCTCAGCCAGGATAAAGTGCCCAAATGCTTCAAGACCACCGACATCATCCCTCTGCCCAAGAAACCATCTCCAGCATCATTAAATGATTACCTGCCAGTTGCACTTACTTCAGTAGTGATGAAATGTTTCGTAAAAATGGTCAAGGATCACTTAACATCCTGCCTACCTGCTACATTTGATCCTTTTCAATTTGCATACAGGCCAAATCGTTCTACTGCGGATGCCATAGCCTTAACACTTCATCACACCTTGGACCACCTGGAAAATAAGGACTGTTATGTACGCATGCTGTTCATAGACTTCAGCTCTCCCTTCAATACAGTAATTTCACAACAACTGCTGTCTAAGCTGAGTAATCTAGGCATAGAAAACAAAATATGCAACTGGATCCTTGACTTTCTAACTGAAAGGTCACAAAATGTTCGAGCTGGAAAACATCACTCAGACAGCATCACCCAAAACACCGGGGTCCCACAAGGTTGTGTACTCAGTCCACTTCTTTTCACAATTCTAACATATGACTGCACAGCTACACATCATTCAAACAGAATCATCAAATTTGCAGATGACACCACAGTAATCAGACTTATTAAGAAGGAAGACGAGGGAGCCTACAGGGAGGAGGTGACCAAGCTAATTCATTGGTGCACTGACAACAACTAAACACTAAATGTTGGGAAAACCAAGGAAGTCATTATCGATTTTAGGAAGGTAAATAAGCCACACACCCCTATCATCATCAATGGTGCCACAGAGTTAATAGCACCAAAATCCTAGGGATACATATCGTGCAAGACCTCACTTGAGCCACAAACACTTCCTACCTTATAAAGAGAGCCCAACATCTCCACGTCCTTAGGAGAATTGGTAGAGCTAACCTCCCCCCAAAGGTCCTACTTACCTTCCACAGAGCCACGATTGAGAGTGTACTGACAAACAACATCATTGTCTGGTATGGGAATTGCTCTCAAGCTGATTGGAAGCCACTGGATAAGATCATTAAACAAGCGACAAAAATCATTGGCTCCAACCTTTAATCCCTACAGGACATATATTCAAACAGATGCTATGATATTGTCCGAAAACTACTGAAGGATATACACCATCCAGCCAATGGACTGTTCAAACTCCTGCCAACAAGGAAGCGCTACAGAAGCATTACATGCAGGACATCCAGATTCCATAACAGCTTCTTCCCATGTGCTATCAGACTGCTGAACAACAAACTCATAGCCTAACCTGCTAAATGGGCAAACAAACATTATTTATGTGCACTATATCATTGTTATTTACATAACTCTGTATATAGCTTACTTTACACGTCTCTATCTGTACTATGAAAACTGTAAACCGTAAGTATTTTTTTATGTGTGCCTCTTTCTTTATGGTACTGTTTGTTATATATCCTTATATTTCTACTAAGTCTGTTCCTGTTGTTGTATTGTTTTTGTTTCTGCTGTAAAAACTTTCAAACTTTTATCTATTTTTTTGTATTGCATTTATTTTTAGCATCTTATTTTTATTTCTATTTTCAGTATTTTTAAATTATTATTAATCTTCCTTCTGTAAACTATAATTCTTATGGTACAAGCCTGAGTATCGAAATTTCATGCAGTGACACACACTTTTCCTTCGGTGTTGATCTGTATGAGAATAAAGCTTATTTTGACTTTGACTATTAGCTTACAGGTCAAGCATTTTTAATCCTCTCCATCACTCTTTGCAAATGTTTGAGAAGATAAAGGAATTAGACATTATGCATGTATTAACAGGCAAAAACAAGAACCAATTCCATAATATGGCAAGATATGAAATCCAGTTTTGTCATGAAATTTGTGATGGTACACTTGTGAGGTTTATGAAACCTAATAAGAGGGGTGGGTGGTGGTAATGGACAAGCTTGATTATAACAACCATATGAATTTTTTGCCACTAGATGGTCCATATGAGGAAGTTTTATGTAATGAGATTAATATTGCTTATGGTAAGATTGACTGGCAGCTTAATGACATGGTTTTGCAAGGACAAGTAATTGTAGATGAATTTGCATTCATGGTTAATGATAAACCAGTGTTTCCTAAGATTCTCAGAATACCCAAAATGGACATGTCTATCGATAACCTCCCTTTGAGACTGATTGTGGATGTTACCCAATCAAAAAAAAAAAAACACTTTATAGTGAAATGTTTGGATACAACATTAAAAAGTGGTGTGAAAAGGATACCACAAATATATAAGGATTACTTGGATTTTTTAAACAAGTTGAGTTTGGTACCCTTTTTACTACAAGCTATTTTCTAACCATTGATGTCAAAAGATTTGTATTCAGTGACACCCCAAGACATAGGGTTACAGTGTTGCAAGGAATCCATTAATTGTTATACTTCCTTGCCAGGTAGGAAAATTAATGTCCTAGTTTCCCTTATGGAACTATTGCTTAAAAGCAGTTTTGTTTATTTCAAAAGGCTGGTTATTAAGCAAAAAACTGGTGTAGCAATGGGGCAGCTTGTGTCCCCATTTTTGCCAATTTTGTTATGGCCCAATGGGAAGCCACACTTTTAAAAAACAGTGAATTTAAGGATTATTGGTCCATATATATATATATTAGATTTTTAGATGACAACATGGAAAAGGTTAGATGAATTTACTGTTTATATAAATCACACAGTTCATTTTTTGAAATTCACTTATAATGCTAATGAACTGGGGATTACTAAATTAGACTTGGAAATTTAACATATTGTGTGGCAAATAAGTATTGTTCGACTATTTTTCATAATCTCACCTTTTCAAGCTCTCTTTTGCACTGTGACAGTTGGAATCCCAGACATCAAAAGAAAGCAGTGGTTAAGGGCCAGTTTGTCCAATAGTCTATGAGTTGGATCTATTTCTTACTGAATGTGGATATTTGGTGGATATGTTTTGTAAGAGGGGTTGCCCTTGGAAATTTGTTAATGTTATCAAGGAAGAAATAGTGGTAAAAAGGATTAATGGTTTCTATGCCCCTTTGATTTTATGGACAAATAAAAACTTTCAAATTGATTTTATGGACAAATAAAAACTTTCAAAACAATTTGGTGATGTTATCTCAGTCTAAGTATAGTAGGTCATTCATTACTACCTTGACATTGGATATTCTCCCCCTCTCAAATTCTAACATCCTCTGCTATATGTTGACATTGATGTCTAATCGTTTACTATGCATCAGTATCAGCTGTAACACCTACAAATTCTAACATCCTCTGCTATATGTTGACATTGATGTCTAATCGTTTACTATGCATCAGTATCAGCTGTAACACCTACAAATTCTAACATCCTCTGCTATATGTTGACATTGATGTCTAATCATTTACTATGCATCAGTATCAGCTGTAACACCTACAAATTCTAACATCCTCTGCTATATGTTGACATTGATGTCTAATCGTTTACTATGCATCAGTATCAGCTGTAACACCTACAAATTCTAACATCCTCTGCTATATGTTGACATTGATGTCTAATCATTTACTATGCATCAGTATCAGCTGTAACACCTACAAATTCTAACATCCTCTGCTATATGTTGACATTGATGTCTAATCATTTACTATGCATCAGTATCAGCTGTAACACCTACAGTTCCTACAGTCAGAAACTACCATGAAATGTCGATTCTATTTTCCTTTGCTGCTCTTTACAATTTTTATTTTGTTATACCTGTAATATAGCCAATTGTTAAATATGTTATCTTTACTGTAAATACTCATGAATTGTCCTTATTGCATTCTTTTAACTATTTGTTTATTCTTTGTGTACTTGTTATTCAAGGAACTTTTCTCTTTGGGCCTCCAACAAAATTGGGCTCAGCACGGCCCAGTGGACCATACAGGAGAGACAAATCATTTAAAAATTATTTGGAAAAAAAGATTTTACCCCTTTAAATACTATTTAAGGATAGAAACATATAGAAAAAGTGGAGGTATGATTAAATGTGGCCATTGTGGCATTGTGCTGCATTTTCCGTGGGGAAACCATTAGGAAATTCAGGGGGCATATGTATGAGCATTTGTATGAAATTCACAAAAAGAAGATTACCAATACCTTATATAACCATATACAACAAGCAGTCATACCTTTGAATTTTTAGTTCTTGAACAAACGTTGATGGACCCATATAGCTCTATCTTTGATGAATATATTGAATCAAAGGATTTAAAATGGCAATAAAAGTTAGATGCAACTAATTTTCCTGCACTTAACAAAATGTTTTCCATCAGTAGTATTTTGAAACTTAAGCATTATGTAGTTGGAATATTTTTAAATAATAATAATTATTGCTTTTGATTATTTAGGTGGTAGTGTTTTTTATATAAACTATTTATTTCTTCATATATTCATGAATGTAGATATTATTTGTATGATGGTACTAGTTGTTGATTGGTTATTTATGTATCATGTGATGTAATTAGTGGACTTTTTAAATGGCAGAGTAAATTATTGTTTTTAGGTTCTGAGGAAGTCCCCATTGTGGAATGAAAGTGCTTAACTTGGATTAAAGTGATATTTTTATATTAGCTTTGAATCCGTTTTTGGTGGTTCTTTTGGTGCTTGAGTTCTGGACCATAACTTGTTTATGCTGTAGTTCATAAGACGTTGCTAGGCTAGTGGCCTCAGAGCCTTTACAAGCCTAAAATGTTAACAATATGTTGCCCCATCTGTCCTTATTAAGTGAAAGTATTTTTGGAGAGCTAGTCTATGGTCAGCACTGACTCCCCTTGTCCATGAGGGACATGGGTACCACCATGGGGTGATTTTGTGGTCTCCAATCCATTTGTCGAGGTTGCACTTGAATAGCATCATTGAGGAGCTCCCTTCACATGAATTGAAAGTTTGCTCTGGAGAAGCAGTTGTCTCTGGGAGACATATTTGTCTTTCCAGCATGTTCTATTAATGTACAATTAAAACCACAGAATTCAAATAGCAAAACTTAAATTTCTGAAACCACTTGATGACAGTATAGGTTAGGATAGCTCAAATTTTAATAAAATATCACAAATATCACATGTATACACTTTCACTAAAAGCTTCATCAGGCAAAATGTCAACATTTCTTAAAATCTTTCATTAAATACCATCAGAGTAGATCATGTGTCTCAATAGCATCATGTGACCACAACTTAATTAATCAGCTCAATAAAACTTCTTAAAGAAATATCACTTTACTTGATTTCAAATGTCCTTCAATGTAGGTTTTATAGTAAATGCTTCATTTAAGCCAAGGCAGTGTTGTGCTATGAATCTAATAATCCATTTGTTCTCCTCTTTCTGTGCTTCATTTTTTACATCTCCACCTCTTATATGTTTATTTATTTATTTATTTATTATTGACATCTGTTAACCGGGTTAGTCCAGATGGGCCAGAAGCCCATTTTCAGTGCAGAACCAAGGAAAAAAGTTCCAGTTACAAACAGTTTACAATACATAAAGTTCACACTCCAAGATAGAGAAATTAAGATACATAAGGTCAGGAAATATAGAAGTAAGATACATACACATAATAATAAACTTTTTTTGTAAAAAAATATATACAGCAATTGAGCTTTCAGTTGAGAGAGATTGTGTTCATCAGATAAATTTCTAGTAAGGTAATTAGAGGTAGGCAAACAATATATACATATATACATGTGGTGGAGTAGTATAGCTTAAGGATGTAGTCTTTAGGTAAACTACAAGTGCAAGATGGGAAGGAGCAGGAGGAAGTAGAGTAGGATGTCTGAGGAGTAGGACAGAACAGAAGAATATAAATAGAGAGGTAGGGTCATGACAGGTGCAAGTCTTGGTTAAGTAGGTGAAGTCTGAGTTCTTTTTAAAAGTGTATAGGGTGGGAAATGGAATGTAAGTGTATATGGAGCTTATTCCAGGCTTGAGCTACAGTGCATTTTTGTAGTAGTTTACCGACATTTTTCTTTGGTTGGTAAATATCCAAGAGTTGCTGGTTCAAGATGTGGAGGGTACGAGTGGGGGTATAGGTGGATACCAGGGAGGACAGAGCAGGACTGGAAGATGGTTTGCATAATATAGAGTGTGTGATTTGAAATTGTGATAGAAGGAGTTGTTGGGTGAGTTCAAGCCATTGGAGTGAGTTGAGTGCAAGGCAATAGTGCGAGTTATAAGAAGAGTTGGTGACAAATCTAGCTATTTTGTGGTATGTTTGTTGGAGTTTGGCCAAGGTTGTGGACGAAATTTTAGTTAGGACTGGGGTGGCATAGGGAAGGGAGGGGAGGAGGAGAACCTGTACCAGGGAGTGCCTAGCGTTAGAAATGTTCTGTTGCGATAAAGAAAGCCAAGTTTTTGATGTTTGTTTTTATACTTTGGAGGATATGTAAGTTAAACTTAAGTTCATCATCAATGATGGCACCTAGGAGCTTTGTATGGGGTTCTGGTTGTATGATGGTGCTGTTGGAGGATGTGATAACAAAGGTGGATGTATGATGAAAGAAGAATGAGGGAGAAAAAGCAAGAGTTTGTTTTTTGGGGGGTTTAATATGAGTACATTATCAGACAGACACTTTTCAATGGAAAGAAAGGTGCCTTGGGTATATGGAGTTCAGAGATATAACTGGAAAAGGAGATGAGAGTTGAGTCATCAGCATAATGAATTAGGGAAGATTGTTTGCAGGATGTGTGAAGTAAAAATGTAAAAATGTTGCTGAAGTGTTTTCAAGATTGAAGACTTTAAAAGGTGCGTGCTACCAGTCACTTTTATATGCTTAAGCAAAGAATTTGGTTCTACGGACCTTCATATCTGTAGGCAAGAATGATTTTTATTTACAGGCATATGGTACTTGTGACTCAACAAATACTATTTAAAAGGCAATATCAGTACAAGTGTGTAATGGACAAAATGGAAACTCTTCCATACTAGGTTCCACAATACTTTATTATTGGAAAAAGAAAAACATAAGCACTTTGTTTTACAAATGAAAACTTCATCAGATAAATCATTTAAGAAAAATGTAGGAGTTTATATACCAATCAGAATTTAAAAAATTAAATCATGTGATGAGGAGCCCCTCAGTGAATCCAATCAATTAAAGCCACAGGATGCACTATATCCTGTCTTAAAGAGGTTTTCACTAACAGTACAAATCCAAAAAACATAATTTACGTAGCTAAATTTAAGAATAGTTAATTTAATACAATAAATAAAATGAATAATCAATAATTATCCACCAGCATGGTTCTTAAACATAATTCATCCATTAAACATTAATGTAATGAACAAACAAATGAATAAACCAAAATCTACATATTCAATCAAAATAAATTCCAAGATGTGCAAAACTGTTTAAAACTAAAACCATCACCTTTTTGGTAATGAAACAGTGCAAGCATGATGCAGTGCACCACCACAATATATGAATAGATGATTGCAGACATTTTTAAAATTCTGAATTAAGATATAAGGTAACAATCAAATTATGATACAGAGTAAAGAGTTAGTCTATCCATGTATGTATTGGTTTGGAGGCTCTGTATTTTCCTGGTGAGGAACCTCTGTGGTCTCTCCAGCTGATGCAGGTGTCTGTTGAGGTACATGCAAAAGGGAGCACTATACTCTTTTGGTGGTCTGATGAGGGTGATGTACAGTGGGGCTATAACCTCCTTACACCTGGATGTGATGCTCTTACTTGTGAGGTCCGCAAAGTAGAATGCTTTCCTTACGACAGAGAAAACCTGGTGGTCAAAGTTCAGATTGCTATCTACCTGTGTTCCTAGGTCTCTCACCACTAGGTTTGAGCTTAGGGGAGTGTTGTCAATACTGTATTTAGAGAGAAATTCTACTTTGTCAAAGGGAATAATAATGAACTATTTTGCTTTTAGTTTTAGACCATGGCTTTGCCACCAGTCATTTATCTGTGTTAGCCCTTCCTGTAGTATGTTAACATCATTGGGGGACTCAATTATTGCACCCAATTTGCAATCATCAGTAAACTTGGTAAGCCATAGGCCATCTCATTTAGCCTGGACTTCAAAGAAGTAGATTCCAAACAGTACAGAACCCAGCACAGAACCTTGTGGAAAGCAGCTGATGACGGGTCTACTGGTAGAGTTGGAGTCACCTACTTTGACAGTATGTGCTCTGATGGTGTATCAGTTGGCTACCCATCTATTGACATAAAATTTAATCCCTAACTGAGAACATTTTTCTATGATACCGGAGTGAGGGGTTGTGTCAAAAGCTTGGCCAGGTCAACATAAGCAGTATACACTTTCTTACCTTCATCCAGGGTATAATATAGTAGGGTATTGTTGAATCTTTCTTAAGAGTATTTCCACTTAATTTTATTTTGATTTGCACTGAAAAAGAGGTAACAGTCTATATTTAGGGGAACGATGAGGGGTATCATTAAATTGGTTTAATGTGATGTCTGGAGGGTTTAGGGAAGAAGTATGGATAGGTGGTTGGGACAGAGTTGGAGAGATGTTGAGAGATAGTATGGAGTCATGGTAGGATGAAAGATGGCTCAGTAGGAGGAAAAGAATATAGGATAAGCTGAAGTGTAGCACGATTAAAAGGATCTGTATTTTATTGATGGCAGGTAGCGGGGAAGTAGGAATCAATAAGGAAACAAGAAGCTGAAGGGTCGTAAAATATTCAGTGGTGGTAGAGTCTGAAAGCTGACACAAGGCAGGAAGGAAGTATTTTCTATGAAGGAATGGAGTTAGGTTGTCCTGGTATCTTCTGTTATCTTTCTGAACTATAAGAAATAGAGGAGACTGAGAGGAGATTAGGAGGATACAGTTAAGATAGGATATTGTGAGGGTTTGTCCAGGAAAAGTAGAAGATGAAGTATAGAATAATATTGTTGAGGAGGGGTCTGATTGTGAATGATATAGTGTGTAGCATTATTTGAGGGAGAAAGGTTGTTAGTAATGATGCCAAATTTCAGATGGATGTTAGGAAATAGGAAAATATAAACAAGAGTGTTTTATGAATGTGGTAAAGCTATTTGGGGAGGGGAGGGAATGGATGCCACAGGTGAAAGGTGTATGTCTAAACATAATGGTAGAGTAGAAGGGGGTGGGTGGGAATGGAGGGTAGGATGGAGGAGTGAAGCCAAGCATAGTGGACATTCCACACTTAGGTTGGTTATTACAGAGAGCAGTCAGTTTACAGCTAGTATGGAACAGTTAATATGAATATACTGGTTTCATTTACTGAATGCAGAAACCAAGAAGCTTGGGAGACTAAATATCTGACATATACAGTGGAATATATTGGTCAAGAGAAAGGACAGTGGCCATCTTAATAAGTGATCCTTAGAGTGCAGGGACTACTCCTTTAATAAGAAGGCTGTTGTAAGTTAAGTATATTCATGAGACAAATAAACAATTACCTCTATGTGAAAATAAGGAATAAAGAGGAAACTTCTTACCTTCCCCCTTCTGTATGTTAGCTGCAATTACAAATAAAACAAAACATTCTGTGAATTTGAAAAACAAATCATTACAGTAATATTATCATACACATACTGCCCTACATCTGTAACACAACACTTTGTAAACTTAAACCCAACATTGAGACAACTGATTTCAAGTACAAGAAAAACAGGAGGGATAATGAGTTGACACACAATTTAGAGTATTTGCAGTATATGTGTTACACTTACAGATTTTACCATTTCTGTAGCCCTTCACAGAGTGAACAGCTGGAGATCCCTATCAGTTTTGTGATGGTAGAAAATATTTCTGATACTTTATAATTAGCTTCCTCAAAACTGTAAGCAGTGAGCTTGGTGGCAAAGAGGGATAAAGCCTTAATTACAGCACAGATGACCAGAGTTAATTACCTGTAGGAGCTGCCTGAAGAAGATGAGAATGAGAGTCTGCTATCGGCTTGCTCATCCCAGATGAAGAGAACTGGGTATGGCACATCACATGATTGTAACCAAGTGGTAGCAATATGTGTTGTATTCAGCAGACCCATGGGCCTACTGAGCCCTTTCTTTGTCAATACATGTAAATTCACACTGTTAGCCTAGGGGAATGCAGGATGTGAGGAAGCCTTTCATCTCAGAACACAGCAATAGCAAAGCTTGGAAGATATTCTAAGGGGAGGGACTGCTCTTAGGAGGAAAGGATAGGCCACTCCAAAAAAAAAATTAAGCTGCCTACCTCTTTCCACCTGGCAGAGGGCTGATTGGAACTGAAGATAGGGAATGAATGGAAAGACGAATAAAAGGATTATGGATCAAAAAAAAAGTACCTTCTTGGGTGAAAAGAGCCTGATGTGAGAGAAATTGAAGCCAGAAATGAGAGAACTCAACATTTGGCTCTTAACTGTGGCATTCTTTTGACAAAGGTGGTTGTACTAGAAAGGGAAATTAGCCCATAGAGGAACATTAATATAGCTTCATCACAGATCCAGCAGTGGCTAGCTATGTCTAATAGGTTTATAATTACACCTGAAGCCAGAAATGAGAGAACTCAACATTTGGCTGTTAACTGTGGCATTCTTTTGACAAAGGTGGTTGTACTAGAAAGGGAAATTAGCCCATAGAGGAACATTAATATAGCTTCATCACAGATCCAGCAGTGGCTAGCTATGTCTAATAGGTTTATAATTACACCTGAGATTACAAGGCTAATGGCTTAACAACCCTTACAAGTCTAGCCAATATGACCTGATTTTACCTGATATATGGCTCCTAGGGGAAGAGGATTGCATAGTTTTTACCTATACCTTCAGTATTTTACAGATTGCCCCTGTCCATAAGGGACATAGGTATTACATCAAGTGTGAGTTTTCAGTTTTCCATTCATTGATCCAATCTGCATTTGAAGAAGGCCAGGGAAGGGCTCTGCTTTATGTGCATATGAAACTGTTCCAAAGATGGGTAATCTCTGAGGGGTTTATATTAAAATCACGAAAGCTGAAATCTGAAAATACAAGTACATCGACACATAAACGTCAATGTACTAAAACAGCAAAATACGTAGAAAATCAGAACGCCAAACGTATTTCTGGAAACAACAGTGCCATACAGGTAAGGTAAACCTAACTAAGCAAATCTAATGCAACACACTTTTCCAAACATTTTTGCAGGGGGGGAAGCCACCCTGCACCCTCCCACACCCCCTACTTAAATATACCAACTCCGAGACTGCACTACAGTGGGGAAAAGGATATATTTCCTCATCCCCATGATCACCCTGCTGGCCAAGGAAATATGTTCGGTGTTTTGATTTTGTCCAATTCCGTATTTTACTCTTTTCATACATCGATGTTTATGTGTCAATGTACTTGTATTCGTGGATTTCTGCTTTTGCAATTCTGATAAAGACCCATCTCTGAGACATATCTGTCACTCCAGCATGTTTTGTTTGAGTCGCTGACTAAGTTTAGATCTCTAAATCAGGTGATCCTTGTGTTGTTTTGTGGATGTGTAGTAGCTCCATCAAGGCTGGATTTGTGAGTGCTTTGAAGGTTAGGCAGAGGTCACCCATTAACAGTCTGTAGGAGACAGACTAAAAGGATAGGGCTTTTAGTCTGCGTGTACTGGACATGTTGCTAAGACTCTATTTTGTTTGTGAGGAACCTCTGAGGTCACTCCATCTGCTGTAAGTGCCTAGTTAAGTGCATGCCAAATGGTGCATTGTACTTTATTATTGGTCTAATGAGGACTGAGTACAGTGGGACTATAACTTCCTTGGATCTGGAGGCTGTACCTTTACTTATAAGCTGTGCCACATAAAATGACTTCCTCGCCACTGTGAACACATGGCAGTCAAAAATGTATATTGGATACTATCTGTGTGCCTGGATCTCTCACCTCTGAGTCTAATAATCATCATATTAAAGTGTCCTAAAGGGAATGATTCTTTGAAGGGTTTGGAGAAGTAACTATCCTGACGGAACAGCTCAACAATAAGAAATGTCATGTTAACCAATAAACCAGCAAAGGCACTTGCAAGGTCATCCAGCCAAGTACCAAAACAAACTTTACTCAAAGTCCAAAGTCCGATAATTAAGTAATTACCAAAACATAGACATAAAAAACACATAAACACTTAATTTGCTCACTGAGATTTCATCCTAGAATTAAGACTTCGTCAGATACAGAAGTAAAGTAAAAACAGTCCCCTTATATACACGTCTCCCAACTCATCAGAATGAATTAGAATTCAAATTCCCATAACTAATTAACAACCAGGACACTTAATAAAAATAAAAACATGAAAACTAATGTAAAATATATAATTATATAAATGTAAAACACTTATTAATAGCTTCCCATAATGTAAGTGATTACAAAAAATAGTTTGTGAATAAAATCATCTTGATAATAAACATTAAAATAACAAATTGCATTTGCATCATCTTGTGGTTAAAACTTGAACTACACCTCAAAACTATTAAAAGCCATTACTAAATATTAAAAAACATAAGAATCAATTCATGATGGTTTTAAAACCAACATTACAACCTTGCTGCCCTAATTTTCAGAATCACCCTCCTATGTCTTGAAGCTAAATTTCTGTTTTTTGTTTTAGAAGAAGTTCCTGTTGATATTAGGCAGGGTGCATGGGAAACAAAAACTGAGTATAAAGAGGTATATTGGCAAATCATTTTGGAAGCCAATAGACCTCCAGGATTAAATGAAGCAGTTTCCCTAGCCCCTGTTCTGAAAATTAAGATAGCAAGGTTGTAATGTTGGTTTTAAAATCATCATGAATTGATTCTTAAGTTTTTTAATATTTAGTAATAAGTTTTAGCAGTTTTTTTTCAAAAATGTCTTTATTCAGTTTTCAGTAGAAATAGTAATATAAACAACCATTATACATAACATTTCAAAAGGAAAAATATGCATTACAACACATACAAACAATAAAGCAGTCAGAAACCCCAGAATAGGCAGGTCCAATTCAGCCACGATACAGTCCAACAAACGAATCAAAACAGTTAGGTAAAAAACCAATAAACTGTTTAATAAATAAAAGATGAGCGCTTTAAACACACAGCTTCCTCAGATCTATGACAATGTTCCTTAGAAAATGCAGAGCTTATATACCTTCTGTCATTAATTAGCAGTAATTACACTTCTGTTCTTAAAGAAATATCCCTGTTAACATTAAGATTCAAAGCTCATGCAAAATTTAAGTATGTATGCTACAATAAAATACTACATTTCAACATACATTTCAGTGCTTATAATGCAGACAAAAAATGTAGTTATATGAAATACAATATTTAAGCTTCTTAGAAAACTAATAATATATAAATCTATGTACCTTCTGTTATAAAAACAGTAAATGATGGAACTTCTGAGTTTAAAACATCACAACATTGAGTTTGAAAATTCATATCAAAAGTTTATGTATAACAAGTAGCCACATATGCCTAAACGTAAAGCATAAGCTTGAAAATATATAAAAACAAGGAAATATATATATATATATAAATATGATAAAAGATCATTAATACAATATCATAAGAAATATCATTAAAAATATATATCAAAAAACTTATAAAAATCGGTCATGGTGCACTATATATAAGAATATTAGATATATGTATACACATGCTGGAAAATGTATATGTGTTCATACCTAAAAATATGCTCTAAACTATTGTACTGTGGGCATTACTCATGTTATAAAATTCATATTTAAACATCCACAAAAAACATAAAAGTACATACATACATATATATATTCCTATGTAGAGAGAGGTATATTTTTATACAAAGAGAGGGGCACATTGTATTATGTTTTTAGCTGAAGAGCTTTGGAGTATAGATCTATTAGTGCACTATGTATGTACTTTTATGTTTTTTGTGGATGTTTAAATATGAATTTTATAACATGAGTAATGCCCACAGTACAATAGTTTAGAGCATATTTTTAGGTATGAACACATATACATTTTCCAGCATGTGTATACATATATCTAATATTCTTATATATAGTGCACCATGACCGATTTTTATAAGTTTTTTTATATATATTTTTAATGATATTTCTTATGATATTGTATTAATGATCTTTTATCATATTTATATATATATATATATATATATTTCCTTGTTTTTATATATTTTCAAGCTTATGCTTTACGTTTAGGCATATGTGGCTACTTGTTATACATAAACTTTTGATATGAATTTTCAAACTCAATGTTGTGATGTTTTAAACTCAGAAGTTCCATCATTTACTGTTTTTATAACAGAAGGTACATAGATTTATATATTATTAGTTTTCTAAGAAGCTTAAATATTGTATTTCATATAACTACATTTTTTTGTCTGCATTATAAGCACTGAAATGTATGTTGAAATGTAGTATTTTATTGTAGCATACATACTTAAATTTTGCATGAGCTTTGAATCTTAATGTTAACAGGGATATTTCTTTAAGAACAGAAGTGTAATTACTGCTAATTAATGACAGAAGGTATATAAGCTCTGCATTTTCTAAGGAACATTGTCATAGATCTGAGGAAGCTGTGTAAGCGAAAGCGCTCATCTTTTATTTATTAAACAGTTTATTGGTTTTTTTACCTAACTGTTTTGATTCGTTTGTTGGACTGTATCGTGGCTGAATTGGACCTGCCTATTCTGGGGTTTCTGACTGCTTTACTGATTAATTTTTACTTTGATTACCCCAGCGTTTAACCTACAAACAGAGCAAGCAACTTTATTTATTACATACTTTTTTACGGACTCTGTGAGTAGGGGCAGATATCCTGTGCTTTAAAGACTCTGAACATCTTTCGTATACTTTTCCAGTACGGATGGCAGATATAGAACTTGATTATGTCCCCAGAGATGAACATCGTGGGAACAGGGCACCGCGTGATGACATCATCGTGAGGAGGTTTCAGAACTACCTCAAAGGAAACGCTCAGCCTTCGTGGTTTCTTGACATCGAACAGGAGCGAGCGGATGTTTCAGGGCAGAGCTTTGATTCGAGTAAACTTTATATGATGCTTGAAAGTATTGAGAAGAGCTTTATTAAGCTTAAGAGGCTACAAGTGCAAAGGGTGCACTTTCAATTATGTTTGGACCGCAATATCATACCCAGGGGCTTGCGCGTCTTCACAATGCCTAGCCAAGGCAGGGACTATCCAGAACTCTTGGCGCAATGGCAACGCTTGAATATGGAGGTGAGTCAAAAGTACTTAAGACTGTTGATTGACTTTTTTAAGCCCGAAGAAGCTATTTTAACCGAGGAAGTTGAAAATAAACAGCGCCAGCTTTTTAATGACTTTCCTTCAGACATTGTTTGTCCTCTATTTGACAATATGTTAGATAGTGTTTCTGCATTTGAAAGGAAACTATATCAGCAGAAACGGCATAAAGTCATTAGGGACACTAATGACTTTAGAAATGGCCAGGTCTTTATGTGGCCCAGGTTTAATCCGAGAGCCACAAATGGGACAGCTAATGAAAATATGAATGGTGTTGTAAGAGAAGCTGTGCATGATAGACCGATAAATAGAAGTGATGGGAACAAAGTTAATATTCTTGGTCCTAGAGCACAAGTGGACTCTTCAACTTTAAATGATTTAAATAATGACAATGAAAGGGTTGTACATTTGGAAGCAACCCGAACCATTCAAACTGGTATACTTGATAGTAATGCTGGAACTGTAAATGTTTTGAACAATGACAACTGTAATGACTCTGTTGATGTCATACACATAGTACACTCTACTGTTGACAACAACACCAACTTATATCCAGAAGTTAGGATAGCTAATGATATTATTAAACCAACAGAGGTTGGGCCTGAACATAAACGTCCTGTTGAACCTGTAGTTAGGCCTAAACAAATGGCCTCGAATTTAACCATCAACTCTAGTATGCCCCATCAGTTGGTTTTTCCACTACCGGTGAGAGTGGAAAACAACAAGTTCCGCTCTCGCTCAGTGAGCAGAGGGAGGCAGAAGAGAAAGTTATCGGAGGAATACACTCCGCAAAAAACATTGAGGACAATGTGGGTGGACAAACACTAGTGCACAATATGTCACATACCATTTTGACTGAAGATGACTTGAGATTATTGAATAAAGGGCTGAATTTTATTCCTAGAAGTAAGAGCAATATGGTAGACACAATTATGGATGTCAGACTATTCTGTAGAAACATGATGCTGAAATATATACATAAAGATAACACTCAGATTTTTTCTGACTCTAATTTTAGATTTAAGAACTTGAGTGAATTTACACCTACTAACCACCCTTTAATAGAAGCATACATGAAACTCACAGAGGGTGATCTATATGACTACTATGAAAATGGGGCATCCAACAAACAACGTTTTAGGAATGATAATCTCACCTATGGTGAAAGACTCAGTTTGAAGAAACTGCAAAGTGATGTCAACATATCTATTAGACCAGCTGACAAGGGAGGGAAAATAGTAGTTATGGATGCGACTGACTATAAAGAACGTATGGCCACAATGCTATGTGACGATTTTTATGTTATGGTTAGCAGGCAGGATGTAGATAACACCATTAAATGTGTACATAATACCATCATGGACATATATATGGGGCATCTGATTGATAAAGATACACATGATTATTTGATAGTCCCTCACCCTATCATACCCACCATTAATGGCCTCCCGAAAATACATAAAGATCTCGAACCCTCCCCTGAGACCTATAGTGTCAGGACGCAATTGGGTAACGGAGCATTTATCTGTATATGTGGAAAAACATTTGAGATATGTTTTGAATAATAATAATACGGTTTTGAAGGACTCCAGGCAGTTTTTACTTGATTTATATACCTGTATTAAGGATTTAACAGTCAATATGGACTACATTTTTGTAACATTTGATATTCAATCCTTATTTACTATGATCCCAAATGATTTGGGGGTCATGTATGTCACTGAATATATGCGTAACCATGGAGATTATTCAACAGTTAAGATTGACTTGATTACCTGTTTTTTGGAATTAATACTAGAGAACAACTTGTTTATGTTCAACGAGCACATATATAGACAGAGAGATGGCGTAGCTATGGGCACACCTTGTGCCAATAGCTACGCCAACATGTTCCTAGCTCATTGGGAGGAGCAATATTTGTTTAAGGTAGACCTGTTCATAAAACATGTTGTTTTCTATCGTCGTTTCGTCGATGATCTGTTTATTCTATGGAAAGGTACAGTTGATCAACTAGAATTGTTTTTTACAACCCTAAATAATCTTACTACATGCCTTAAATTTACAAAGAATCACTCTCAGTATAGGATAGAATTCCTTGATATGTACATCGAAAGGCTTGATAATAACATCATCAATACAGGGGTCTTTCGGAAAAACTGCTATAGTAACAACTTATTATATAGATCGAGTATGCACCCCCCACACGTCTTTAGAAATATTATGAGAGGCCAGGCCATCAGGGCATCTAGACTCAATCCTATGGAACACTGTTTTGAGATTGAACTATCTAACCTTAATGATAGGTTAATGCAACGAGGTTATAGTAGGAATGAGGTTAGTAGACACATGAAGGATGCAATAGATCTAAGGCTAACTAGAGGCTTACCCTACTTTGGGCCACAAGAGCCCCCAGTTGAACAGGGATTAAATATTGTGTTACCACAGTCCATTAAATTTACCACACAGTTCACAGCAGACAATTTTCAACTGAGAGAGATAATGCATAAACACTGGGACATATTGTTGGTTGATGATGACCTAAAAGCGATAGTGGGCAACTATCCAAAGTTTTTATACAGAAATAAAAAGAATCTGAAGAGGAAGCTCTGTTATACTAATACTACTCAACCAGAAAAGAATAATGGCCACACTAGACCTTGTGGTCGTTGCAACTTCTGCAGTTATATAGATAGTACTTCACATTTCTTTCACCTGGACTTGAGAAAGACTTTCATAACTTCTGCTGAAGCGGATTGTATGACACCGCACATAGTCTACTTAGCTATATGCCAGATGTGTTCCTCATTCTATGTAGGAAAGACCAACCGACCTTTCAGAGATCGAATAAGAGAACACGTCTATCATATTAGGAAAGGTTCAATACATAATGCCTTAGCTAAGCATGTACTGATGACAGACACCTCACATATATTCAGCTTTAAAGCCCTTGAAGTGATATATCCGAACCCTAGGGGTGGTGACATCCACACGTTTACAGAAGGCAGGGAAAATGAATGGATACTTCTCTTGAAAGCTGATAAAGGTCTAGGCCTCAATGAGAGAGCAAGTTTAAAACCGAAATTGAGGCAAAGGAGGAATATAAGATAGAACACAGTTTTTATACATATATTTTTTCATATATATATTCCTATGTAGAGAGAGGTATATTTTTATACAAAGAGAGGGGCACATTGTATTATGTTTTTAGCTGAAGAGCTTTGGAGTATAGATCTATTAGCGCACTATGTATGTACTTTTATGTTTTTTGTGGATGTTTAAATATGAATTTTATAACATGAGTAATGCCCACAGTACAATAGTTTAGAGCATATTTTTAGGTATGAACACATATACATTTTCCAGCATGTGTATACATATATCTAATATTCTTATATATAGTGCACCATGACCGATTTTTATAAGTTTTTTGATATATATTTTTAATGATATTTCTTATGATATTGTATTAATGATCTTTTATCATATTTATATATATATATATATATATATTTCCTTGTTTTATATATTTTCAAGCTTATGCTTTACGTTTAGGCATATGTGGCTACTTGTTATACATAAACTTTTGATATGAATTTTCAAACTCAATGTTGTGATGTTTTAAACTCAGAAGTTCCATCATTTACTGTTTTTATAACAGAAGGTACATAGATTTATATATTATTAGTTTTCTAAGAAGCTTAAATATTGTATTTCATATAACTACATTTTTGTCTGGATTATTAGCACTGAAATGTATGTTGAAATGTAGTATTTTATTGTAGCATACATACTTAAATTTTGCATGAGCTTTGAATCTTAATGTTAACAGGGATATTTCTTTAAGAACAGAAGTGTAATTACTGCTAATTAATGACAGAAGGTATATAAGCTCTGCATTTTCTAAGGAACATTGTCATAGATCTGAGGAAGCTGTGTGTTTAAAGCTCATCTTTTATTTATTAAACAGTTTATTGGTTTTTTACCTAACTGTTTTGATTCGTTTGTTGGACTGTATCGTGGCTGAATTGGACCTGCCTATTCTGGGGTTTCTGACTGCTTTACTGATTAATTTTTACTTTGATTACCCCAGCGTTTAACCTACAAACAGAGCAAGCAACTTTATTTATTACATACAAACAATAACAAAAAAAACCAACAACAACCTATATACAATATGTACAAACAGCCAACATATTAGAAAGCCAATCTTAAGTGAAAAGAGATGATCTATAAAAATAACCAGTAAGGGGATATTGTCGATAGGTGATATTTTCTAACCTTACTAATAATTTCACCTCTTGAGGATGACATCTAGCAAGTATTCCCAATATTTTCCGTAATATTTCTTTTTGGTAGTTATATATAGTAATTTGTGGGAAGAGATGTATTTAATGGCTAAGCTGCTGAAGCCTTCCAATGAAAGGCGGGGAGCAAGAGTCCAGTTCTTTGTAATATAGAATTTAATAAGAGCAGAATGTGATGAGGACATGTAGGGGTGCTCTTTTCGTAACCCACTTTTTCTAGTCTAGCTCTTAATGAGCACCATAGGTTATGTACTTTACTACACTCCCACATAACATAAAGGATATCTGCTGAATGTCTAGGACTGTGTGGACATTTAGGTGAATGATTAGTGTTGAATTTATTACTTTTTTGTGGGGTGATGTAATTATTAATCATTAGTTGGGTGTATAGTAGCTTTTTAAATAGTGAATCTGACTGCATTTTCAATAGCAGTGTTTATGTTTTGTTCATTAACATGTTGGGATTTCCTTTGGCAGAATACAGAGAATAATAGAAGACTCTGACATTTTATATCCATTACCAGTTTGTATACTCTAGAAATTGTTTTCCCTTTAATCATCAGGTTTTGAGTATTAACTGAGATAGGTTAACATCCTGTATAACACCGTTATCTGGCATGAATTTAGCATTTATAAGATATAGCAGCAAGTTAAGAATGCTTGCATATTTCTGTGGGAGATTAAGTTGCATTCTGAGTTGTGTTAAATCGTATTCTCTCCATTTGTAGATCTCCCAAACTGTAAGGTCTCTTAATAAAGGATACTCTCGTAAGTTTATAAGTTGATCATTTAGCTGCATATTAGGATTAAGGTGAAGGGGCTGCAAAAAAGAAAGGGCCTTAGATAGTTGTAGTAAATTAAAAAGTTTTTGGGTAGTTACTATCATGTGCTTAATAACTGAATGTAAATTATTTACATATTCAGACTTTTGATTTAAATTAAGAAAGAGAAGAGATTTGGGATTGTACCCCAGTGAGTTAATTTGTTTATACCAAATCTTTGACCATAGGGGGAACCACATTCTCATATTTGGGTTGTAATTTATTATCAGATGTAATCTATATGAAATAATAACACTGCAATATAATTTAACGTCTGGTAAACCTAATCCTCCCTTAGATTTTGGAAGTGCAAGTTCATCATATCTAATTCTAGTAGATTTAGGATACCAAAGAAATCTAGATATATTTTTCTCCATATCTAGAAAGAATTTTTGGGGAATGTTTAAAAAAGTGGCGTTTAATTGAAAAAAGTATTCTTGGTAACAGCTTCATCTTTACTACACTAGCTTTTGACAACAGGGGCATGTTAATGTTCTTCCATCTATTTAAGTCATTGTCAATAGCGTTCCATGTATGACATAGGTAACTTTAAATAATTTCCTCAAAGTTCAGGATAAATATTATTCCCAGATATTTCATCTGATAGGTTAACTTAATTCTGCTCTCAGGGAAGCAGTAATCCTTGTGTCTAAGAGGATTTAGAGGAAAAAGATTGGACTTGCTAGGGTTTAATTTATAATTAGATATCTCTGAGTATCTATCAATTGCTTTAAGTATTTTAGGGAGATCAGTCGTGGGAAGTT
>NC_056732.1:1750380421-1750436878 GCF_019279795.1 Protopterus annectens | reverse complement strand
ATCTGACCTCTGACCCTGTGGATTCTGTCACTCAGCCAGTTTGCAACCCATCTTGTGATGTATGGGTTTACATTTAAGCTGATGAGTTTTTCAATGATACCCGAGTGGGGTATTGTATCGAAGGCCTTTGCCAGGTCGAGGTAGGCTGTATGGACTGCCTTTCCCTCATCAATGGCCTTGGTGACTGTTTCGAAAAAGTCATCCAAGTTTAAAAGGCATGATCTGCCTTTGACAAAGCCAAACTGGGTTGGATCCAAAGTCTGCAAATTCCCTATGTCTTTATTTATGAGATCCATTATGATCCTCTCCATGGCTTTGCAGATAAGGCTTGTCAAGCTAATGGGACGGTAATTTCCAGGGTCGGTGGAGGCACTTTCTTTGTGAAGTGGGACCACAGTCGCTGCGCCACTCCTGGAGTGCGTATCCGGAGGTGAGACTAAGATTAAACAGCTGTCTTAACTGCGGGTTTAATTCCTCGTTGAGTTCGTGGAGCACACAGCCGGGGACACCATCAGGTCCCATGGATGCTGTGTTTTTTGCCTTGGAGAGAGCAGTTCTCACCTGGGCGTTAGAGATGTTTGGGGGGCTACAATCATTTGGTATAGATATCTCTCCTTTTGGGGGGGGGGAGAAGTTTGCACTGAACCTGTCAGCCAGTCTGTTGGCAATGTCTGTAGGATCAGTAATCTTCACATCATTTTGAACTAATTCTGAGCATATCTGGGAGTTTCCTCCCAGGTTTCTAACATAGCTAAAGAAGGCCTTATGATTGTCTTTTGAGTCCTTAGCTATTTTTCTCTCAAAATTTGCTTTGGATGATTTTATGAGAGCTCTTAGCTTTTTACTTATAATGATCAAAGGTGTCTTACCTTTTAAGGATTTTGCTCTATCTTGTAGTAGCTTCCTCCTTTTGTTGTAGAGTTTGTTTATGGCTGGGGTCCACCAGACTGGACGCTTGCCTTTGGTACAAAGAGTCTTTGTTTTGCTTGGGATTGCCTGATCCATGCAGTCCTGCAGGTGCTGGTAGAAGGCATTTGTAAGTAATTCAGCGGCTTGAGTAATGTTTACCGCCGGCTCGGGGGCCTTAAAGGAGACCACACTAGTCTTTAGAAGTGTGAAGTCGGCTTTCGAGAAGTTCTTTACTGTGGTCTTTTTTATTTCAGGTGGGGGCGGGATGAGGACCTCCAGCGAGATTAGTTTGTGATCTGATCTCACCAGTGAGGGGTATACTTCCAGTGTTGAACATTGTGCTCCCATGTTCGTGATGATGAGATCAAGTATGTTTTCTCCTCTTGTGGGGATGGTGACTAGTTGTTCCATGGCATTTGAGTTTATGAATTCCAGGAACTTTTGGGCTAGAGTGTTTGGGCTTGAGTAGTGTTCCCAGTCTATATTAGGGTAATTGAAGTCACCTAGTATGATGGTATTCGGAGATACATTTATCCCCTCCAGTGTTTTCAGTAAAACACGTTTGAAATATTTCTCTGCAACTGCCACATATTAGCCATATCCCTTACCTACCTTCTGTGACATTCAGTCCTACTCATTTAAACATCTAAGTTTCACAGACAGTTCTTCTTCCTTGGAGGCAAAGTAATTATCAGCTCAGTGCAAGAGGAGATGGCAAAAGCTGAGGAGGTGGAATCCAATATACCTTTTTTTTTAATGACGCATCCTCTTACAAGGAGGTCCCCAAGGATGATGGAATGGGACAATCAACCACACAAAACATGCAACTTCAATTATAGAAACACAGAGATAGGGACTACAAGAAGGAATTTTGGAATAAATAGTCTAGGAGAGGCATGGCATGGGGCTAAACCAGCCAGAGAAAAATTTAGGTACTACTTTTTTACACTGAAGCATTTCAAATGTACAATTACAGTTACCCAAATAATACCCAAGTGTTTGTTGACTTAAAATCAAAAGGTTTCACATCTGTACATATGAGTAAACCAAATATGATGGGCATTTTATTGTACCTTAAAGTGTACTGCTGGAAATTAAACTTGAATTTAATGTTTCATGACAAAAAAAGGAAGTTGGCAAATGAAAGACAGTTAGTTGGAAAAAATAATTTTAATCTAGATTTAGTGTCTGCTATAGAACTTTACAAGAAATTATGTGTGCAAGAAATGAAGCATGTTTTTCATGAGTGTAACAAAACTAATTTGCTTTATAATTTGACTACACATGAAAGACAGCAGTTATTCGAGTTGAAGTATCACATATCTATTTTAATAATGAAACTGGAAAAGGTAGTAGAGCTGTTATCACTGACAATGTCCTGTATTAAAAAAATGCTAGATTATTTGAATGGTGAAAAATATCTTTCGTCTGTCAATTTGAAATAAATCTAACATAGACAGCCACAAATTAAACTTATGGTTCAATGGGATGTGTTTGGAGAATGTTTATCAGTGTCCGAGTAAGTAATGTTGAAAAAAAAACATTAATTCTATTTCTTTTTGGTATACTGAAGCTACATAAATTAGTGGGAGATACTCTCTTAACACTCATAGTAGTAACATGAAGTTAAAAGAGAACCCGTAGCCAAAAATGTGGATTTTTAAACTGAATCAATTATACTAGGGCACCATAAACATTTACTAGATTCTTGGCACTTTTTTTTTTTTCAAAACAAGTTTATTGTTTTAACATATAAGAGAAATATCATAACAATTTTATACAAATAATTAAAAATAGGTATTATTATAATATTCAACAAAACAACTAAAGTATTTACAAAGACATCCACTACAATCAGATCAATTAATTAAACTAAAATACTGTGCTATTGAAATTAGAATTTTTTTAACAAATTTTGTAAATTATCCCATACAATAAAATGTGATGTTTTTCTAGTTGTTCTCATTCTAATTGTGCTTATTTCCATATGACACATTATATTCATAACATTTTTAAATTCATTGAACGAAGGAGGTGTATCTGAAATCCAATTTCTAGTTATTATTTTCCTAGCCACTGCTAGGATAGACCATAACAAGGGAAGCTTAATCTTTTTAACACATTGAGGTACAGGTGTGTTGAATAATATAAGAGACTTAGAAATAATGAAATTATCTGTAAAAGAGCCTGCAAAATTCATTAATTGACTTCCAGTATTCTTTCAACTTCATACAGTCATAAAACATATGAGCCCAGTCAGCATTAATTTCTACATTACATCTCTTACATAGATTATCTTTATTATTAATTTTATTCATTATCAAAGGTGTATAAAAGATCTATGTAAAAATTTCCATGTATAAAGTCTCCAGACAATGGAAGATGTAGTTCTATAAGCAGATTCCAATATATATTGTTTATCTTGTTGAGTTGGTGGGTCCCCATTAATAGAGGTGAAATAATTCCAGTATGAATCTACATTGTAAAAGTTTCTTGTCTGATAATTTTATGTATATATGAAAGTTTACCTTTATCAGAAACTTTATGCTGTAAATTTATTATCAAGTAATCAATCAGTTTTGGAATAGATTCTTTAACTGTTATAGACATTAGATCTATTCTATCAATGAGATGTTGTCTAAAGATCTGAACCTCTAACCAGCAAGTTTCTCTTAGATCAAATTCTTGTTTTAAGAAATCTAGATTTTTAACTTTATTATCAGATATCAGCTGATACCAGTACTTTAGATTATTATCTATAGCTAAATGAGCTCCTTCAGAAGTAGATGACATAAGCATACCCTGAGTATAAATTATAGGGAATACAATAAAATTCCATTCCCTATACTTAGGGTGCATGAATATAAAGTTACGATAACTAATAATAATATTTAATGGGTAACAGACCATATGTTTAGGTGTAATAGGTGAAGTACAAAATTCCTTTAGCAACCACAACATGGAGTTATTTATAATCATATTTTTATGTGTTAAGGAGATTTTCATGAAGTGCATACTAATTAGCTCCCAATAATCTTTCCATTTTGCGACATATGACCGATCTATTAATAAAGTAATAACTTTTATAATAGAAGAGATAATATATAAATTAAAGTCTGGAAAAGAAATACCCCTTGAGACCAGCTATTAGTATGTTTCTTTAATGCAATCCTAGGTCTATTAGGTGCCCATAAGAAATTTAACATTAGTGTATTCAGTTTCTTGATAGTTATTTTTGTAGGTGAAAGTATTATTGATTGTATTAAGTATAAAATCTTGGGGAATATTATCATTTTAATAATTGTAAGTCTCTCCTCCATAGTAAAAACATATTATTCCAGGTATTAAAAGATTTTGTATATTAAGAAAACAGGTATTATAGTTATTATATATAATAGATTTAATATCTTTAGATAGTATTATACCTAAATAAGTTATCTGACCTGAGTTGGGTACATATTTAGTAAAATCACTAATGAGAGTATTTTTTCGTGTATATATAGGTAGTATTTTAGTTTTTCTTCATTGAATATTAAACCAGAAATACTTTTAAAATTCATCATTTTATCAAATAAAGACTGCATAGAAGAATTAGATCCTGCTGATGTAATTAGAACATCATCTGCAAAAGTTGAATTTTGATGTTGTATTTTCTTCTATTTCAAAACCCTCTATGTCAGTACTGTTTCTAATCAAATTAGCCCAAGGCTCCATTACTAAAGTGAATAATAGTGGAGAAAGTGGACATCCTTGCTTTGTACCTTTAAGAATGGGTATTTTTTGTGAAACATATGTTCCTACCTTAATATAAGCCAGCGTTCCTTTGTATAAATGCTCAATTAAATTTACAAATGCATCAGAAAAATTTGTGCATTTCATTAAGGTAAACAGATAGTCCCAACTTACTGAATCAAATGCTGAACCTATATCAAGACTAATAAGTGTTAAATCTTTCTTTTTCCTATTTGCAAAATCAATTAATGTTAAAGTTCTTCTTATATTATCAAAAGTATTTCTATTTACAATGAAGCCCGTCTGATCTATGTCTATAATGCCGGGGATAATTGTCTTCAATCTATCAGCAAAAATACTCATAAACATTTTATAATCAACATTAAGTAATGAGATGGGTCGATATGAAGAACATCTAGTTGGATCTTTATTAGGTTTTAAAATTGGTGAAATAAATGTATATTGCCAAGATGGGGGGGGTTATTAACTCAGTTTGGGCCAGAATAAAAACCTTATGTATTAATGAATATGTAGTTTTAGAAAGGATTTTATATATCTCTGGTATAATACCATCATTACCCGGTGCTTTGTTTGATTTAAGCTTATTTATTTGTGTAATAACTTCTGTATATGAAATACTCTTGTCCAATAGTTTAATCTGTTGTTTATTAAGCTTTTTATTCATGTTTGTGGTTATAAACTCCTTTATTTTATCTTTAGGTTCCATGTTAATGTTGTTATGGTTAATCTTGTGAAAGTGATTTCTAAATTCATCCAGTATTTCTGGTATACTAGAAACATTCTTCTTTTTCCTTAGAGAAAAGATTTCTTTGATATGGTTTTGTTTATTCAATCTTTTTGTTTTATTTTTAAGTCTATGTAAGTATTTGGGGCTTATTGACTAAGACAAAAACTTGTATTTCTCTAAAGTTATTTTAACTTTATGAGTTAAAATTTCTTTGTATTTCTCATTTAGTTTGTTTATTTCTTCAATAACTTTCTTGTCCATAATATTTTCTTTATTATTATGCTTATAAGAGTCTAGTTTACTTTGAATATCTAACAATTCCTTATCCCAAGATTTCCTTTTATTATTATACCATCTGATACTTTGTCCATATAGATATGATTTTAAGGCATCCCAAACATAGACAATGGAGACTTCAGGAGTATTATTTATGTCTAGAAAATGTTGTACTTCTGAAAGTATATATTCTTTATAGTCTTTTAGCTGAGTTAAGTATGCTGGTATCCTTTTGATCTGAACATTATGAGTATTTTTTATCATGAATTCAAAAACAATTGAGTTATGATCAGATATAGGACATGAAATGATTTTGGAATTAATTAAATCTGTTACCATCTGGTTAGAAATAAAGACCCTATCTATTTTTGAATAAGTTTTGTATCTGTTAGAAAAAAAGGTGTATGGTAATGATTTTGACTCTATCTGATTATTAATATCATTCAAATGATAAGAATTAGCAAAATCATTTAAATGTTTTGCATTAGATGTAATTCTTCTTTTCTTTATAGTGGTAGTATCACTTTCATGTAGTATACAATTAAAATCACCAGCTAAAATAGTATCCCCTATAGAGAATTATATGATCTTATCAATATGATGTTTCACTGTATTAATACCAATTCCAGGTATCCAATATACATTAATTAAAGTGTAAGTCTTCCCATTAATTTGTATTGTAACCATACAAAACATTCCTTTGTCATCCTGATAAGACTTAATGGTTTTAGGAATGGGCATACTTTTATTCCATAAAATAGCCACTCCTCTTTTTTCTGAGTGTGCTCTGAACTAACCAATACTGTATACTTATTAGTGGCTAGTTTATCAATATCTTTTTCAAGAGATGGGTTTCTTGCAGGAAGACTAGATTGGCCTTGTGTAGATTAATGTATCTTATTAGGCTTGCCCTTTTACATGGATTATTCAATCCATTAATGTTTAAAGAAATTCCTTTTAAAGATGTCATTTGGCATTTTTAAAACTCAAGAATCTTATGATCGAAATAACAAATAACAAGATAAATAATGTTACATCTCCTCTTTTAGGTGTACCTTTAAATATAGCTGTATTTATTAAATCTCTTATGGGATTTTGTATAGGATTCAATTTTGTTTGTAGTGACAATGAGTGTACAAAATATATTGTGGATGTCAAAACTATATACATATAACAATGAACAAGTGAAAATAATGTAAGGATTAAACCTTGCATCCCGCCTGGAGTTGAAAACTCCAACTTAGAGTAGTATTTGCTACTCAAGTTAACCCCCTACCCTAAGCAGCAGTACCTCAGCTACCACCTTATCAATTTAATACTAGTTATATTTAACTGAGGTTAACAGTTTTCAATTCAATTATCTATCAAGACAAAACTACACATTTGGTAAAACAGCAGCATATAAACTAAAATAAACTTTATTTTTTTTTATTTTTTTTTTTAAAACTGTTCATACTATTATATAGATCTATGTAATATATAACACTTGTATTCTAATAGCATTCAAATAATCTTAATGTTAGAAATCAAGAGGAGAGAAAATTATGTTCTAACATTCATTTAAATCAAAAACTTTGGCTAATATGATTCAGACATTACATGCATTAAGATGCATCTATTTTCTGTCATGTGAATTCTATCAACAGCTTCCAAAAAAATCTTGAATTGTTTGTATATGAGCATTTACTTAAACTCATTATTGTCAATAGAGTTAAATACTGTATTCATAAAAATTATCATAAATCATATTGCATAGTTATGCAGATTTTCAGAAACACCTGCGTTATTACCTAAAAGAAAAAGCCATCACACATCCACACACACACACACACACACACACACACACACACACACACACACACACACACACACACACACACACACACACATATACACATACACATATATACATACATACACACACACACACACACACACACACACACACACACACACACACACACACACACACACACACATACACACACACATATATATATATATATATATATGATCTCACTGAGTTGTGTCTTTGTAGAGCAGTATCCTACTTGCTGTTCCTAGAATAAATCTGTCTGCTTTATACAAAATAATGCACAGCAAACACATATTAGTAACCAGATTTTACAATCATGCTAACCTACTGCTTTAAAATATATCACATGACATTTCTTCCAGAATAGAGTTATAAGATTATTTATGTTTGTCAATCAGATGAATTAAATGAGTTATAGTAAAGTATATGTTTGGGACACAAATTTTTAACACAGATTATTATGCTGCTGCTAAGTAGATTTTCCAAAACATTTAAATAAATGTTTCATTTTTTATGCCTTCTAAAATAAGACATTTACTTACTACAAGAAACTACATCATTTAAACTCATTATAACTGACATATTTTATGAACAGAGTATTTTTCCTGAATCTGTGGTGTGTCAGTGTGATAACCTTGTCAATGTTTATACTAACTGCTTTCAGTTTCTCTGTGAGAATTCTGTGATTTGAAGATTCTGAGGTAACTCAAAGACACTGTGCATGAGACAGCCCACATCCCAGATTGTCTCTCTTAACATTTTGGCGGGAAACTTATTAAAAACTAGTGACAAACATTCATTTAGCAGTGTAAATGCATCTAAACATGACAGAACCTCCACAATGTATTCCACAGATCATCACAGCCTCTATGCAAGTGAAATTAAACTCAAAATTACCAACAAGCAATAAAACTCAGCATTCTTCTCCCAACTCAGTTTTCATACAAATCCTATTATTCACTGTGCCCACACAGTCAAAAGCATCTCTATATATTAATAAAGAAAAGAAAAAGAGAGTAGAAAATAAAAGGGAGTGAGGCAGAAATAAAAATGTAAGAGAAAGCTGTAAGAAGTATATACAATGGAATGTTACTTACTGTTTATATTAATAGAGTTAAAAATAAAACATATTATTTACTCTTATTTAGTTCTGATTATTATTAGTTAAAGCATGACAGATTATTTACAAACAAGCATAAGCAGTATAATCAAGAAAGTATAATTAGAAATAGCATTTGAAGAACTTATAAACTTTTACAAGAAATAAATATGTTATTATTCTATTAATGATATTTTCATTACTGTTCTCTCCTGCCCTCCCCACCCTTTACCCACTACATAATCTAAATAGAATGTCATTGTTTAAACAAAGAAAATAATAAAAGAAGAAGGAAAAAAAAAGGTAAAGATAAAAAATGTATCAAATTACTAACCTTACTTTTTCAGAAAGAGAAACAAATCGAGTCACAGCCTGCCATTAAATCCTCAGGCATTTTGACTGGTTATGAAACAAAACATTTCTTTGCACATAGAGAATAACTTTGATTAAATCTTTTCCAAAATATTTGTGGCTTTCTGGAAATGCAGGAACTATATTCAAAAAGATTAATAATGAACTAAAATGATGAGAGAGAAAAAAACATATAACAAATCATTTGTTTTTAGTCTCTTCTTCTTCTCTGAAGTCTTCCAGGAAGCTTCAGTTGCCAATCTCTTTAATGAAGAACTAGCCCATTCCATTTCTTCTATTTTATCCAAAATCCTTTTTCTTTGACAAACAGTAAAGCAGAGTCTAAATCATCAAGACCTTAGGACCATCAGGAAGGAAGATTTTAAGCTTGGCAGGAAACAGAAGGTATGTTTTAAACTGTGCTTTTTAAGCTCCCTTATTAGTGGCAGAAAAACTTTTCTTTTAGCAATTACCATGGAAGAATAGTCATTGTCAAAACGCACAGTTGTCTCATTAAACTTAACAGGAGCTTTAGCCCAAGCAGATTTAAGAACCATCTCTTTATCAAAAGATGATAGAAATCTAACTATAACTGATCTAGGATAGTTTTTGTTAGAGTTAGTATTAGCTATAGATCTATGTGCTCTTTCGATACCAAAAGAGAATGCTTCTGGTAAATCTAAAGTTTTAGGGAGCCATGTTGTTAAAAAAGAAGTAATATTGTCACCTTCAATATTTTCTGGCAGTCCAAAAATCCTAATGTTATTGCGCCTAGATCTATTTTCCAGGTCATCCAGCTTTGTTTGTAAATGTGTATTTTGTTTCAGCAGAAACTCAATGTTGATTCCCTCTTCTTGTATTTTATTTTCCATGTCATTCACAGCTTCTTCTATGCCTGTCATCTGGATCTTCTGTTGTTGCAGGTCCATATGTAACAAGTCTATTTGTTTTGTAGTTTTTCTATGAAAGTGTCTATTTTAGTATCCATTTTATCCATCTTAGCAGTAAGTTGCTGGACTATAATTATCAGAGACTGAAGTTCTTTCTTGATGCTGGAGTCTTGAGAATTTGTCTTACTGGAACTCATTTCAGACTGATAAACTGACAGGAAAATTTCCAAAGTAATTTCTGACAGGAATATTATTAAGATTTCCTTTCTTTTTTAGATATAGTTCAAGAACTATATAAAACAAACATATTTAGAAAGAAAATTACTTCAAGAATTAATTTTTTAAGTAATTAATTCCTGTCAATGTAATGAAATTGGTGGAGCTGAAGAAATCTGCTGCTATCCTGTGTTCATCCTTGGCCACGCCCCGATTCTTGGCACTTTTTGAAATCCTTAAGACAAAGATAATTTATAGGTTATGACACTTTTGTAGGAACAGATGTTAAAGATATGTTTTTGGTTACCTGCCCCCCCCCCCCCCAATATTTGGGTAGAATTGTTTTATCGGGTGTTGACAAAAAGTATTTCTTTTTAACCATGCAGAAATGTAAGTTATTGAAAACTTTTATGGAAATAGTATTAACCAATGATTATGTGTACTGTGAAAATGAGTGCTACAAGCAAACAAAAAGAGTAGCTGTGGGTTCTTCATCAGACCTGGCTTTTGACATAGTTACTCTTTTGGTAGTTGGAAACTAATTTTATTTTTTGCTTACAAATTTATGGAGTTCATTAAAAAAATTTCATTACCTTGATGTCATTTTTTAATATGTACAGGAAATAGTGAGGATTTTAAAAGATTGTTGAGTTACATTACATTCATAGGCAACTACATTTTTGGACTTTAAATCAGAAAATAGGAATGATAAAATAATTTTGTAGATGAGAATATCACAAAAAATGCCAAAGAAAGCTCAGGAATGGAGGTTTGAAAACATTTTTATAAGAAACCTTCCTCTACCATATTATATTAATATATATACATACATATAAACATACAGATCACCTACACAAGAATGAAAGCGCAAAACACCGACACCCATATAGCCGACACCACATAGCCAACAATCGAAACACTGACAATGTAATTACTGCACAAAAAAGGAAAATAAAATTTCCTTTTTTGTGCTAGCAGGAGGGCTATGCCCCCCACACCCCCTACACTCCCCGTAACTTTAATATACCAACTGCGAGATCACACTACAGTGCAGGAATGGAAATCTTTCCATTCCACACTATGGAGACATACCGTTTCCCCACTGTCGGTATTTTGATTGTCAACCATGTGGTGTCGGTGATGTGAGTTTCAGTCTTCTGTGGTGTTGTTCTTCTGTAGGGGACCCACACATACACGCACACACACACACACACATATATATATATATATATATATATATATATATACATATATATATATATATATATATATATAAACACACACACACACACACACACACACACACACACACACACACACACACACACACACACACACACACACACATACATATATATTATTTACTGGGAAAGTCCAACTTGGAATGAAGCCAATTTTCAGCAGAGGATCAGGGAGAAATTCTCCAGGTGCATGTCTTTGTACATGGGAGGAAACTAGAGCACCTACACAAATGCAGGGAGTCCATGTAGACTCCACACAGAAGCCACCCCAGCCGAGAATCGAACACAATGCTACTGTTCCACCAATATAATTTTGTATATATATATATATATATATATATATATATATATATATATATATATGTGTGTGTGTGTGTGTGTGTGTGTGTGTGTGTGTGTGTATTTTAAAAAATTATCATTTAGAATGGCAGAAAAGAAACCTTAATGAGGGATACAGAAGCCCAGTGTGTGTCCATGCAGATGTATAAACACCAAATAACTATATATATATATATATATATATATATATATATATATATATATATAAAAATGGCAGCACCCTGCATGGCTGCGGCTACTCTGGCTCGCAAATGCACTACTCACTGTAGCTCTTTTTCTGCAGTGGATTTACTTGGACTAACAAATTTTACTGAATTTTTGAATGTGGGAAGGTGTTATGATCGTTTTGCTTTGCTGAATCTTCTGGAATCGAACTCGCCATGCGAGTGGTTTGCAGGGCTGATGTCTGCAGGCCCTGTGAGGCCTGAATCACTGAAAGAACTGGGAATACTGATGAAGACTCATCCAGACTGCTGTAGCTGCTCTGTCTCCCAAATAAAAAACAAAACTCAATGGACAAAGTGCAGGAGATGCGACACACCTTGGAAAAGGTACAACAGAGCTGGTATCAGTATCAGATTAAGAAAAGCTCCACTAAGGCCTGCAATTCCTTCTATGCTGCTGGCTAATGTAAGATCTTTGGATAACAAAATGGACTTTATCAGGCTAGACATTAACACAAACAGTAAGGTAAGGAACAGCTGTATTATTATATTCACTGAGACGTGGCTGAATTCAAATATCAGTGACCAAGCTGTTGGGATAGACAAATTCTCCTTATTCATAGCAGATGGGTTACAGGCTCTCGATCGCAAAACTAAAGGTGGGGGAGTCTGTATATACATCAACAACAGCTGGTGTGAAAACAGTGATGTTGTTACTAGCCATTGTTCAGCTGACATTGAATACCTTACAATTAAATCTCGTCCATTACTACATTTTAGCTGGGGATATCAATCAGGCTAAACTGAAAACTGTGTTACCAAACTGCCAGCAGTTTGTAAGCTTCTGTACAAGAGGTGAAAACACACTTGATCAAGTGTACTCAGATATCTAACAGGCATTCAAAGCATTTCCCACCCCCATCTGGGTAGCTCAGATCACATTTCCATCCTACTTATCCCCACCTACAAACCAAGGCTAGTAGGAGAAAAACCTTTCAAGAAGCAAACAAGGATCTGGCCTGAAACAGCTGTCTCAGCTCTGCAACACTGCTTTGAATGCACTGAGTGGAATCTATTTAAAGAGGTTGCCACCACAACTCAATGCATTCATTTGGATGAGTATACTGCAACGGTTGTGGGATACATCACAAAATGTGTTGGAGATGTCACCACCCTGAAAGATGTAACCATCAGAGCTAACCAAAAACCCAGGCTCATCAATGAGGTATACAAATTACTGAGAGTGCATAATTCTGCCTTTAAGGCTGGAGACAGAGATGCTTTGAAAAAGGCCAGGGCCAACTTGAACAAAGGTGTGAGAGTAGCAAAACAGGCCTACAGTCTGAAAATACAGAGACACCTCACTGACCAGAAAGATCCCAAGCAGCTGTGGAGAGGGATCCAAAACATCATAGACTATCAGCCACCATCCACATGTTGTGATGATAACCCAGACTTTTTAAACAAGCTAAATATCTACTTCAGTAGATTTGAGGAATCAAATAGAACCATACCAAAGAGACTACCGACCAATGCAGATGCCACATCACTATACCTCAACTTTGAAGAGGCATGCAGGAACCTACGTAGGGTTCACCCGGGCAAAGCAGCTGGTCCAGATATGATCCCAGGGAGGCTACATAAACACTGTGCTGATCAGCTGGCAACCAGTCTTCGCAGACATTTTCAATATATCTCTCAGCCAGGATAAAGTGCCCAAATGCTTCAAGACCACTGACATCATCCCTCTGCCCAAGAAACCATCTCCAGCATCATTAAATGATTACCTGCCAGTTACACTTACTTCATTAGTGATGAAGTGTTTCGTAAAAATGGTCAAGGATCACTTAACATCCTGCCTACCTGCTACATTTGATCCTTTTCAATTTGCATACAGGCCAAATCATTCTACTGTGGATGCCATAGCCTTAACACTTCATCATACCTTGGAACACCTGGAAAATAAGGACTGTTATGTACGCATGCTGTTCATAGACTTCAGCTCTCCCTTCAATACAGTAATTTCACAACAACTGCTGTCTAAGCTGAGTAATCTAGGCATAGAAAACAAAATATGCAACTGGATCCTTGACTTTCTAACTGAAAGGTCACAAAATGTTCGAGCTGGAAAACATCACTCAGACAGCATCATCCAAAACACCGGGGTCCCACAAGGTTGTGTACTCAGTCCACTTCATTTCACAATTCTAACATATGACTGCACAGCTACACATCATTCAAACAGAATCATCAAATTTGCAGATGACACCACAGTAATCAGACTTATTAAGAAGGAAGACGAGGGAGCCTACAGGGAGGAGGTGACCAAGCTAATTCATTGGTGCACTGACAACATCTAAACACTAAATGTTAGGAAAACCAAGGAAGTCATCATCGATTTTAGGAAGGTAAATAAGCCACACACCCCTATCATCATCAATGGTGCCACAGTGGAGAGAGTTAATAGCACCAAAATCCTAGGGATACATATCACGCAAGACCTCACTTGAGCCACAAACACTTCCTACCTTATAAAGAGAGCCCAACAACATCTCCACGTCCTTAGGAGACTTGGTAGAGCTAACCTCCCCCCACAGGTCCTACTTACCTTCCACAGAGCCACGATTGAGAGCGCACTGACAAACAACATCATTGTCTGCTATGGAAACTGCTCTCAAGCTGATCGGAAGGCACTGGATAAGATCATTAAACAAGCCACAAAAATCATTGGCTCCAACCTTTAATCCCTACAGGACATATATTCAAACAGATGCTATGGTATAGTCCGAAAACTACTGAAGGATATACACCATCCAGCCAATGGACTGTTCAAACTCCTGCCAACAAGGAAGCGCTACAGAAGCATTACATGCAGGACATCCAGATTCCATAACAGCTTCTTCCCATGTGCTATCAGACTGCTGAACAACAAACTCATAGCCTAACCTGCTAAATGGGCAAACAAACATTATTTATGTGCACTATATCATTGTTATTTACATAACTCTGTATATAGCTTACTTTACACGTCTCTATCTGCACTATGAAAACTGTAAACCGTAAGTATTTTTTTATGTGTGCCTCTTTCTTTATGGTACTGTTTGTTATATATCCTTATATTTCTACTAAGTCTGTTCCTGTTGTTGTATTGTTTTTGTTTCTGCTGTAAAAACTTTCAAACTTTTATCTATTTTTTTGTATTGCATTTATTTTTAGCATCTTATTTTTATTTCTATTTTCAATATTTTTAAATTATTATTAATCTTCCTTCTGTAAACTATAATTCTTATGGTACAAGCCTGAGTATCGAAATTTCATGCAATGACACATACTTTTCCTTCGGTGTTGATCTGTATGAGAATAAAGTTTACTTTGACTTTGACTATTAGCTTACAGGTCAAGCATTTTTAATCCTCTCCATCACTCTTTGCAAATGTTTGAGAAGATAAAGGAATTAGACTTTAGGCATACATTAAAATGTAAAAACAAGAACTAATTCCATAATATGACAAGACATGAAATCCAACTTTTGCATGAAATTTGTGATGGTACAGTTGTGAGAGTTATGGAACCTGATAAGAGGGGTGGAGTGGTGGTTATGGACAAGCTTGATTATAACAACCATATTAATTTGTTGCTACTAGTAGGTCCATATGAGGAAGTTTCTTGTAATGAGATTAATATTGCTTATGGTAAGATTGACTGGCAGTTTAATGACATGGTTTTGCAAGGACAAGTAATTGTAGATGAATTTACATTTATGGTTAATGATAAGCCAGTGTTTCTTAAGATTTTTGGAATACCCAAAATTCATATGCCCATCGAAAACTCCCCTTTGAGACTGATTGTGGATGTTACCCAGTCAAAAACACACTTTATAGTGAAATGTTTGGCAACAACATTAAAAGGTGGTGTGGAAAGAATACCACAAATATGTAAGGATTACTTGGATTTTTAAAACAGGTTGAGTTTAGTACCCTTTTTACCACAAGCTATTTTTCTTAACTGTCAATGTCAAAGATTTGTATTCAGTGATACCCCATGACATAGGGTTACAGTGGTTCAAGTTATTATACTTCCTTGTCAGGTAGGAAAATCAGTGTCCTAGTTTCCCTTATGGAGCTAGTTCTTAAAAACAATTTTGTTGATTTTGAAGGGTAGGGTATTAAGCAAAAAACTGGTATAGCAATGGGGATGGCTTGTGCCCCCATTTTGCCAACTTTATTATGGCTCAATGGGAAGCCACATTTCTAAAAGATAGTGAATTTAAGGATTGTTGGTCCATATATATTAGATTTTTAGATGACAACATGGAAAAGGTTAGATGAATTTACTGTTTATATAAATCACACAGTTCATTTTTTGAAATTCACTTATAATGCTAATGAACTGGGGATTACTAATTTAGACTTGGAAATTTAAAATATTGTGTGGCAAATAAGTATTGTTCGACTATTTTTCATAATCCCACCTTTTCAAGTTCTCTTTTGCGCTATGACAGTTGGCATCCCAGACATCAAAATAAAGCAGTGGTTAAGGGCCAGTTTGTCCAATGGTCTATGAGTTGGATCTATTTCTTACTGAATGTGGATATTTGGTGGATATGTTTTGTAAGAGGGGTTGCCCTTGGAAATTTGCTAATGTTATCAAGGAAGAAGTAGTGTTAAAAAAGGATTAATGGTTTCTATGCCCCTTTGATTTTATGGACAAATAAAAACTTTCAAACAATTTGGTGATATTATCTCAGTCTAAGTATAGTAGGTCATTCATTACTACCTTGACATTGGATATTCTCCCCCTCTCAAATTCTAACATCCTCTGCTATATGTTGACATTGATGTCTAATCGTTTACTATGCATCAGTATCAGCTGTAACACCTACAAATTCTAACATCGTCTGCTATATGTTGACATTGATGTCTAATCGTTTACTATGCATCAGTATCAGCTGTAACACCTACAAATTCTAACATCCTCTGCTATATGTTGACATTGATGTCTAATCGTTTACTATGCATCCGTATCAGCTGTAACACCTACAAATTCTAACATCCTCTGCTATATGTTGACATTGATGTCTAATTGTTTACTATGCATCAGTATCAGCTGTAACACCTACAAATTCTAACATCCTCTGCTATATGTTGACATTGATGTCTAATCGTTTACTATGCATCAGTATCAGCTGTAACACCCACAGTTCCTACAATCAGAAACTAACAAGAAATGTTTATTCTATTTTCCTTTGCTGATCTTTACAATTTTCATTTTATTATACCTGTAATATAGCAAATTGTTAAATATGTTACCTTTGCTGTAAATACTCATGAATTGTCCTCATTGCATTGTTTTAACTTTTTATATATTCTATGTGTACTTGTTATTCATGGAGCCTTTCTCCTTGGGCCTACCAACAAAATTGGGCTCAACTCAGCCCAGTGGACTATATAGGAGAGACAAATCATTTAAAAATTATTTGGAAAAAAAAAGGTTTTACCCCTTTAAATACTATTTAAGGATAGAAAAGTATAGAAAAAGTGGAGGTATGATTAAATGTGGCCATTGTGGCATTGTGCTGCATTTTCCGTGGGGAAAACCATTAGGAAATTCAGGGGGCATATGTATGAGCATTTGTATGAAATTCACAAAAAGAAGGTTACCAATACCTTATATAACTATATAGAACAAGCAGTCATACCTTTGAATTTTTAGTACTTGAACAAGTGTTGAGGGACCCACATAAGTCTATCTCTGATGAATATATTGAATCAAGGGATTTAAAATGGCAATTGAAGTTAGATGCAACTAATTTTCCTGCAGTTAACAACACTTTTTCTATCAGTAGTATTTTGAAACTTAAACATTATGTAGTTTGAATATTTTTAAATAATAATATTTAATGTTTTTGATTATTTAGGTGGTAGTGTTTTTATATAAACTATTTATTTTTTCATATATTCATGAATGTAAATATTATTTATATGATCAGCAAAAATAGAGCCCAAAAAACAGCAATATAGCAGAAGCAAATATAAAATCCCTTGTGAACAAGGAGCAAAAGATCCAGGCTGAGAATATATTCCAAAATAACAGCAAGAAATCCACGAATAAATGTTCAGGTACCAGTTTATTAACAGAGGACACAAGCGCTTTCACAGTTGCTTCTTCAGGTGTAACTCCTGCCATAAAAGCACACACCTTATATACTCTTCCTAATTAGTCTAAATGATCAATTAACATACTAAAACATTTAAAGAGATAGTACACATAGAAATAATACCTAGTTGAAATGCATTTATATTACAAGATACACATACTAAAACATTTTAAAAGATATTTTAAAAGATTTTAAAACATTTATTCGTGGATTTCTTGCTGTTATTTTGGAATACATTCTCAGCCTGGATCTTTTGCTCCTTGTTCACAAGGGATTTTATATTTGTTTCTGCTATATTATTTATATGATGGTGCTAGTTGTTGATTGGTTATTTGTGTATCGTGATGTAATCAATGGACTTTTTAAATGGCAGAGTAAATTATTGTTTTTAGGTTCTGAGGAAGTCCCCATTGTGGAATGAAAGTGCTTAACTTGGATTAAAGTGATATTTTTATATTAGCTTTGAATCCGTTTTTGGTGGTTCTTTTGGTGCTTGAGTTCTGGACCATAACTTGTTTATGCTGTAGTTTATAAGACGTTGCTAGGCTAGTGGCCTCTGAGCCTTTACAAGCCTAAAATGTTAACAATATGTTGCCCCATCTGTCCTAAGTGAAAGTATTTTTGGAGAGCTAGTCTATGGTCAGCACTGACTCCCCTTGTCCATGAGGGACATGGGTACCACCATGGGGTGATTTTGTGGTCTCCAATCCATTTGTCGAGGTTGCACTTGAATAGCATCATTGAGGAGCTCCCTTCACATGAATTGAAAGTTTGCTCTGGAGAAGCAGTTGTCTCTGGGAGACATATTTGTCTTTCTAGCATGTTCTATTAATGTACAATTAAAACCACAGAATTCAAATAGCAAAACTTAAATTTCTGAAACCACTTGATGACAGTATAGGTTAGGATAGCTCAAATTTTAATAAAATATCACAAATATCACACGTATACACTTTCACTAAAAGCTTCATCAGGCAAAATGTCAACATTTCTTAAAATCTTTCATTAAATACCATCAGAGTAGATCATGTGTCTCAATAGCATCATGTGACCACAACTTAATTAATCAGCTCAATAAAACTTCTTAAAGAAATATCACTTTACTTGATTTCAAATGTCCTTCAATGTAGGTTTTATAGTAAATGATTCATTTAAGCCAAGGCAGTGTTGTGCTATGAATCTAATAATCCATTTTTTCTCCTCTTTCTGTGCTTCATTTTTTACATCTCCACCTCTTATATGTTTATTTATTTATTTATTATTGACATTTGTTAACCGGGTTAGTCCAGATGGGCCAGAAGCCCATTTTCAGTGCAGAACCAAGGAAAAAGTTCCAGTTACAAACAGTTTACAATACATAAAGTTCACACTCCAAGATAGAGAAATTAAGATACATAAGGTCAGGAAATATAGAAGTAAGATACATACACATAATAATAAACTTTTTTTGTAAAAAAATATATACAGCAATTGAGCTTTCAGTTGAGAGAGATTGTGTCCATCAGATAAATTTCTAGTAAGGTGATTAGAGGTAGGCAAACAATATATACATATATGCATGTGGTGGAGTAGTATAGCTTAAGGATGTAGTCTTTAGGTAAACTACAAGTGCAAGCTGCGAAGGAGCAGGAGGAAGTAGAGTAGGATGTCTGAGGAGTAGGACAGAACAGAAGAATATAAATAGAGAGGTAGGGTCATGACAGGTGCAAGTCTTGGTTAAGTAGGTGAAGTCTGAGTTCTTTTTAAAAGTGTATAGGGAGGGAAATGGAATGGAAGTGTATATGGACCTTATTCCAGGCTTGAGCTACAGTGCATTTTTGTAGTAGTTTACTGACATTTTTCTTTGGTTGGTAAATATCCAAGAGTTGCTGGTTCAAGATGTGGAGGGTACGAGTGGGGGTATAGGTGGATACCAGGGAGGACAGAGCAGGACTGGAAGATGGTTTGCATAATATAGAGTGTGTGATTTGAAATTGTGATAGAAGGAGTTGTTGGGCGAGTTCAAGCCATTGGAGTGAGTTGAGTACAAGGCAATAGTGCGAGTTATAAGAAGAGTTGGTGACAAATCTAGCTATTTTGTGGTATGTTTGTTGGAGTTTGGCCAAGGTTGTGGACAAAATTTTAGTTAGGACTGGGGTGGCATAGGGAAGGGAGGGGAGGAGGAGAACCTGTACCAGGGAGTGCCTAGCGTTAGAAGTTAGAAATTTTCTGTTGCGATAAAGAAAGCCACGTTTTTGATGTTTGTTTTTATACTTTGGAGGATATGTAAGTTACACTTAAGTTCATCATCAATGATGGCACCTAGGAGCTTTGTATGGGGTTCTGGTTGTATGATGGTGCTATTGGAGGATGTGATAACAAAGGTGGATGTATGATGAAAAAAGAATGAGGGAGAAAAAGCAAGAGTTTGTTTTTTGGGGGGTTTAATATGAGTACATTATCAGACAGACACTTTTCAATGGAAAGAAAGGTGCCTTGGGTATATGGAGTTCAGAGATATAACTGGAAAAGGAGATGAGAGTTGAGTCATCAGCATAATGAATAAGGGAAAATTGTTTGCAGGATGTGTGAAGTAAAAATGTAAAAATGTTGCTGAAGTGTTTTCAAGATTGAAGACTTTAAAAGGTGCGTGCTACCAGTCACTGTTATACGCTTAAGCAAAGAATTTGGTTCTACGGACCTTCATATCTGTAGGCAAGAATGATTTTTATTTACAGGCTTATGGTACTTGTGACTCAACAAATACAATTTAAAAGGCAATATCAGTACAAGTGTGTAATGGACAAAATGGAAACTCTTCCATACTAGGTTCCACAATACTTTATTATTGGAAAAAGAAAAACATAAGCACTTTGTTTTACAAATGAAAACTTCATCAGATAAATCATTTAAGAAAAATGTAGGGGTTTATATACCAATCAGAATTTAAAAAAAATAAATCATGTGATGAGGAGCCCCTCAGTGAATCCAATCAATTAAAGCCACAGGATGCACTATATCCTGTCTTAAAGAGGTTTTCACTAACAGTACAAATCCAAAAAACATAATTTACGTAGATAAATTTAAGAATAGTTAATTTAATACAATAAATAAAATGAATAATCAATAATTATCCACCAGCGTGGTTCTTAAACACAATTCATCCATTAAACATTAATGTAATGAACAAACAAACAAATGAATAAACCAAAATCTACATATTCAATCAAAATAAATTCCAAGATGTGCAAAACTGTTTAAAACTAAAACCATCACCTTTTTGGTAATGAAACAGTGCAAGCATGATGCAGTGCACCACCACAATATATGAATAGATGATTGCAAACATTTTAAAATTCTGAATTAAGATATAAGGTAAAAATCAAATTATGATACAGAGTAAAGAGTTAGTCTATCCATGTATGTATTGATTTGGAGGCTCTGTATTTTCCTGGTGAGGAACCTCTGTGGTCTCTCCAGCTGATGCAGGTGTCTGTTGAGGTACATGCAAAAGGGAGCACTATACTCTTTTGGTGGTCTGATGAGGGTGATGTACAGTGGGGCTATAACCTCCTTACACCTGGATGTGATGCTCTTACTTGTGAGGTCCGCAAAGTAGAATGTTTTCCTTACGACAGAGAAAACTTGGTGGTCAAAGTTCAGATTGTTATCTACCTGTTTTTCTAGGTCTCTCACCACTGGGTTTGAGCTTAGGGGAGTGTTGTCAATACTGCATTTAGAGAGGAATTTGACTTTGTCAAAGGGAATAATAATGAACTATTTTGCTTTTAGTTTTAGACCATGGCTTTGCCACCAGTCATTTATCTGTGTTAGCCCTTCCTGTAGTATGTTAACATCATTGGGGGACTCAATTATTGCACCCAATTTGCAATCATCAGTAAACTTGGTAAGCCATAGGCCATCTCATTTAGCCTGGACTTCAAAGAAGTAGATTCCAAACAGTACAGAACCCAGCACAGAACCTTGTGGAAAGCAGCTGATGACGGGTCTACTGGTAGAGTTGGAGTCACCTACTTTGACAGTATGTGCTCTGATGGTGTATCAGTTGGCTACCCATCTACTGACATAAAAGTTAATCCCTAACTAAGAATGTTTTTCTATGATACCGGAGTGAGGGGTTGTGTCAAAAGCTTGGCCAGGTCAACATAAGCGGTATACACTGTCTTACCTTCATCCAGGGTATAATATACTAGGGTATTGTTGAATCTTTTTTAAGAGTATTTCCACTTAATTTTATTTTGATTTGCACTGAAAAAGAGGTAACAGTCTATATTTAGGGGAACGATGAGGGGTATCATTAAATTGGTTTAATGTGATGTCTAGAGGGTTTAGGGAAGAAGTATGGATAGGTGGTTGGGCCAGAGTTGGAGAGATGTTGAGAGATATTTGAAAAAATATTATATGTCTCTTACTTGCTTCTTGCTTGGTGTGATGGATTTGCAGTGTTCTTATGACACTCAGTCTTGCTGGCTGGATTCTTGCTAAAATTCAAAGTCTGATTATATTTGCATCCACAGTCTGTTGCATACAGAAACTTGCAGAATATACACTGATGAGAGAATATACTTTGCAGCACTTGTCTTTAAGAGCAGTAACCAATAACTTTTATAATAAATAAAACTAGACAAACGTTGCAGCTTAAAAGTACTGTTCCAACTTTACTTCTCATATAGTACAGATGATGTGAGAGATATAACATTTACCTCAGAACACCAAATGTGTTCCTACCATATCCCCAAACAACTGGATTTATACAGCTCTTTATATACTCTTTTTAAACATATTTTGGAGAATTGCTTATCCTGTAGAAACAATACTAAACTTCCTTGTTTAACAATGTCTTGTAAGAGACCAGCTTTTCTGACAGTGTGAATATCCTGTAACAGTGTCCTGATGTCCATGTGGAAAAACATATTTTTGAGGAAACACATTGTCCTGTATTCTATTTGAATCTGTGTATAGAAACATGTGTTCTTGTGTCAATGCTGATAAGCATATCCTGTTTTTTATGAAGAAAAACATATTTTTGAGAAAACACATTGTCAGAGATCAGCTTTTCTGACAGTGTGAACATCCTGTATTTTATTTGGATCTTTGTAAAACATCTGTTCTTGTGCCATCCTGTTTTTCCATGCAGAATAACATGTCATTGTTCTTTAAAAGCAGATTTTGCATTTTTGTTATTGCATATATCATGCCTTGAGTCTGTAAGGAATAATGTCCATTCAGCAGATTCCTTTTCCAAGCCATGGTCATTTAGTATGACTGCTGATCACATTTTACTTAAACTTTGTTTCTGCATTTAAGCAAGCCTTTTCTTTCAGCATATTTACAACATAATTAATTTCAGATTTATATTCATAAAATCTAACAATTCCCTCTGTTTTTAAACATACTCAAAACATTTTATATAGAAAACACAATAAACAAACCTTTAGTTTGATACAACAAATCAAAATGCAATTTTACATAGTTAATACAATGATATTAAAGTATTACTACCAAAACTGAATGTATTTAACAACTTTTTCTTTTGCAGACCATTCTGTGAAAATATTTTATCAGTTATGAGCTGTGTCTGCTTTAATGTTATTATTTTTTTTTAACATGATCAATTTATTATTTTGCAATCACAGAATTTAAATTATGACTTAGAACTGTTTCATTAACTCTTTGCAGCTGTTAAATTAACTATGAGACAATAACTATGTGCTACGCAAGCATTTATACACTACTGAAAACACACAATTTCAATGTCATTTTAACCATAACATTGTGGTCATGTCTTTGAACTGCCCATTAACATCTTGATAAAGTACTGAACTGGGCTTAGATAATAAATATTTGAAAGCAATTATTTTACTGGGGTAAACCAGTGATATTACAACTTGACAAATTACTTTTGAACTTATTACGATGTATCCTGTACAGTATGTATTTACACAGACTGTCTGCTATTCATGCATTTCAATCTAGTAGGTACCCTGGACCCATTTTTATTAAATATGGTTTTCACACATATTTATTACTAGACATTAATCTCATTTGTACTGAATTCTTCTGCATTTGTACATACAATGACTATAAAGTACATTTAGTCTAATCTTACAAATTTAGTAACATTAATATTAAGCAAAATCTTGGAAAATGTTTGTCTCTTTAGAAATATCTAGTGGAATTGATACCAAATTCATATGTCCTGTTATTTTAAACTACATACTCAATAATTGTTAAAAATATTCATGCTTTTTTATACCAACATTGTTTTGCCAAAAACATATTAAAAATAGTGACCATTCTTGCTATTAGAAACATTTATGCATTTTGCATATCTTTATTCTCTCTTGTATAGCTTTAATAAAGCAATTTTAAATCATCTCTTGTTTAACCATTATGATAGCTATTAACAACTTGTAAAATATCTTATCCTGTCAGGTTTAATCCAGTTTACCAGTATTTCTAATACACTAATACCTGTTTTTCCTCTCCTAAAAGAGTATTGTCAAGAATGAATGAGATATATATATTTTTTCCTGTAGCTTTATTTTAGACCCTTATTATTTATTTTATGTAGCTTTATTTCAGACCCTTGTCACCGTCTGTTTATACAGTCAGTGTAAAACTGAGAAAGTGCCCCTCCCCCTGTAGTACTTCAGCAGCACTGTTTTCCTGCCCTATGCTGTGAGAAATAGAATGCATGTCAGCCCAACACTTTGGTTACATTTATTTTATTAAATTATGAACTTTTGTCTGACTTGATAACTTTTTATAAAGCTTTTGCTGTTTACTACCACTAGTAGGCATTTACATTCTCCTACACAATTGATTTGAACTGTATATATACTATAGCCCATTTGCTGGCTGTACTTGATGCAACTGAGGTTTTTTTTTTTTTTTTTTTTTTTTGTCCTTTTAACATTTACTTGCAAACAGATTATCAGTGACATCTATGCACAATTGTGGCATTTTATGACAATTACTAAATAGTGTTGCCTGTAAACATTTTAACAATTATGTTTTAATAACAATGATGCTTTAGGAAAAACTCAAGCTACTTATCTGGCAATCAGTCTTGTTGTTTATCTTATCTTTCCAGCATTTCCTGTAACTATTCATTCAGTCTAGGAAGGTCTGAGCTCACATTTCATACTCTGTAAACTATAGTTAATTATTTTAGCTTTTTTCCTTTAATGTGATTGTGATTTGCATAACTATGCATTTATACAACATAAATAGACATCATTTTACAATTACCTTACATGGATTTCAGTATTTTTTTTATTTTTTTATTTAACTATTTAACTGTCCTGCCATTAATTTTACAAAAACTGTTTGAATAATACCATCTGTGATTTTATTTTTAAAATTCAGAACTTTAACTGTTTGGTGTTACTATATAATTATAAACAAATTGTAAAAAACAAAATAGATATTAGTTTAACCAACACATTTATATTTATATTATTTATATTTGCTGTTGTCTAACTGTTATTCTTGTGTATTGTAACAGATGTACTCTAGATGAAAAGAACACACATGCATGTCTGTCTTGTATATGTATATCTTTATACAAGCATGTCAGTCTTGTGATTTTAAATTTTTACTCTTATTAACTATTTTTATTTAATTTTATACACTAGAACAATTTTGTTTACCTTTCGACTATGCTAATGAATGGCATTCATATGCTTTACTTTACTGTAGTACTGATAGATGTCTTGCTTTAACTGAATGAAAGTAAAACTTTTAAAAATGATTTGTCTCTATTATCCTACATCAGATGGTACCATCCTACCATGTATGTTTAACCATTTTCAAAACATAAACATATTAGAAAATATATTTCTTTTGCACAGATTAACTGTGTATGCAGGAAATTCCCAGTCTTTGTCAGTTGAGCTAATTTATTTTCTTTATCCTGGAACTGCTTTTGAAGAATTTCCTGGAATGTTGTATGGTCTTTCTGACATTCTTTAGTAAGCTGTTCTGCTGAATTTGAAACTCCTATGCACTTTTGAAAAGATGTATGTATAACTTGTCTAAGCTTCCTGAACTCATTGTGTCTGTCGTTTAGAAGTTTACTACATTCCTTTGTAACAAAATGTACTAGGGGTTCTATCAGTAACTGATTTGACTCACATGTGGTGACAGGACATAACTGTTCAACATCAGAATGTAATGGAAACACTTTACCCTTAGTTAATTCTTCAGATCTGTCTTTACAGTCTATTTTTTTTGCAATATGATGCAATATTTTTTTATGACATAATACACAAAATGCAGTTTTTGTTGAATCACACAATAAACATTTGTCATTTTTCACATGGTTTTCTTTGAGATACCAGCCAAATATTGTAATACATTTGCATAATGCCTTACTATCAACCTGCCCTAATAAGGTTTTACATTTACTAATGTGCTGTGTATACCAACATAGCAATTTACTAAAGTTTGGTTTACTCCTGCATGAATTATAAATAATATCCATACTATCTAGTAATATACAACCTGTCTAGGAATACAGAAACTATATATGAATATACAACCTGTCTTAAGAATATAAAAACTCTCTTAAGAATATACAAACTGTTTTAACATCATCCACACTAAATATGTGACACAGAAAAAAGTCTTACCAGTTAGCAAGAAAACAGGTGATCAGGCTGCTATTGCAGATGGCTGGAAATTTTTCAAAGTCACTTGAGAAGCTGGGAAAGCACAACAGGCAGTGGACTGATGGGCTAGTGGATATCCCCCTTTTCTTGAAGAATTTATGGCACTGTGAATTTCTTGAACTAGTCTCACTCCGGATTGTAGACGTCTAAAAAAACTTTACTACTGCAAGCTGCATAAACTGGAATACTTCTGTTTAGGATTTACACATACGTACAAATGTTAGTTACTGCAATTTAACTGAAGTGACCCTCTGCAGGGCTTACCATCACTCCTCCTGTGGTTGAATGCAGATTGTAGGTTCAAATGCAGACTAGCTTGCCATTGAAAAATTATATGGAGCTAGTCACTCAGCTGCCTCGCCATTGAAAAAATATTTTGAAATTTACTCTCTTACTTGCTTCTTGCTTCTTGCCTGGATGGATTCTTGCTAAAATTCAAAGTCTGATTATATTTGCATCCACAGTCTGTTGCATACAGAAACTTGCAGAATATACACTGATGAGAGAATATACTTTGCAGCACTTGTCTTTAAGAGCAGTAACCAATAACTTTTATAATAAATAAAACTAGACAAACGTTGCAGCTTAAAAGTACTGTTCCAACTTTACTTCTCATATAGTACAGATGATGTGAGAGATATAACATTTACCTCAGAACACCAAATGTGTTCCTACCATATCCCCAAACAACTGGATTTATACAGCTCTTTATATACTCTTTTAAACATATTTTGGAGAATTGCTTATCCTGTAGAAACAATACTAAACTTCCTTGTTTAACAATGTCTTGTAAGAGACCAGCTTTTCTGACAGTGTGAATATCCTGTAACAGTGTCCTGATGTCCATGTGGAAAAACATATTTTTGAGGAAACACATTGTCCTGTATTCTATTTGAATCTGTGTATAGAAACATGTGTTCTTGTGTCAATGCTGATAAGCATATCCTGTTTTATGAAGAAAACATATTTTTGAGAAAACACATTGTCAGAGATCAGCTTTTCTGACAGTGTGAACATCCTGTATTTTATTTGGATCTTTGTAAAACATCTGTTCTTGTGCCATCCTGTTTTTCCATGCAGAATAACATGTCATTGTTCTTTAAAAGCAGATTTTGCATTTTTGTTATTGCATATATCATGCCTTGAGTCTGTAAGGGAATAATGTCCATTCAGCAGATTCCTTTTCCAAGCCATGGTCATTTAGTATGACTGCTGATCACATTTTACTTAAACTTTGTTTCTGCATTTAAGCAAGCCTTTTCTTTCAGCATATTTACAACATAATTAATTTCAGATTTATATTCATAAAATCTAACAATATTATGGAGTCATGGTAGGATGAAAGATGGCTCAGTAGGAGGAAAAGAATATAGGATAAGCTGAAGTGTAGCACGATTAAAAGGATCTGTATTTTATTGATGGCAGGTAGCGGGGAAGTAGGAATCAATAAGGAAACAAGAAGCTGAAGGGTCGTAAAATATTCAGTGGTGGTAGAGTCTGAAAGCTGACACAAGGCAGGAAGGAAGTATTTTCTATGAAGGAATGGAGTTAGGGTTTCCTGGTATCTTCTGTTATCTTTCTGAACTATAAGAAATAGAGGAGATTGAGATGAGAGTAGGAGGCTACAGTTAAGATAGGATGTTGTGAGGGTTTGTCCAGGAAAAGTAGAAGATGATGTATAGAATAATATTGTTGAGGAGGGGTCTGATTGTGAATGATATAGTGTGTAGCATTATTTGAGGGAGAAAGGTTGTTAGTAATGATGCCAAATTTCAGATGGATGTTAGGAAATAGGAAAATATAAACAATAGTGTTTTATGAATGTGGTAAAGCTATTTGGGGAGGGGAGGGAATGGATGCCACAGGTGAAAGGTGTATGTCTAAACATAATGGTAGAGTAGAAGGGGGTGGGTGGGAATGGAGGGTAGGATGGACGAATGAAGCCAAGCATAGTGGACATTCCACACTTAGGTTGGTTATTACAGAGAGCAGTCAGTTTACAGTCAGTTTATAGCTAGTATGGAACAGTTAATACAAATATACTGGTTTCATTTACTGAATGCAGAAACCAAGAAGCTTGGGAGACTAAATATCTGACATATACAGTGGAATATATTGGTCAAGAGAAAGGACAGTGGCCATCTTAGTAAGTGATCCTTAGAGTGCAGGGACTACTCCTTTAATAAGAAGGCTGTTGTAAGTTAAGTATATTCATGAGACAAATAAACAATTACCTCTATGTGAAAATAAGGAATAAAGAGGAAACTTATTACCTTCCCCCTTCTGTATGTTAGCTGCAATTACAAATAAAACAAAACATTCTGTGAATTTGAAAAACAAATTGTTACAGTAATATTATCATACACATACTGCCCTACATCTGTAACACAACACTTTATAAACTTAAACCCAACATTGAGACAACTGATTTCAAATACAAGAAAAACAGGAGGGATAATGAGTTGACACACAATTTAGATTAGGGTATTTGCAGTATATGTGTTACACTTACAGATTTTACCATTTCTGTAGCCCTTCACAGAGTGAACAGCTGGAGATCCCTATCAGTTTTGTGATGGTAGAAAATATTTCTGATACTTTATAATTAGCTTCCTCAAAACTGTAAGCAGTGAGCTTGGTGGCAAAGAGGGATAAAGCCTTAATTACAGCACAGATGACCAGAGTTAATTACCTTGTAGGAGCTGCCTGAAGAAGATGAGAATGAGAGTCTGCTATCGGCTTGCTCATCCCAGATGAAGAGAACTGGGTATGGCACATCACATGATTGTAACCAAGTGGTAACAATATGTGTTGTATTCAGCAGACCCATGGGCCTACTGAGCTCTTTCTTTGCCAATACATGTAAATTCACACTGTTAGCCTAGGGGAATGCAGGATGTGAGGACGCCTTTCATCTCAGAACACAGCAATAGCAAAGCTTGGAAGATATTCTAAGGGGAGGGACTGCTCTTAGGAGGAAAGGATAGGCCACTCCAAAAAAAAATTAAGATGCCTACCTCTTTCGACCTGGCAGAGGGCTGATTGGAACTGAAGATAGGGAATGAATGGAAAGACGAATAAAAGGATTATGGACAAAAAAAAAGTACCTTCTTGGGTGAAAAGAGCCTGATGTGAGAGAAATTGAAGCCAGAAATGAGAGAACTCAACATTTGGCTCTTAACTGTGGCATTCTTTTGACAAAGGTGGTTGTACTAGAAAGGGAAATTAGCCCATAGAGGAACATTAATATAGCTTCATCACAGATCCAGCAGTGGCTAGCTATGTCTAATAGGTTTATAATTTCACCTGAGATTACAAGGCTAATGGCTTAACAACCCTTACAAGTCTAGCCAATATGACCTGATTTTACCTGATATATGGCTCCTAGGGGAAGAGGATTGCATAGATTTTTACCTATGCCTTCAGTATTTTACAGATTGCCCCTGTCCATAAGGGACATAGGTATTACCCCAAGTGTGAGTTTTCAATTTTCCATTCATTGATCCAATCTGCATTTGAAGAAGGCCAGGGAAGGGCTCTGCTTTATGTGAATATGAAACTGTTCCAAAGATGGGTAATCTCTGAGGGGTTTATATTAAAACCACGAAAGCTGAAATCTGAGAATACAAGTACATCGACACATAAACGTCAATGTACTAAAACAGCAAAATACGTAGAAAATCAGAACGCCGAACGTATTTCTGGAAACAACAGCGCCATACAGGTAAGGTAAACCTAACTAAACAAATCTAATGCAACACACTTTTCCAAACATTTTTGCAGGGGGGGAAGCCACCCTGCACCCTCCCACACCCCCCTACTTAAATATACCAACTCCGAGACTGCACTACAGTGGGGAAAAGGATCTATTTCCTCTTCCCCATGATCACCCTGCTACCTGCTAGCCAAGGAAAAATGGTCGGTGTTTTGATTTTGGCCGATTCTGTATTTCGCTCTTTTCATACATCGATGTTTATGTGTCAATGTACTTGTATTCGCGGATTTCTGCTTTTGCAATTCTGATAAAGACCCATCTCTGAGGCATATCTGTCACTCCAGCATGTTTTGTTTGAGACGCTGACTAAGTTTAGATCCCTTAATCAGGTGACCCTTGTGCTGTTGTTTTGTGGATGTGTAGCAGCTCCATCAAGGCTGGATTTGTGAGTGCTTTGAAGGTTAGGCAGAGGTCACCCATTAACAGTCTGTAGGAGACAGACTAAAAGGATAGGGCTTTTAGTCTGCCTGTACTGGACATGTTGCTAACACTCTATTTTCTTTGTGAGGCACCTCTGAGGCCACTCCATCTGCTGTAAGTGCCTAGTTAAGTGCATGCCAAATGGCGCATTGTACTTTATTATTGGTCTAATGAGGACTGAGTACAGTGGGACTATAACTTCCTTGGATCTGGATGCTGTACCTTTACTTATAAGCTGTGCCACATAAAAGGACTTCCTCACCACTGTGAACACATGGCAGTCAAAAATGTCTATTGGATACTATCTGTGTGCCTAGATCTCTCACCTCTGAGTCTAATAATCATCATATTAAAGTGTCCTAAAGGGAATGATTCTTTGAAGGGTTTGGAGAAGTAACTATCCTGATGGAACAGCTCAACAATAAGAAATGTCATGTTAACCAATAAACCAGCAAAGGCACTTGCAAGGTCATCCAGCCAAGTACCAAAACAAACTTTACTCAAAGTCCAAAGTCCGATAATTAAGTAATTACCAAAACATAGACATAAAAAACACATAAACACTTAACTTGCTCACTGAGATTTCATCCTAGAATTAAGACTTCATCAGATACAGAAGTAAAGTAAAAACAGTCCCCTTATATACACGTCTCCCAACTCATCAGAATGAATTAGAATTCAAATTCCCATAACTAATTAACAACCAAGAAACTTAATAAAAAATAAAAACATGAAAACTAATGTAAAATATATAATTATATAAATGTAAAACACTTATTAATAGCTTCCCATAATGTAAGTGATTACAAAAAATAGTTTGTGAATAAAATCATCTTGATAATAAACATTAAAATAAATTGCATTTGCATCATCTTGTGGTTAAAACTTGAACTACACCTCAAAACTATTAAAAGCCATTACTAAATATTAAAAAACATAAGAATCAGTTCATGATGGTTTTAAAACCAACATTACAACCTTGCTGCCCTAATTTTCAGAATCACCCTCCTATGTCTTGAAGCTAAATTTCTGTTTTTTGTTTTAGAAGAAGTTCCTGTTGATATTAGGCGGGGTGCACGGGAAACAAAAATTGAGTATAAAGAGGTATATTGGCAAATCATTTTGGAAGCCAATAGACCTCCAGGATTAAATGAAGCAGTTTCCCTAGCCCCTGTTCTGAAAATTAAGGCAGCAAGGTTGTAATGTTGGTTTTAAAACCATCATGAATTGATTCTTAAGTTTTTTAATATTTAGTAATAAGTTTTAGCAGTTTTTTTTCAAAAATGTCTTTATTCAGTTTTCAGTAGAAATAGTAATATAAACAACCATTATACATAACATTTCAAAAGGAAAAATATGCATTACAATACATACAAACAATAACAAAAAAAAACAACAACCTATATACAATGGGCAAGATTCAGGAAGCCTCCGTGTAAGAGTTATAACTCTTAAACGGAGGCTGCAGTTAAACGGTGTGATGTCAGCATGTCATGCATATGCATGAGGTGCATGAGGCATGCTGAATCACACTGTAACTCTTACACGGTCCGTGTAAGAGAGTAGGGGGCGTGTCTGTAGGCTAAGCCCTGCAAGTGGACACGCCCCCGGAAGTCTAGAATGGCTGAAAGTAAACAGCCACGAGAGAGGCCATGGAAATGTGAATAAACACACTACACAACACATGCCCCTACAGACCATCAGTGTATAAAGTGAAGAGATGTTATAAAATTAAATTAAAACCTGTTTAATTTTTTTAAACCCCGTAAATGTGTGCTACTGTGTGCACTCGTGTGCGCGGGTGTGCTACTAGCGCAATTGCAGTTAGCAGGCAGTCGAGAAGGATAGAAAAACTAAATATGCAAAGTAAGCCAAGAAGTAATAGCCTAGCGGTAGAGTTGTCGGCTTAAGAGTAGGCAGGCAGGGTTCGAGCCCAAACAACAACCTTTTTTTTTTTTTGTAAATAAGCACTAAAAAGGCCCCTGACAGTATTGTACAAATGTCAAAGAATTCCCTTTTGTAAAATTGAATGAAATGGAGCATATATTCTGAAATAACACAATAATAAAATATGTAGAAATGTACTGATAGCTAAACTGCTGTGAGACAGAGTGCCCGTAGCTGAGTAGCGTTTAAAGAGCTGCAAACTGCGTGCCCATTGCTAAGCACCGGTTTAACAGGCTGAAACTGTTTGTAACTAGCTGTGCTTAGCTGAACATGTGTGTCACTATCCAATTAAGGTTTATCCCAGCGCACACCGTTTGCGTGCCGCTCCCACAAGCTAACTGCCAGTACGCATGCGTGAGCTCCGCGCAAACGAGTGCAGACCTGGATTAAAGTGCTTAAAAGTGCCTTTATGGCACTTTGATTGACAGGTCCTGTACTCAGTTTGAAAGTTTTTAAAGAAAAATAAATTCCCACTGTCAAACACAGGACCTTGGTAACATAAGTCTGTATGACCTACCACTAAGCCATGACGGCCATACAAGAGCACAGTGCTAAAATAAATATAACATGTAATAGTAGGAATCAGTATAAAGGCAATATAGGAGATGTACTATCCAAAGCATGTCAGTTAGAGTTTTAATGGCCAAATTACTGGATTCCCATACTAGTTCAGTGTTAACAGAAACAGCCCTGCTACTTGTTAGCTTGTACATAATAATGTAAGGTAATGTAAATATATGAAGGTACGTATATCTACACATACATATATATAAATATATATAAATACATATGAAATATAGTTGTAGGTGTCAGTATCCATACACACTCACTACAGGAAACAGTGAACATAAATGCAGCAACCAGAATCTGCAACACAGCCTGACCCCTGTGTGACCTACTTACCCTTCTAACTGCTTAAAGGTGGCCTCAGCACTTTGATTGACAGGTCCTGTACTCATTTTGAAAGTTTGGAAAGAAAAATAAATTCCCACTGCCAGTCTCGAACCCAGGATCGTTGTAACATTAGTCTGTATGACCTACCACTAAGCCATGAACGCCTTACAAGAATGCAGTGCTAGAATAAATATACCATGTAATAGTAGGAATCAATATAAAGGCAATATAAGAGGTGTACTATCCAAAGCATGTCAGGTAGAGTTTTAATGGCCAAATTACTGGATTCCCATACTAGTTCAGTGTTAACAGAAACAGCCCTGCTACTTGTTAGCTTGTACATAATAATGTAAGGTAATGTACATATATGAAGGTATGTATATCTACACATACATATATATAAATATATATTAATACATATGAAATATAGTCGTAAGTGTCAGTATCCATACACACACACTACAGGAAACAGTGAACATAAATGCAGCAACCAGAATCTGCAACACAGCCTGGCTCCTGTGAGACCTACTAACCCCTTTAACTGCTTAAAGGTGCCTCCAGCACTTTGATTGATAGGCCCTATACTCAAGTCAAAAGCAAAATATAAGCATACTAGTAGGCCCTACCACAAGACCATTGTAACACTAGACTGTATGACCTACCATTAGGCCATGACTCTCATACAGGAATATAGTGCTAAATAAGTGGAACATGTAATAGTAGGAATGAAGATAAAGGCAATATAGTATGTCTACTACCCAAGCATGTCAGGCAGACTTTCACTGTCCCAATTACTGGATTACCATACTAGTGTAGTGTTAACAGAAACAGCCCTGCTAATTGTTAGCTTGTACCCAATAATGTCAGCTAATGTACATATATGAAAGTATGTATATGTACACAGATATATATATATATATATATATATATATATATATATATATATATATATAGAGCAATACATATGACATATAGTTGTAGGTGTCAGTATGCATACACACTCACTACAGGGAACAGGCAAGAGAAACGCAGCAACCTGAATCTACAACACAGCATGAAGCATGGGAGATGTACTAACCTTCACACTCACAGAACACTGTCAACAGCATACCAGCATGGTCCACGCCCTTACAATCTGAAAGGGTAACGCCTATCTCACATACCCTTTTATAGCAGTGTCCTGAAATCACAGTGAGACATGCAATCAGTACACACCTGGCTGCATGCAATTAGCAAATGCTGCCTTACAATTGGTGCAGAGGCCATCACATGGACCTATGCAAATACCTACAAAAGCATCGAGTACCCACACTCCACTCATGCAATACATTCATTGCACAAAACCTACAGAGAAAGACAGAGAGAGAAATAAAACAAATAGAAAGACAGCCAGCACAAAACCAGCAGCAGCAGCAGCAGCAAACAGCAAGCGGCAAGCAGCACCACTGGCACAGCACCAGCTGCCACAAACACAGGTAATGCAAAGTAGCAGGTTAATCCTGTGTATACTGTGACACCTCCAAATGTATCATAGTTCACTATCTATAGGTATGTCCATGAGATAGGTTGTGTGTACATAGTCCTGAAATATATACATATGTAATATTGCTGTACATGTTGCCCATACTTAAAACTTCCATAGCTTAGAACACAAGGCCAGTTGTGCATATGATGCAGTAGTTCCCAGGGTCAGTAGAGGTTCCTCCTCATTGGTGTGGGACCACTGTGTATGTATGGCACTGTTCAGGTACATATCCTGTAGTATGGCCAGGGATTAATATCAGTCTCTAATGTGGTGCTATGTCCTCCAGGGGTGAATGTAGCACACATCCAGGGATATCATGTTGTAACAGTGATGCTATGTGTCCTGCAATGTTGAGGGTGGCCCTCACCTGGACATGTGAGAGGATAGGGGAGGTTACAGTAATCTGTGATAACTAATTCCACTTGTGTAGGAGAATGGGGGGGGGTACCTGCACCTAAACTGTCTGCAACAATGTTGCCAATATCTGTGCATTTGGTGAATGTGAAGCATCTTAACACTAATGACCACAGATGCCTTGCCTTCATGTGAATCTGCCCTGTGCTACAGTAGCCTCCTGCTATTGTTATACAATGTGCCTGTATCTGTAGTCTACTGGACAGGTTAAATAAGTGGTGTGCATATGGTCTGGGTTAGATACGTGTGTGCACAGTACATGCACTATGCGGGATGTCTGTGGTAAGCTTTTGCAAAGGGGCCAGCAGTGTGTGTTGTGGCTTACACTGGCCCAGTGGGCTGCATGGATAGCATCACAGTCCCAACTAGTGAATAACTGTGTAATTACATGCATACACAGCAAGGTAGTGTACTGTGCTTGTGGTGTTGTTGGGATATGTATATCCAGGCTGAGTAATGTGTGTCCACATCACAGGGTTGGATGGCAACACACATATAGTATGTAGGGATGAACACCCAGAGTATTTCAGACGTGTTGCCTGTGCAGAAATATCTGGCCATTACCTGTGCATCCCCCACAACACACACACATGCAACATATGGCAGAAGTGCTATAGCAGTACACATAGGTTCATACTAGGCTATTTGCCCTAGGGCATTGGTAAGCCTAGTAGAATGTGTTTGTCTCTCGCCACCCAATTAAAATATATGCTGCTATGCCCTTTTCCGAGGTTAGTATACTGTGCCTCTGTCTAACAGTGACATAGAAGTGATACCTGGGGTACAACTATGATCTCCATCCACTCATCCAGATCCCTATGGAAGAGAGTCAATGAGGGACTCTGCCTAACCTGTAGTGTGAGTTCACCGACCCTGGAAATTACCGCCCCATTAGCTTGACAAGCCTTATCTGCAAAGCCATGGAGAGGATCATAATGGATCTCATAAATAAAGACATAGGGAATTTGCAGACTTTGGATTCAACCCAGTTTGGCTTTGTCAAAGGCAGATCATGCCTTCTAAACTTGGTCGACTTTTTCGAAACAGTCACCAAGGCCATTGATGAGGGAAAGGCAGTCCATACAGCCTACCTAGACCTGGCGAAGGCTTTCGATACAATACCCCACTCGGGTATCATTGAAAAACTCATCAACTTAAATGTAAACCCATACATTACAAGATGGGTTGCAAACTGGCTGAGCGACAGAACACACAGGGTCAGGGTTGCTGGTGCCATGTCAGACTCAAAGCCTGTCACAAGTGGTGTCCCACAGGGCTCAGTCCTGGGCCCACTCTTGTTTGGCATCTACTTTTCTGAAGTACAAGCAAACACAGGAGGGTTATGGCTGACAAAGTTTGCAGATGACTGCAAACTGGGTGCCGTAGTTGAAAACACATCCGACACAGATATCCTCCAGAAGGGTCTCACAGAAGCGGATAACTGGTGCCAGAGCCATGGCCTTAAGTTAAATGCCAAGAAATGCATAGTCATACCCTTCGGGAAAAATAAGGTCACCTAGCTACCAAATAGGTGGCAATCCCTGAACACAGAAGAAGTTATTAGGGACCTAGGAACCCAGGTTGACAGTAGCCTTTCATTCGACAGTCATATTGCTAAAGTGGTTAGGAAGACCTTCTACATTGCCCACCTTATCATGAAGGGATTCACATCCAGATCAAGGGAAGTCATGGTCCCCCTATACTCATCACTCATCAGACCAATGATTGAGTACAATGCCCCATTCGGAATGTACCTGACCCGACACTTGCAGCAGCTGGAGAGGCCACAAAGTTCCTCACCAAAAGGATAAAGGGTCTCAAAATCTGTCTTATGCTGCCCGACTGAAAGAACTCCAGTTATATTCAGTTGCGTGCAGCTTGCTCAGAGGGACCTATGCCTGACATACAAGGCAATGTCAAACCCAGACCTGATGAACATGCTTCATCTCAAAAAATCTAGATCCCTCAGAGCCACAAGGGTGGGAGACTTAAACCTAGACATGGTTATTAATAGGACGTGCTGGAGGGATAGATTCATCACCCAAAGACTCCCTATGCTGTGGAACAAAATCCCGGTTTATGTGAGGCAAAGCACCTCGCTGGCCTTGTTTAAGAGAAATCTTGACCAATGGATGGGAGATCGCAGATACACCCCAGGGGTTACCTCAGTGTCACTGCTAGACAGAGGCACAGCTAAATAATGGGCATAGTTTCTCCTACCTAAAGGGGAGGCGTAAGCCACAAAACTATGGGCTAGGCTTATAAATGCCCTCGGGCAGATAGCCTAGTATGAACCTATGAACCTATGAACCTATGACAGAGTGAAGTGAGCCTCTGGGTTAGGAATATGCCCCTCCATCATGTCCTATTCATGTCAGTGCTGAGTTTCAGGTCTCCTGAGCGTGTGGCTGTATGGGACTTTGATTTCCTGAGGTGCATAGCCCCATTTGGCAAAAGCCACATCCCACCCCCACCATTGTGCACACACAACAACCCCACCCACAGTAAAACACATAATTTCCATTTGCAAGATTCAAACCCCTACCTAGCTGTGTTATGATACTAGAGGCAGACAAATTAGCAGAGTGTGCTATTTGCATTAGTGGGAGCAAATTTTTCTAATGCTGTACTTAGAGGGTGCTGACATCATCTGTGTTTAGGAAGAGGGATGTGCACCCTGTACTGTGTTCTTCCAGTTGGCAAAAGACACTTTTCCTCCACAGCATTATACACACACACAAACCCCACTCATACATTCCCTTTGCAGGATTCAAACTCCTACCTAACTACATTATGACATTGGAGAAAGATGCATTAGGAGAGCGCGCTATACAAATTACTGGAGAACTTTAATTCAGGTACTATAGTTATAGAGTGCTGTCATCATCAGTGTTTCAAAAGGGGAATCTGCATCCTGTAGTGTACGGTCACAGTTGCTAATAGGGGCATTTCCCACACACACATCGATGTGTTCAAGGTTTGCATATGTGGGGGATCCAGTACCCCAGTGTGATTAGTATATGGTTCGATTGCAACAATGAGGGATATACTACATGTGGTGAGCATTTTGTACTCATGTTTGTGATGATCAGGTCTAGTATATCTGCCCCTCTTGTGGGAAAGTTGACTACCTGTTCCATAGCTAAAGAGTGTCTGAACTATGGGAACCGTAGAGCTTGGGTATTGTGGCTTGAGTAATGTTCACAGTCTATGTTTGGGTAGCTGACATCACCCAGTATGATGGTGTTTGCATAGAAATCCATACTGTCCTGCATCAGCATGAAGGCTGTGTGGGAGTCCTGAGTTTGAGAGGGTGCTGAAAGAGCTCCTCTGTGTCCCATTCCATGTGGTCCAGGGAGGTACGTCTCAGGTTGTTCACACCAGCATGGACAATGACTGCCTCATACTTGTACTTGCTGTGGAGTGACCTGTGTGCTTGTGTTATGTGGCACATTCTATCACTCGACAGGTAGCTAAATGTGACCCTCACCTTGCTCAGTCTGGAGGGCGGGACACTAGTCAACAGCTCATATCAAGCATGTTCACACTCCTCAGAAATGATGTGGAAACCTTCAAAGCCCCCAGGCCTGCTGAAAATATGGACCAGACTGCAGATACCTGTAGAAAGGCATTCTATGGACACATTCAGGAATGCATGGATCATGCAACCACATATGGAAGCAAGACCCAATCCTCCAAAGGCAGACGTCTTGTGTGCTGGACACCAGCCATAAACAAACTATACAATAGAAGGATGAAGCTACTACATGATACAACAAACCCCCAAAATGTGGAGGCATCACTGATGACTATTAGAAGACGACTACAGGCACACATAAGATTGTCTCAGGCCATCTTCCAGAGAAGATTCCACAAGACACTGAGGATAATCACAAGGCTTTCTGTAGTTACGTTAGGAACCTGGGTGGTAATACCCAGATATGTTCAGAGGTAGTCCAAGATGTCACACGGAATACCAAACACACAGACATTGCCATCATCCCAGTGGACAGGTTCACTGCTACCTTCTCCCCCCTCCACACCAAAAGGGCAAATATTTCCCCCAGCAGAGTGCTGCCCCCCCTGACATCTCAGATGCTCAGGTAAGAGCTGCCCTCTCCAAAGCAATAAACACTGCATCAATGGGACCAGACAGTATCCCAGGCTGTGTACTACATTAACCCCATGAAGAGCTACACCCAGACATAATGCTACTGTTCAATCCCAGCCTTACTACACGATATGTGGCCAAAGAGTGGCATACAGCAGCAGTGGTCCCTCTACATGCAGGTGGTGCTTTAACAGATCCTGGACACTATTCACCACATACGTCTGAATAGCTCGGTCTGCAAAGCTATGTCAAGGATCATCAGAGACCTCATAAATGTAGATATTGGTGAGCTACTGACACGTCATCATACACAGTTTGGCTTTGTTAATGGCAGATCCTGCCTTCCAAACATGTTTGAATTCCTTGAAACAGTCACCAAGGCCACTGTCAAGGGGAAGGTGGTCCACACAGCCTACCTGGACCTTGCATAAGCCTATGAAACAATACCCCACTTGTGCATTCTAGGGAAGCTCACCAGTGTACATATTAACCCCTATGTCACTACAGATATTGCACAGTGGCTCAAGGGCAGAACACACATGGTTAGAATTGCTGGAGCCATGTCAGCCTCCAAACCAGTTACAAGTGGTGTCCCACAAGGCTCATCCCTGGGGTCTGTCTTGTTCAGTATATATGTATCAGAGGTACAGGCAAACATGGAAGTACTGTGGCTGAGCAAGTCGTAGATGACTGCAGACCAGACGCCATAATCAACTCTGCAGCTAACACACACATCCTCCAAAAGGGTCCTTGGAAGCACACAACTTGTGCCACAGCCATGGCCTCAAGCTGAATTCCAAAACGTGTATAGTCATCCCCTGTGTCAAAAACAAAGTGACCACAAAATACCACATATGTGTTAATCCATTAAGTGCAGACGATGGCATTATGGACCTTGGGGTATACAGGTTGATAGCATTCCCTCATTTGATAACAACATGGCCACAGTTGTTAGGAGAACATTTTATGGGCCACATCGTCATGAAGGGATTCACATGTAGATCAGGCGAGGACATTGTGCCTCTTTAATCATCCCTCACCATGCCCATAATTGACTACAATGCCCCTGTCAGCATGCACCTTACCAGACACCTGCAGCAACTGGAAAGGCCACAAAAGTACCTCAACAAGAGGATCAAAGGGCTCAAACAGATGCCACATACTGACTGGTTAAAGAAACAGCAGCTCTACTCAGTGGCATACTGCCTCTTCATAGGTAATCTGTGCATGACATATAAAGCCATGTCAAACCCTGACCTAATGGCCATGCTGCACCTCAGAATATCCAGATCCCATCAGGCTACACACTGGAAAGACATGAACCTCAGGAGTGATATACATAGGACATGCTGGAGGGACACATTCATAACTCAGAGGCTCCCTTCACTCTAGAATATTATCCAAATAGAGGTTAGGCAGAGTCACTCTGTGACTATCTGCAAGAGGGATATTAGTGGCTGGATGTGACATTGTAGGTTTACCCTGGGTATCACTTATGTGTTAGTGTTAGACAGAGGCACAGTATACTAACCTTGGAAATGGGCATAGCAAGATAGATTTAGAATGCTTGGTGAAAGCCACACACATTCTGGCTAGGTGTATAAATGCCCTAGGGCAGATAGCCTAGTATGAACCTATGGACCTATGTATCTTGTTCACCATTGGCCCTATGTGCTGTGAATCACCAATGCAATCCCAATACTATGGTAGCATGTGCAAAGGTCAGTTGTCAGTCACCTCTATGGTACAGTTGTCGAATATGTGTGTCATGTAGTAATGTCACAGCTGCCACATGTACACAGTCAACCCTAACCCCTACCCATGGATGTACAACACATGTATGAGATGGAAACACATGGCCAAACTGTGGACATAGCACTCTGAACCCAGTACCGGCATAACCTGTCAGGTGGCATGGAATACTACAGTGACTGCAATACCAGTCTGATGTGGACCTACACTGACAGCAATACAAGCACGGAAACACACAGGGCCATTCGTGGAGCCGCAGGATAGCATCCTGCCTGTGTGACAGACACCTGTGCAGCTGGCACACAGGCATATGTTAGGCCTGAACACAGCACACATAACACATAGCACACAAATCCTGTGTGCCAAATGAGCAGAGTCTGTACAGCTATACAGCACTACTGCTGCGGGTGTGTTAGGTACTTTTATTGTCCGGTACACTGAGGTCATGCTCACCAGGCTGGACAAGGTGAAGGTCACAGTTATATGCTCATGGGGCACTATGGTCCACCACATAACACAAGCATACAGGTCAGTCGGATGCATGGACACATATGACACATTGTCCATGCCACTACAGCTGATGTGTGATGTCCCTCACTGGGATACATGATAGGGAACATGGAAAGGCTCACTGAGCAAGTGACACAGGCTGGTAGAACCCTGACCTTGGTTGGCATCAGGCCCTCACCAGGAATGCTAACATATTACTGAATGCTAATGAATTACTGTAGCTACAACACCCTAGCTGAACGGTTATTAGCATGCATTCACTGCATTGCTATGGAACAACACCTTACCACTCCCACAACAGGTGGAAACATGCAGCACCTGTTCATCAGCAACATGTAGACTATATGCCCGTGACCAGGTGTGTATCCCTCACTACTAGGCTGATAGCATCTACATCTCACACTGTATATACACATCCCACATGCAGCACCTGCACAGAAGACCACAGACATAATGTTACCCTGTGCAAACACCATGTATTCACATGTGGCAGGCATCACACATGGTAACTATTGAAGGTCACAGGTACATATGTGTATTTGGCACACACATACATCATGTGTGCATTGCCAGAACTGCTTTAATCGATGTCATGCATTATTGTGAGAAACAACCCACACACATGGGCAGTCTGTGTGAGCAAAACACACGTGACGTGTCTGGAATCGGAAGCCATAAATAATTGTGGTCTCGTTTAGAAAGGGGTATGTGCATCCTGTAATGTGTTTTCAGAGTTGCCAAAAGGGATGTTCTTTTCATACATACTTACCCCCATTCACACACACTTGCTGGATTCAAACCCCTACCTAACTATGTTATAACACTAGAAACAGATGCATTAGCAGAGTGCGCTATTTGCATTACTGGGGGACTTCATTTCTCTTGATCTACTTATAGGGTGCTGACATCATCAGTGTTTAGAAAGTGGAATGAGCTTCCTGTGGTGTGTTTTCACAGTTGCCAAAAGGGATGCTCCTTTCATACGCACTTACACCCATTCACATACACTTGCTGGATTCAAACCCCTACCTAACTATGTTATGACACTAGAGACGGACGCATTAGCGGAGCGCGCTATTCGCATTACTGAGGGATTTTATTTCTCTTGATCTACTTATAGGGTGCTGACATCATCAGTGTTTAGAAAGTGGAATGAGCTTCCTGTGGTGTGTTTTCACAGTTGACAAAAGGGATGTTCCTTTCATACACACTTTCACCCATTCAAAAACACTTGCTACTTGTTGGATTCAAACCCCTATCTAACGATGTTATGACACTAGAGATGGACGCATTAGCAGAGCATGCTATTCGCATTACTGGGGGATTTCACTTCTCTTGATCTACTTATAGGGTGCTGACATCATCAGTGTTTAGAAAGTGGAATGAGCTTCCTGTGGTGTGTTTTCACAGTTGCCAAAAGGGATGCTCCTTTCATACACACTTACACTTGCTGGATTCAAACCCCTACCTAACTATGTTATGACACTAGAGACAGATGCATTAGCAGAGCACGCTATTCGGATTACTGGGAGATTTAATTTCTCCTGATCTACTTATAGGGTGCTGACATCGTCAGTGTTTGAATGGGGAATGTGCATCCTGTGGTGTGTTTTCACAGTTGTTAAGAGGAACATTTGAACTAAGTGTGTGAGCATGCCCAGTTCAGCCTTCCCATGGCATGTTGTGTGAAAGATGTCTCATTTATCAAAGTGTGTGAGCATGCCCAGTGTGAGCTTTCCATATGTTGAACTCTGCAGCCCATCACAGTCGTGGATGAGTGTGAACTCCAACAAATATCTCTTGTTTATGGTTGTGTGTTCTGTGTCATGTTGTGTAGTTACTGTCCAAATGCTTTCTGTGAACACAACAGGGATTATACTGTGCCTGCAGGTTTTGCATGGGATACTTTGCATACAATTGTCAACATCCATTCATACTGACCCAACACTGTAGTACTGTATAGTGTAGTGGTTCAGTACTTTCACTGTGGTGGACAGTATCCTGGGCTTTAGTCCTATGACTGATTTACATTTCCATACTGTGCACAGCAGCCTGTTTAGGGTCCAGTTGTGCACATCTGCACAAAGGCAGTGCCTCTACGGACCCTGGTAATTACTGCCCCATAAGCTTAACAAGTCTAGTCTGCAAAGCTATGGAGAGGATCATACTGGAGCTCATAAACAAAGATATAGGGGACATGCAGACATTGTACCCGTCCCAGTTTGGCTTGGTCAAGGGCAGGTCATGCCTTTTGTACTTGGTTGACATCTTCAAAACAGTAACTAAGGCCATTGATGAGGGAAAGACAGTCCATACAGCCTACCTTGGCCTTGCAAACACTTTCGACACAATACCCCACTCGGGTATTGTAGAAAACCCTACCAACTGAAATGTACACCCATATGTCACAAGATGGGTTGCAAACTGGCTTAAGGACAGGACCCACAGGGTTAGAGTTGCTGGCAATATGTCAGACTCCAGGCCAGTCACAAGTGGTGTCACACAGGGCTCAGTCCTTGGCCCCCTATTGTTTGTTATCTACTTCTCAGAAGTACAGGCCAACATGGGAGGACTTTGGCTGACAAAGTTTGCAGATGACTGCACACTGGGCGCCATAGTGGACAGTGCATCAGACACGGATATCCTTCAGAAGGGACTCACGGACACTGATAGCTGGTGCCAGAGCCATGGCCTGAAGTCAAATTGCAAGACATGTGTAGTCATACCCTTCGGGGAAAGCAAGGTAACCCCAACCTACCATATAGGTGGCAATCCTCTAAGCACAGAGGAGGTTATCATGGACCTGGGGACCCAGGTTGACAGTCGCCGTTCTTCTGACACTCACGTTGCTAAAGTGGCTAGAAGGACCTTCTACATTGCCCACCTGATCAGGAAGGGATCCACATCCAGATCTAGTGGGTCATTGTTCCCCTGTACTCTTCACTTATCGGACCGGTGATCGAGTACACTGCCCTATTCTGGATGTATCTCACCCGACATCTGCAGCAATTGGAGAGACCCAGATTGTCCCCCAACAAAAGGATAAAGGGACTCCAACATCTGTCATATGCTGCTGGATTGCAGACACTCCAGCTCTATTCAGTCACATACTGTCTGCTTAGAGGTGACATGTGCCTGACATGCAAGCATGTCCAACCAGGAATTAATGGACATGCTCCACCTCAAAATCATCAGATCCACCTGAACCACTAGTGCAAGTGACTTACACCTTAGCAGGGATGTACGTTGGACATGTTGGAGGGATGGATTTATCACTCGGAGACTCCCTATGCTGTGGAATACAATCCCGGTCCATGTGAGGCAGAGCACCTTGCTGGCTCTGTTCAAGAGGTATCCTGACCTGGGGATGGGAGATCATAGGTTTACCCCGGGGATCGTCACTGTGTCACTGCTGGAGAGAGGCACGTCAAACTAATGGGCACAGTACTGTTTCCATATAAGGGGTGGCATATGCCACCAAACTCTGGGCTAGGCTTATAACTGCCTTAGGGCAGATAGCCTAGTATACACCTATGAACCTATGAACCTATCTGATCATGTTGCATTATGTTCAGATGTGAACTACTTACAACAGCCTCATCCAACATCAGTAGTGTATTCCACAACATGGATGTACATTGGCAAACACTACCAATGTGCCCTAGGCCATTTCTAATGCTAGTCGGAGAGTGTGTTTGTCAGTCAACACATTGTAAGTGCAGTTTTCCGTGACATATGTCTTGTTTCGTATACTGTGCCTCTGTCTACCTGTGACATAACATTGATACCCAGGGTATACCTACCATCTCCCATCCACTCATTAGGATTCCTGTTGAGGAGAATCAATGAGTGACTCTATGGATAACCTGTACTGGTAGTTTACTCATGCGTGGGGGTGGCTTCTGTGTTATGGATAATGCAGTACAGCTTGTCCTATGTATGTCAGTGCTGGGGTTCAGGTCCCTCATGTGCATAGCTCCCTGCCATTCAAATTGTACAAGGTGCAGCATGTGCATTGATGCCAGCTTGGACATGGCTTTCTACATCAGGCACAGCTTGCATCTGGGTGGCCAGCATGGCAGTGTGTGGAGCTGCACTCTGTTTAATCAGGTGACACATTACATGGGTTCCAGCTCTGTGATACTCCTGGTGAGGTACTGTTGTGGACTTTACAGTTGCTGAATGTGTCTGCTGAGGTACACCCCACAGGCACTGTTGTGGTCATTTCTAACGCTGATGAAAGATAACTGCAGAACCACAATGACCTCCCCCTAGCTAGATGTCATAACCCTCATGATTAGGTTGGTATATGGATTGTTTCTGTTAACACTACAGCCACATGTTTGTCCAGTGCAGGATATCTATCACCTTGTGTCCCCCGTTCTGTCATTGCATGTTAGGTATGTAATGGGTCAACACCTATGTGGTAATTGGTGGTCACTTACTGGATATCCACTGAGGTTGACTATACAGTTTTCACCATTTAACATGCTGACATGGCTATGGCACCAGTTGTCTGTTTCTATGTGGCCCTTTTGTGGGATGCGTGTGTCAGCTGGAGTGTCAGATATGTCAGGCGGCTTTTTGTCCTCTACAAACATGTTCCGGCACAGTCCTTACATGTTGGCCTGTACCTATGGGGCATATATACCAGATGGGGAAGGTCCCAGGACCAAGCTTTGTGTGATGCCTGTTATATGTGGTTTGTAGTCTGACATGGCTGCTGCATGTGTGACCATGTCAGTTCTGTCGTTGGTCTGGTTTGCAACCCCTCTAGTGACATTGGGGTGTATATGTAAGCTGGTGAGCATATCTATATGGAACACATAGGGTATTGTATGGAAGGCTTTTCAAGGTCCAGCTACACTGTGTGGACCACATTGCCCTCATCACTGACCTCAAGTACTGTTTCAACTGAGTCACACATGTTTAGCGGCGGGGTCTGCACTTCGTAAACCCACACTGGGTAGGGTCGGGTGTCGATAGATCCCCAATATCATTATGTCTGTGGTACGTGCTGATCCTTTCCATAGCTGTGCAGACCAAACTTCTCAGGATTATGTGGTGGTTGTTTTAGTATCCATTCAGGAGACACCTTTCTTGAGAACACCCACTGTTGTTGTACACTACTCTTTGGGTACGTATCCCGTGGTAAGGGTGACAATGTCAGGGAGGTGACAGTCTGCTGGGAAAGATATTTGGCATTATGGGGGGGGGGTTGCACTGCACCTGTCGGGATGTATGTTGGCAATACCTGTGTGTGTCTGGTATGTTGTTTGTAATATCTGTGTGATCCAGAGCATATCCAGGAATCCACAACACGCTTACTACCATCAGTTGCAGCAGCCTTGGGGTTATCTCTAGTGTCCTGTACAATCTGTATCATAATAGGTTCATAGGTTCATACTAGGCTATCCACCCTAGGGTATTTGTAAGCCTAGTCACAGTGTGTGTGGCTTTTGCCACCCCTTGCTATGTGAATATCATGGTCATTTCAGAGTTACTTAGCTGTGCCTCTGTCTGGACATGACACAGTAAAGACCCCCAGTGTACATCTACAATTATCCATCCATTTTGCTAACTTCCTGTTGAAGGGTGTCAGTGAGGGGCTCTGCCTAACATGTAGTGGTATTCTGTTCCAGGGTGTGGAGGGACTCAGGGTTAGGTATCTGTCCCTCCAGCACATCCTATTTGATTATGTGTTAAGGTTGACATCTCTGACTCACACAGCTCCGATGGCTTTGAGTTTTCCGGGGTGGAGCATGTCCATTACTTCTGTGTTGTACATGGACTTGTACAACAGACATACAATGCCTCTGTGTGGGCAGTATGTGACTGCATTCAGCTGTGGTGTCTACAGCCAGGCAGCATATGAGATATATTGGAGACACTGTTTGACTCTTGCTGAGGTACATTTGAGGTCTTTCTAACAGCTGCAGGTGCCAGGTAATGTACATCCCACATGAGGCATTGTATTACAATATGGTCTGATAGGGGAACAGTATAGGGGCACAATGACCTTCGTTGACGTAGATCTGGATCCTTTCATGATACAGTGTCCAATATAGACAGTCTTCCTAGACAAATTGGCGATGTGACTGTCACATACAAGGCGAGTGTCCACTTGTGTCACTAGGTCCCTCATTACTCCTTCCACACATAATGGTTTACCACCTATGTGGTATGTTGTGTGTACCTTGTTTTGTATTTGGTGGTACATTCATACATACTGTCCACTGTCTTCAGGACAGTGGGGTGGGGTTCCTGTGTGTGAGAGCATGGTCTGTAGCATGCTACAGACTGTACAGCAGTCTTCCCTACAGTTAGTTGCACATGGGTGGACTGCTATGACATTAGCATTGTCAGTTAACTGGACGGATGTCTGTCTGTGCTGAATATGGATACTCACCCTCCTTTTATGTTTTGTTACAGGTTTTGTGGCCATAACACATGACATGTGGTATTACCTGGTAGTGCTGGTGTGCTGTCATGAGGCTTGCAGCAGGTTTCTATCACTGGACAGACATCAATGTTCTCCATACTGGGGAGGGCCTCAGGAGCATGCATATTGGGGTTTACACATCTGGCATTGATCAGCATTACCCTTCTGTTTCTTTCCAGTTTTGTTTTCTATGGTGGTGGGTTGGTCTATTTGGCCTTGCCTACGAAAGGGTCTCTTGTGGTTGCAAACGCCATAGGCAATATCCAGACGCTCATGGGTAACAGGTGCAAGCCATCCCTGGGACAGCAGCATGTCTCACTATGGAGTCACCTATTACTACTGTATCAGGCATGTTGTTTCTCCTTCTGCCCTGTGACTGTTTGGCACACGAGCTTTGTGTACTATGTGTTACATGTGCTATGTCTGGAGGTTGTGTTATTGGGTGTCTGCTTTGGAGGCTTGTGTTGGTGTTGTGTGTTTGTAATTAGGGCCTCTGGGAATGTTTCTGTGTTTATGTGTTTGGTTTACAGTCGTTGTAGGTCTATGTGGGACTGGGTTTGTGGTGTATGTGGTTACCTTGTCCTCCTGACTAGTTTTGACAGTACTGATTTGGGTGTGCTCAGGCTCCAGTTTGGCTACCTGGTTGCATCTATCACATACATTTGTATTTATTGGGGTGAGTTGTTGTTGTGTGTGTACTTGGGACAGGTGTCACACTGCCACTGGATTCACAGATTCTACTTGTTTTGCCTGGCCTGAGTGGATTGTATGTGTGGACACATTTTATTGCCATGCTAGTGATCACTGATTACATCACTTGTTACGTTTGATGTATCATGTGGTAGCTTCCTCATTCTCTTCAATGGTTTTGTAATTGCTGGAGTCCAGCATGCCAGATGCCTGGGTGTCTGGCATTGTGTCTTGCTGTTTGTGATTGCAGACTCCAAGCACTGTTGGCTGTGTTCATGGCATGCTTGTATAACATGTTCTGCAGTGTGTCCCATATTCTGGACCTGCACAGGGCTTTTCATGGATTCAACATTGGTTTGTAGGGGTGCAAGCTATGCTTTATACATGTGTTTCACTGTGGTAATCTGGCCAGAGACTGGGGTCGGGATGTGTAACTACAGTGTGATTACTCCATGGTCTGGTCTTACCAGTGAGGGATACACTTCTCATCTTGACATCCAGTACACATATTTCTGATTATCACATCCACTATGCTTACCCCTCTTGTGGAAGTGTTACATTTTGCATGTCCATTTTGTTTGATGGATTCTGGGGAATTGTCTACACCTGTGTCAGTGCTAGTATAATACCAGGGGTATAGTGGCAAACATCTCAGAAGCTGACTTCACACTTCTTCGGACTGAGATGGTATCCATTAAGCCCACTGGGCCAGTGGAAACCACAACACACAATGGTGACTCCTGCACAGACACTTTCTACGGACATCTCCGAGTAATCATGGACCATGCAATCACAAATGAAAACGAGACCCTCTCCACCAAGGGAAAGTGGCCTGTCTGGTGGACCCCAGCCATAAACAAACTGTATAACAGATGAAGGATACTAATGCAAGACAGAGCTACATCTCCAGAAGGGAAGGCAGCTGTGATCAGCACTAGTAGAAAGCTACATTCTCTCATAAAGACACCCAAGGTCAACTTGGGGACATAAATCACCACAGACAATGAAGGTAACCACACTGCTTTCTTCAGTTATGTCTGACACCTGGGTGGGAACCCTCAGATATGCTCAGAGTTGGTACACAACAACATATATTCCAGTGACCTGACAGATATTGGCAACAACCTGTCAGACAGGTTCAGTGCAATGTACCCCCTCCCTCACCCCCAAAAGACGATAGTTATCACAGCTGTATGTAACCTCACTGTCATCTTGGATGTCCATGTGAGAGCCGCACTCAGCAAAGACAAGTACACAGTATCAATGGGACCTGATGGTATCCCCAGTTGCATGCTATGTGAACTGCAGATGGAGCTAAACCTGTATATACAGATGCTATTTAACCTTAGCCTTGCTAAAGGATATGTACCTGAACACTGGCGTACGGCAACAGTGTTCCCACTCCACAAAGGAGATGCCTCCACAGACCCTGGCAACTACCACCACACAAGCTTAACCAGCCTTGTCTGCAAAGCTATGGGAAGAGTCATTATGGAGCTCTTAAACAGAGACATTGGTGACCTACAGACCCTTGATCCCACCCAGTTCAGCTTTGTACAGGGCAGATCCTGCCTTTTGCACCTAGTTGACTATTTTGAAACTGTCAGTAGGGCCATTGATGAGGGCTAAGCGGTCCACACAGCCTACCTGCACTTGGCTAAGGCCTTTAACACACTACCCCACTCAGGCATCATAGACAAGCTCAACAGCTGAAATATAAAACCATATGTCACAGGATAGGTTGCAAAATGGCTAAGAAACAGAACCCATAGAGTCAACATTGCAAGTGTCTTGTCAGATTCAAAGCCAGTCACAAGTGGTGTCCCACAAGGATGTGTCCTGGGACCCCTCTTATTTGGTATTTACTTTTCAGATGTGGAAGCAAACATAGGAGGGTTGTGGCTGACAAAGTTTGCAGATAACTGCAACCTAGGCACCATAGTGAATACATCAGCTGGCACACACATCCTACAGAATGCCGTCACAAAGACAGATAGCTGGTTCTGGACTCATGGCCTGTAACTGAATGCAACTGATGTGTAGTCATCCCCTTTGGGAGGAACAAAGTACCCACAGATCAATACATAGACAGCAACCCACTGAGCACAGAAAACAAATCAGACATCTGGGGACACATGTAGATAGTGACATCTCGTTTGACACCCATGTTGCCACAGTGGTTGGAAAGACTTTCTATCTTGCCCACCTTATCATGCAGGGTTTTCCATCCAGATCAAAGGAGGTCATTGTACCACTATACTTCTCCCTTATCAGGCCCATGATTGAATACAAAGCCCCATTTGGTATGTACCTCACCCAGCACTTGCAACAGCTGGAGAAACCCCAAAAGTACCTTACCAAGAAGATCAGGGGTCTACAACACATGTCATATGCTTCCAGAATAAAGGAAATCCAGCTTTATTCAGTGTCATACCGCATACTTACAGGTGACCTATGCCTGACATACAAGACCATGTCCAATCAGGATTTGGTGGACATGCTCCACTGCAAGCAATCCAAATCCACCAGAACCATGAGAGCTAAAGATTTGAACCTCAGCACATACATGTATAGGACATGCTGGAGGGACAGAGTCATAACTCAGAGGCATCTCACACTCTAGCAGAGTATCCCAGTTCATGTTAGACAGAGTCCCTCACTGACTCTCTTCAAGAGATATCTGGACAGCTGCATGTGAGACAGAGGCACAGACTAGACAGAGGCACAGTCACGTTATTCAATTACGTAAGGGGGTCATAATGTGTCATTACTAAGTCAGAGGCACAATATTTGGAATCTATTCTGTACACTTATTACCACTATGAGAGGTGGCAATAGCCACATCACTATGGCTAGGCTTATAAATGCAGTAGGGCAGATAGCCTAGTAGTAAACTATGAACCTATGAAACTATGGTGTATGTGTAGGTATTGTCAGTCAAGCAATATAATGTGGTTTGGGGGGCTTGATATCTTCCTGTATTCCAACATTGTTTTGTCTATTCCTTCTAGCATGTCAAGGGATCAGTTGCTAGTGTCCTCTCCTACTCAGCTGGTGAACCTGGGAATATCGAGGCAATGTTACAATTGCCTCATGTACACTGACAACCCTCTCCTTCTCCCATAAAACACAAATACATGCGAGAGATGCAACAATATAGCCAAAGTGGAGGCTGAGCTCTCTCAACATAGGACTGGCAAGACCAGAGAGAAGGATAAGGTAACCACACACACCACAAACCCAGTCTCACATAGCACTATCACAACTTCAAATCATACACATAGACACACAGAGACATACTCAGAGGCTCTGATCAGGAATCTACCAGAACAGCAGAGGCCACCACAGCAGACACCCACACAACTGCCTCCACAGGGCACAGCACATGCAACACATAGACCACAGAGTCAGTGTGCCAAACAGTCACAGCCCTTAAGGCCAAACACAATGCCAGACACACTTGTCATAGGTGACTCCATAGTCAGACACACTGATGTCCCGCTCACCAGATTGAGTAAGGAGGAGGTCACAGTAAGCTGCCTATCGGGCACTGGAATCCGTCACATAATGCAAGCACTCAAGTCACTCAACTGCAAGTACAAGTATGACTCAGTCATTATCCATGCTGGTGTGAACGACCTGAGATGTACCTCCCTGGACTACATGAAAAGAGACATAGAGGATCTCTCTGATTATGTAGGCCAGGCAGGTATGACCCTGAACTTGAGCAGTATGCTACCTTCACCAAGTATGATGCCACATAAACAGAGACAAGATGATCAGCTGTAATAATTGTCTTAAACTATGGTGTCATTCAAAGGGGGTCCAATGTCTGTCTGCCTGGGATGACATGCTGGACAGGCCACACTGATTTACAAGGGACGGATTGCACCTGTCACCCCTGGGCTTCCAGATTTTGGCTAAGGCTCATGCCACCCCCATTGTGCCTTTTTATGCAAGGATCAGATTATACACCTACCATCCTAGAACACAGTAAAGGAAAAACACTAAGGGTAATGCTGCTCAATGCCAGAAGTCTCAACCTCAAGCTGCACACACTCAATGCCCTTCTCAGTATGGAGAACATTGATGTCTGTGCTGTGACTGAAACCTGGTTCACGGCTTCTGACAGCACCCTGGCACTATCGGGTGTTACCTCGTATCATGCGTTCCAGCCACACAATCCGGACAACACCAAGAAAGGAGGGTGGGTGTCCATATTCATCAAGGACACCCTCACCTCATGGTTGGTGGCAGCACACAATGCATTGGAGACCATCCAGGTGCAGACATTGGATCCAACACAGTTAGGCTTTGTCAAGAGCAGATCATGCCTTTTAAACTTGGTTGACTTTTTCATAACAGACACCAAGGCCATTGACGAGGGCAAGGCAGTCCACACAGCCTACCTTGACCTGGCAAAGGCTTTCGACACAATACCCCACTCGGGTATCATTGAAAACATCACCAGCTTAAATGTGAACCCATACATCACAAGATGGGTTGCAAACTGGCTTAGTGACAGAACACACAGGGTCAGAGTTGCTGGTGCCATGTCACACTCCAACACTGTCACAAGTGGTGTCCCACAGGGCTCAGTCCTGGGCCCACTATTGTTCAGCATCTACTTTTCAGAAGTACAAGCAAACACAGGAGGATTATGGCTGACAAAGTTTGAAGATGACTGCAAACTGGGAACCATGGTTGGAAACCCATCTGACACAGACATCCTTCAGAAGGGTCTCATAGACACGGATAACTGGTGCCAGAGCCATGGCCTTACATTAAACGCTAAACAATGCATAGCCATACCCTTCAGGAAGAACAAGGTTACCACTAGTTCCCATCTAGGTGGCAATCCTCTAAGCACAGAAGAGGTTATCAGGGACCTGGGCACCCAGGTTGACAGTAACCTTTTGTTTGACACTCACATTGCCAGAGTAGTTAGGAAGACCTTCTACATTGCCCACCTCATCATGCAGGGATTCACATCTAGATCAAGGGAGGTCATTGTTCCCCTGTACTCATCACTCATCAGACCAATGATTGAGTACAATGCCCCATTCAGAATGTATCTGACCCGATACCTGTGGCAATTGGATGGGCCCACAAATTCCTCAACAGGAGGATAAAGGGTCTCAAACATATTTCTTATGCTGCCCGACTGAAGGGATTCCAGCTATATTCAGTCACTTACCATCTGCTCAGAGGTGACCTGTGCCTGACATACAAGGCCATGTCCAACCCGGAATTAATGAACATGCTTCACCTCAAGACCTCTACATCCATCAAAACTACAAGGGCAGGAGACTTAAACCTCAACACAGATATTAATAGGACGTACTGGAGGGACAGATTCATCACCCAGAGAGTCCCTATGCTGTGGAACAACATCCTGGTACATGTGAGGCTGAGCACCTCACTGGCTTTGTTCAAGTGAGATCTTGACCAATGGATGGGAGATTGCAGGTATACCCCGGGGATAACCTCAGTATCACTGCTTGACAGAGGCACAGCAAAATCATGGGCATATTATCCATCAAACTGAAGGGGTGGCAGAAGCCACAAAACTCTGGCCTAGGCTTATAAATGCCCTAGGGCAGATAGCCTAGTTTGAACCTATGAACATAGGCCTGGGGCAGTTCCTGCTATTAGGAGAGTGGTCTGCAGCAAGCTATATAGTAGTAGTCAGTTTTAGCCATTGGTGTTTGACCATGGCTAATCCATGTTGCTTCTTGTTGTGGTACCAACATGGGTGTGTGGTTATCCATGCCATTTATTGCTAGTCACCCTCATTTTGTATCTTGTTCCATGTTTTTGCACATGTACATCACTGTATGAGGTGTGACCTGGTAGTGTCAGGGTGCTGATGTGGGCTTTGACCCTGTTTTCTATTACAGCACTGATATCTACATTCTCTATACTGTGTGCATTTACACTGCATGCATCTTGCTGTTTATACTTCTGGCATTGGGTAGCATTACATCTAGGTTCCTATCCCTTGTGGTACCCATGAGGTGGGTTTGTGTTTTTGTGGTTTATGATTGGTGAGGGTGGATGTTAGTTGGGGTCCTCAGGTGTACATATGGTACATGATATTACATTACTTAACACATGGCATTCATGCCTCAGGTGGTGCTGCAGGGCTGCCTCTGTTGGATGCACATACTACACTCCCTGTACATGTTTGGAAGCAGGTTGTGTCATGTTAGGCATCCCTGTTACTATATGAGTGAGTCAGAGCGGGTATCAGTCCCAGTGTTCCTACTGACCAAGTGTATGTGCTATGCGTTGCCTTTTTGCCAAGGCCAGGGCATACTGGGCACGCCTCCTTCTGCCTACTGGGACAAGGTCAGGTTGTTCCTCCTCCGAGTCACCCTCTGCCTGTGGTGGCCTTGGCAATGGTGGGGGGATGTTTGGCCCAGCCCTGTGCTGGTCCTGCTGCAGCTGTTTCCGCAGGATCATATTATGTAGCATAGCACATATCATGATCATTTGGGTACATGTAGTTGGTGTGTACTGCAAGGCTCCACCAGATGTGTCCAGACACCGGAACCGTGACTTGAGCAGCCCAAACACACGCTCTATGACATTACGTGTTTGTGCGTGTGCCTCATTATGGCGTTCCTGTTCAGGTGTGTGTGCATTTCTGATGGGTGTTATCAGCCATGGCTCAAGTGCATAACCTGCATCCCCCACTAGGTGTCCGTGTGGGAAGTCCCCATTGGCAAATGATTGGTACAGCTGTGTCAGATGCCAGATGTGGGAATCGTGGTAGCTCCCAGGGCAGCCAGCACACACATTCATTATTATGCCCTGGGCATCACACACGACCTGGCAGTTGATGGAGGGGTATCCCTTGCAGTTAATGTAGGCTCTACCCCGCTCACCAGCTGGTGCTTTGATGCATATGTGCGTGCAGTCTATTGCACCCAGCACCTCAGGGTATCCCGCTATTTGCTGGAAGAGACGCATATTGCTGGCCACAACCTCACGGTCATTAGGGACATATATATGATAACCAACATGTGCTGACATGGCATCCAGGAACTGGTGCAGTACCCTGGAGGCTGATGTCTGTGATATCCCCATCATATCACCAGTTGGTCTCTGGAAGGTACCTGTTGCTAGTATTCTTAGGCCAACACATACCTTGGTTTCCACTGGGATGGGTTCCCCTCTGTTGGTTCTGTGTGTGAGATGTGGCCTGCACAGCTCAACAATCTGCTGCAGAATGTCTCTGTCCACTCTGTAGTGCTCTACTATCTCCAGCTCATGTAACCCATGGTAGGTGACCCTGGGCCTGTATACTCTTCTCCTTCTCCTCACTCTGGGTTGTCTGTCAGCATCTGCATTGTCACCAA
>NC_056732.1:1750337478-1750379921 GCF_019279795.1 Protopterus annectens | reverse complement strand
AAAGGGAAAACAATTTCTAGAGTATACAAACTGGTAATGGATATAAAATGTCAGAGTCTTCTATTATTCTCTGTATTCTGCCAAAGGAAATCCCAACATGTTAATGAACAAAACATAAACACTGCTATTGAAAATACAGTCAGATTCACTATTTAAAAAGCTACTATACACCCAACTAATGATTAATAATGATGCTTACATCACCCCACAAAAAAGTAATAAATTCAACACTAATCATTCACCTAAATGTCCACACAGTCCTAGACATTCAGCAGATATCCTTTATGTTATGTGGGAGTGTAGTAAAGTACATAACCTATGGTGCTCATTAAGAGCTAGACTAGAAAAAGTGGGTTATGAAAAGAGCACCCCTACATGTCCTCATCACATTCTGCTCTTATTAAATTCTATATTACAAAGAACTGGACTCTTGCTCCCCGCCTTTCATTGGAAGGCTTCAGCAGCTTAGCCATTAAATACATCTCTTCCCACAAATTACTATATATAACTACCAAAAAGAAATATTACGGAAAATATTGGGAATACTTGCTAGATGTCATCCTCAAGAGGTGAAATTATTAGTAAGGTTAGAAAATATCACCTATCGACAATATCCCCTTACTGGTTATTTTTATAGATCATCTCTTTTCACTTAAGATTGGCTTTCTAATATGTTGGCTGTTTGTACATATTGTATATAGGTTGTTGTTGTTTTTTTTTTGTTATTGTTTGTATGTAATAAATAAAGTTGCTTGCTCTGTTTGTAGGTTAAACGCTGGGGTAATCAAAGTAAAAATTAATCAGTAAAGCAGTCAGAAACCCCAGAATAGGCAGGTCCAATTCAGCCACGATACAGTCCAACAAACGAATCAAAACAGTTAGGTAAAAAACCAATAAACTGTTTAATAAATAAAAGATGAGCGCTGCTACACAGCTTCCTCAGATCTATGACAATGTTCCTTAGAAAATGCAGAGCTTATATACCTTCTGTCATTAATTAGCAGTAATTACACTTCTGTTCTTAAAGAAATATCCCTGTTAACATTAAGATTCAAAGCTCATGCAAAATTTAAGTATGTATGCTACAATAAAATACTACATTTCAACATACATTTCAGTGCTTATAATGCAGACAAAAATGTAGTTATATGAAATACAATATTTAAGCTTCTTAGAAAACTAATAATATATAAATCTATGTACCTTCTGTTATAAAACAGTAAATGATGGAACTTCTGAGTTTAAAACATCACAACATTGAGTTTGAAAATTCATATCAAAAGTTTATGTATAACAAGTAGCCACATATGCCTAAGCGTAAAGCATAAGCTTGAAAATATATAAAAACAAGGAAATATATATATATATATATATATAAATATGATAAAAGATCATTAATACAATATCATAAGAAATATCATTAAAAATATATATCAAAAAACTTATAAAAATCGGTCATGGTGCACTATATATAAGAATATTAGATATATGTATACACATGCTGGAAAATGTATATGTGTTCATACCTAAAAATATGCTCTAAACTATTGTACTGTGGGCATTACTCATGTTATAAAATTCATATTTAAACATCCACAAAAAACATAAAAGTACATACATAGTGCGCTAATAGATCTATACTCCAAAGCTCTTCAGCTAAAAACATAATACAATGTGCCCCTCTCTTTGTATAAAAATATACCTCTCTCTACATAGGAATATATATATGAAAAAATATATGTATAAAAACTGTGTTCTATCTTATATTCCTCCTTTGCCTCAATTTCGGTTTTAAACTTGCTCTCTCATTGAGGCCTAGACCTTTATCAGCTTTCAAGAGAAGTATCCATTCATTTTCCCTGCCTTCTGTAAACGTGTGGATGTCACCACCCCTAGGGTTCGGATATATCACTTCAAGGGCTTTAAAGCTGAATATATGTGAGGTGTCTGTCATCAGTACATGCTTAGCTAAGGCATTATGTATTGAACCTTTCCTAATATGATAGACGTGTTCTCTTATTCGATCTCTGAAAGGTCGGTTGGTCTTTCCTACATAGAATGAGGAACACATCTGGCATATAGCTAAGTAGACTATGTGCGGTGTCATACAATCCGCTTCAGCAGAAGTTATGAAAGTCTTTCTCAAGTCCAGGTGAAAGAAATGTGAAGTACTATCTATATAACTGCAGAAGTTGCAACGACCACAAGGTCTAGTGTGGCCATTATTCTTTTCTGGTTGAGTAGTATTAGTATAACAGAGCTTCCTCTTCAGATTCTTTTTATTTCTGTATAAAAACTTTGGATAGTTGCCCACTATCGCTTTTAGGTCATCATCAACCAACAATATGTCCCAGTGTTTATGCATTATCTCTCTCAGTTGAAAATTGTCTGCTGTGAACTGTGTGGTAAATTTAATGGACTGTGGTAACACAATATTTAATCCCTGTTCAACTGGGGGCTCTTGTGGCCCAAAGTAGGGTAAGCCTCTAGTTAGCCTTAGATCTATTGCATCCTTCATGTGTCTACTAACCTCATTCCTACTATAACCTCGTTGCATTAACCTATCATTAAGGTTAGATAGTTCAATCTCAAAACAGTGTTCCATAGGATTGAGTCTAGATGCCCTGATGGCCTGGCCTCTCATAATATTTCTAAAGACGTGTGGGGGGTGCATACTCGATCTATATAATAAGTTGTTACTATAGCAGTTTTTCCGAAAGACCCCTGTATTGATGATGTTATTATCAAGCCTTTCGATGTACATATCAAGGAATTCTATCCTATACTGAGAGTGATTCTTTGTAAATTTAAGGCATGTAGTAAGATTATTTAGGGTTGTAAAAAACAATTCTAGTTGATCAACTGTACCTTTCCATAGAATAAACAGATCATCGACGAAACGACGATAGAAAACAACATGTTTTATGAACAGGTCTACCTTAAACAAATATTGCTCCTCCCAATGAGCTAGGAACATGTTGGCGTAGCTATTGGCACAGGGTGTGCCCATAGCTACATCTCTCTAATCTATATATGTGCTCGTTGAACATAAACAAGTTGTTCTCTAGTATTAATTCCAAAAAACAGGTAATCAAGTCAATCTTAACTGTTGAATAATCTCCATGGTTACGCATATATTCAGTGACATACATGACCCCCAAATCATTTGGGATCATAGTAAATAAGGATTGAATATCAAATGTTACAAAAATGTAGTCCATATTGACTGTTAAATCCTTAATACAGGTATATAAATCAAGTAAAAACTGCCTGGAGTCCTTCAAAACCGTATTATTATTATTCAAAACATATCTCAAATGTTTTTCCACATATACAGATAAATGCTCCGTTACCCAATTGCGTCCTGACACTATAGGTCTCAGGGGAGGGTTCGAGAGATCTTTATGTATTTTCGGGAGGCCATTAATGGTGGGTATGATAGGGTGAGGGACTATCAAATAATCATGTGTATCTTTATCAATCAGATGCCCCATATATATGTCCATGATGGTATTATGTACACATTTAATGGTGTTATCTACATCCTGCCTGCTAACCATAACATAAAAATCGTCACATAGCATTGTGGCCATACGTTCTTTATAGTCAGTCGCATCCATAACTACTATTTTCCCTCCCTTGTCAGCTGGTCTAATAGATATGTTGACATCACTTTGCAGTTTCTTCAAACTGAGTCTTTCACCATAGGTGAGATTATCATTCCTAAAACGTTGTTTGTTGGATGCCCCATTTTCATAGTAGTCATATAGATCACCCTCTGTGAGTTTCATGTATGCTTCTATTAAAGGGTGGTTAGTAGGTGTAAATTCACTCAAGTTCTTAAATCTAAAATTAGAGTCAGAAAAAATCTGAGTGTTATCTTTATGTATATATTTCAGCATCATGTTTCTACAGAATAGTCTGACATCCATAATTGTGTCTACCATATTGCTCTTACTTCTAGGAATAAAATTCAGCCCTTTATTCAATAATCTCAAGTCATCTTCAGTCAAAATGGTATGTGACATATTGTGCACTAGTGTTTGTCCACCCACATTGTCCTCAATCTTTTTATGGAGTGTATTCCTCCGATAACTTTCTCTTCTGCCTCCCTCTGCTCACTGAGCGAGAGCGGAACTTGTTGTTTTCCACTCTCACCGGTAGTGGAAAAACCAACTGATGGGGCATACTAGAGTTGATGGTTAAATTCGAGGCCATTTGTTTAGGCCTAACTACAGGTTCAACAGGACGTTTATGTTCAGGCCCAACCTCTGTTGGTTTAATAATATCATTAGCTATCCTAACTTCTGGATATAAGTTGGTGTTGTTGTCAACAGTAGAGTGTACTATGTGTATGACATCAACAGAGTCATTACAGTTGTCATTGTTCAAAACATTTACAGTTCCAGCATTACTATCAAGTATACCAGTTTGAATGGTTCGGGTTGCTTCCAAATGTACAACCCTTTCATTGTCATTATTTAAATCATTTAAAGTTGAAGAGTCCACTTGTGCTCTAGGACCAAGAATATTAACTTTGTTCCCATCACTTCTATTTATCGGTCTATCATGCACAGCTTCTCTTACAACACCATTCATATTTTCATTAGCTGTCCCATTTGTGGCTCTCGGATTAAACCTGGGCCACATAAAGACCTGGCCATTTCTAAAGTCATTAGTGTCCCTAATGACTTTATGCCGTTTCTGCTGATATAGTTTCCTTTCAAATGCAGAAACACTATCTAACATATTGTCAAATAGAGGACAAACAATGTCTGAAGGAAAGTCATTAAAAAGCTGGCGCTGTTTATTTTCAACTTCCTCGGTTAAAATAGCTTCTTCGGGCTTAAAAAAGTCAATCAACAGTCTTAAGTACTTTTGACTCACCTCCATATTCAAGCGTTGCCATTGGGCCAAGAGTTCTGGATAGTCCCTGCCTTGGCTAGGCATTGTGAAGACGCCAAGAAGCCCCTGGGTATGATATTGCGGTCCAAACATAATTGAAAGTGCACCCTTTGCACTTGTAGCCTCTTAAGCAATAAAGCTCTTCTCAATACTTTCAAGCATCATATAAAGTTTACTCGAATCAAAGCTCTGCCCTGAAACATCCGCTCGCTCCTGTTCGATGTCAAGAAACCACGAAGGCTGAGCGTTTCCTTTGAGGTAGTTCTGAAACCTCCTCACGATGATGTCATCACGCGGTGCCCTGTTCCCACGATGTTCATCTCTGGGGACATAATCAAGTTCTATATCTGCCATCCGTACTGGAAAAGTATACGAAAGATGTTCAGAGTCTTTAAAGCACAGGATATCTGCCCCTACTCACAGAGTCCGTAAAAAAGTATGTAATAAATAAAGTTGCTTGCTCTGTTTGTAGGTTAAACGCTGGGGTAATCAAAGTAAAAATTAATCAGTAAAGCAGTCAGAAACCCCAGAATAGGCAGGTCCAATTCAGCCACGATACAGTCCAACAAACGAATCAAAACAGTTAGGTAAAAAACCAATAAACTGTTTAATAAATAAAAGATGAGCGCTTTCGCTTACACAGCTTCCTCAGATCTATGACAATGTTCCTTAGAAAATGCAGAGCTTATATACCTTCTGTCATTAATTAGCAGTAATTACACTTCTGTTCTTAAAGAAATATCCCTGTTAACATTAAGATTCAAAGCTCATGCAAAATTTAAGTATGTATGCTACAATAAAATACTACATTTCAACATACATTTCAGTGCTTATAATGCAGACAAAAAATGTAGTTATATGAAATACAATATTTAAGCTTCTTAGAAAACTAATAATATATAAATCTATGTACCTTCTGTTATAAAAACAGTAAATGATGGAACTTCTGAGTTTAAAACATCACAACATTGAGTTTGAAAATTCATATCAAAAGTTTATGTATAACAAGTAGCCACATATGCCTAAACGTAAAGCATAAGCTTGAAAATATATAAAAACAAGGAAATATATATATATATATATATATAAATATGATAAAAGATCATTAATACAATATCATAAGAAATATCATTAAAAATATATATAAAAAAACTTATAAAAATCGGTCATGGTGCACTATATATAAGAATATTAGATATATGTATACACATGCTGGAAAATGTATATGTGTTCATACCTAAAAATATGCTCTAAACTATTGTACTGTGGGCATTACTCATGTTATAAAATTCATATTTAAACATCCACAAAAAACATAAAAGTACATACATAGTGCACTAATAGATCTATACTCCAAAGCTCTTCAGCTAAAAACATAATACAATGTGCCCCTCTCTTTGTATAAAAATATACCTCTCTCTACATAGGAATATATATATGTATGTATGTACTTTTATGTTTTTTGTGGATGTTTAAATATGAATTTTATAACATGAGTAATGCCCACAGTACAATAGTTTAGAGCATATTTTTAGGTATGAACACATATACATTTTCCAGCATGTGTATACATATATCTAATATTCTTATATATAGTGCACCATGACCGATTTTTATAAGTTTTTTGATATATATTTTTAATGATATTTCTTATGATATTGTATTAATGATCTTTTATCATATTTATATATATATATATATTTCCTTGTTTTTATATATTTTCAAGCTTATGCTTTACGTTTAGGCATATGTGGCTACTTGTTATACATAAACTTTTGATATGAATTTTCAAACTCAATGTTGTGATGTTTTAAACTCAGAAGTTCCATCATTTACTGTTTTTATAACAGAAGGTACATAGATTTATATATTATTAGTTTTCTAAGAAGCTTAAATATTGTATTTCATATAACTACATTTTTTGTCTGCATTATAAGCACTGAAATGTATGTTGAAATGTAGTATTTTATTGTAGCATACATACTTAAATTTTGCATGAGCTTTGAATCTTAATGTTAACAGGGATATTTCTTTAAGAACAGAAGTGTAATTACTGCTAATTAATGACAGAAGGTATATAAGCTCTGCATTTTCTAAGGAACATTGTCATAGATCTGAGGAAGCTGTGTGTTTAAAGCGCTCATCTTTATTTATTAAACAGTTTATTGGTTTTTACCTAACTGTTTTGATTCGTTTGTTGGACTGTATCGGCTGAATTGGACCTGCCTATTCTGGGGTTTCTGACTGCTTTATTGTTTGTATGTGTTGTAATGCATATTTTTCCTTTTGAAATGTTATGTATAATGGTTGTTTATATTACTATTTCTACTGAAAACTGAATAAAGACATTTTTGAAAAAAAACTGCTAAAACTTATTACTAAATATTAAAAAACTTAAGAATCAATTCATGATGATTTTAAAACCAACATTACAACCTTGCTATCTTAATTTTCAGAACAGGGGCTAGGGAAACTGCTTCATTTAATCATGGAGGTCTATTGGCTTCCAAAATGATTTGCCAATATACCTCTTTATACTCAATTTTTGTTTCCCATGCACCCCGCCTAATATCAACAGGAACTTCTTCTAAAACAAAAAACAGAAATTTAGCTTCAAGACATAGGAGGGTGATTCTGAAAATTAGGGCAGCAAGGTTGTAATGTTGGTTTTAAAACCATCATGAATTGATTCTTATGTTTTTTAATATTTAGTAATGGCTTTTAATAGTTTTGAGGTGTAGTTCAAGTTTTAACCACAAGATGATGCAAATGCAATTTGTTATTTTAATGTTTATTATCAAGATGATTTTATTCACAAACTATTTTTTGTAATCACTTACATTATGGGAAGCTATTAATAAGTGTTTTACATTTATATAATTATATATTTTACATTAGTTTTCATGTTTTTATTTTTATTAAGTGTCCTGGTTGTTAATTAGTTATGGGAATTTGAATTCTAATTCATTCTGATGAGTTGGGAGACGTGTATATAAGGGGACTGTTTTTACTTTACTTCTGTATCTGACGAAGTCTTAATTCTAGGATGAAATCTCAGTGAGCAAATTAAGTGTTTATGTGTTTTTTATGTCTATGTTTTGGTAATTACTTAATTATCGGACTTTGGACTTTGAGTAAAGTTTGTTTTGGTACTTGGCTGGATGACCTTGCAAGTGCCTTTGCTGGTTTATTGGTTAACATGACATTTCTTATTGTTGAGCTGTTCCGTCAGGATAGTTACTTCTCCAAACCCTTCAAAGAATCATTCCCTTTAGGACACTTTAATATGATGATTATTAGACTCAGAGGTGAGAGATCCAGGCACACAGATAGTATCCAATAGACATTTTTGACTGCCATGTGTTTACAGTGGTGAGGAAGTCCTTTTATGTGGCACAGCTTATAAGTAAAGGTACAGCATCCAGATCCAAGGAAGTTATAGTCCCACTGTACTCAGTCCTCATTAGACCAATAATAAAGTACAATGCGCCATTTGGCATGCACTTAACTAGGCACTTACAGCAGATGGAGTGGCCTCAGAGGTGCATCACAAAGAAAATAAAGTATTAGCAACATGTCCAGTACAGGCTGACTAAAAGCCCTATCCTTTTAGTCTGTCTCCTACAGACTGTTAATGGGTGACCTCTGCCTAACCTTCAAAGTGCTCACAAATCCAGCCTTGATGGAGCTGCTACACATCCACAAAACAACAGCACAAGGGTCACCTGATTAAGGGATCTAAACTTAGTCAGCGTCTCAAACAAAACATGCTGGAGTGACAGATATGCCTCAGAGATGGGTCTTTATCAGAAATGCAAAAGCAGAAATCCACAAATACAAGTACATTGACACATAAACATCGATGTATGAAAAGAGCAAAATATAGAATCGGCCAAAATCAAAACACCGACCATTTTTCCTTGGCTAGCAGGTAGCAGGGTGATCATGGGGAAGAGGAAATAGATCCTTTTCCCCACTGTAGTTTAGTCTCGGAGTTGGTATATTTAAGTAGTGGGGTGTGGGAGGGTGCAGGGTGGCTTCCCCCCCCTGCAAAAATGTTTGGAAAAGTGTGTTGCATTAGATTTGTTTAGTTAGGTTTACCTTACCTGTATGGCGCTGTTGTTTCCAGAAATACGTTTGGCGTTCTGATTTTCTACGTATTTTGCTGTTTTAGTACATTGACGTTTATGTGTCGATGTACTTGTATTTTCAGATTTCAGCTTTCGTGATTTTAATATAAACCCCTCAGAGATTACCCATCTTTGGAACAGTTTCATATGCACATAAAGCAGAGCCCTTCCCTGGCCTTCTTCAAATGCAGATTGGATCAATGAATGGAAAACTGAAAACTCACACTTGATGTAATACCTATGTCCCTTATGGACAGGGGCAATCTGTAAAATACTGAAGGTATAGGTAAAAACTATGCAATCCTCTTCCCCTAGGAGCCATATATCAGGTAAAATCAGGTCATATTGGCTAGACTTGTAAGGGTTGTTAAGCCATTAGCCTTGTAATCTCAGGTGAAATTATAAACCTATTAGACATAGCTAGCCACTGCTGGATCTGTGATGAAGCTATATTAATGTTCCTCTATGGGCTAATTTCCCTTTCTAGTACAACCACCTTTGTCAAAAGAATGCCACAGTTAACAGCCAAATGTTGAGTTCTCTCATTTCTGGCTTCAGGTGTAATTATAAACCTATTAGACATAGCTAGCCACTGCTGGATCTGTGATGAAGCTATATTAATGTTCCTCTATGGGCTAATTTCCCTTTCTAGTACAACCACCTTTGTCAAAAGAATGCCACAGTTAAGAGCCAAATGTTGAGTTCTCTCATTTCTGGCTTCAATTTCTCTCACATCAGGCTCTTTTCACCCAAGAAGGTACTTTTTTTTTGTTCCATAATCCTTTTATTCATCTTTCCATTCATTCCCTATCTTCAGTTCCAATCAGCCCTCTGCCAGGTGGAAAGAGGTAGGCAGCTTATTTTTTTTTTTTTTGGAGTGGCCTATCCTTTCCTCCTAAGAGCAGTCCCTCCCCTTAGAATATCTTCCAAGCTTTGCTATTGCTGTGTTCTGAGATGAAAGGCTTCCTCACATCCTGCATTCCCCTAGGCTAACAGTGTGAATTTACATGTATTGACAAAGCAAGGGCTCAGTAGGCCCATGGGTCTGCTGAATACAACACATATTGTTACCACTTGGTTACAATCATGTGATGTGCCATACCCAGTTCTCTTCATCTGGGATGAGCAAGCCGATAGCAGACTCTCATTCTCATCTTCTTCAGGCAGCTCCTACAGGTAATTAACTCTGGTCATCTGTGCTGTAATTAAGGCTTTAGCCCTCTTTGCCACCAAGCTCATTGCTTACAGTTTTGAGGAAGCTAATTATAAAGTATCAGAAATATTTTCTACCATCACAAAACTGATAGGGATCTCCAGCTGTTCACTCTGTGAAGGGCTACAGAAATGGTAAAATCTGTAAGTGTAACACATATACTGCAAATACTCTAAATTGTGTGTCAACTCATTATCCCTCCTGTTTTTCTTGCACTTGAAATCAGTTGTCTCAATGTTGGGTTTAAGTTTACAAAGTGTTGTGTTACAGATGTAGGGCAGTATGTGTATGATAATATTACTGTAATGATTTGTTTTTCAAATTCACAGAATGTTTTGTTTTATTTGTAATTGCAGCTAACATACAGAAGGGGGAAGGTAAGAAGTTTCCTCTTTATTCCTTATTTTCACATAGAGGTAATTGTTTATTTGTCTCATGAATATACTTAACTTACAACAGCCTTCTTATTAAAGGAGTAGTCCCTGCACTCTAAGGATCACTTATTAAGATGGCCACTGTCCTTTCTCTTGACCAATATATTCCACTGTATATGTCAGATATTTAGTCTCCCAAGCTTCTTGGTTTCTGCATTCAGTAAATGAAACCAGTATATTCATATTAACTGTTCCATACTAGCTGTAAACTGACTGCTCTCTGTAATAACCAACCTAAGTGTGGAATGTCCACTATGCTTGGCTTCATTCGTCCATCCTACCCTCCATTCCCACCCACCCCCTTCTACTCTACCATTATGTTTAGACATACACCTTTCACCTGTGGCATCCATTCCCTCCCCTCCCCAAATAGCTTTACCACATTCATAAAACACTCTTGTTTATATTTTCCTATTTCCTAACATCCATCTGAAATTTGGCATCATTACTAACAACCTTTCTCCCTAAAATAATGCTACACACTATATCATTCACAATCAGACCCCTCCTCAACAATATTATTCTATATTTCATCTTCTACTTTTCCTGGACAAACCCTCACAATATCCTATCTTAACTGTATCCTCCTAATCTCCTCTCAATCTCATCTATTTCTTATAGTTCAGAAAGATAACAGAAGATACCAGGACAACCTAACTCCATTCCTTCATAGAAAATACTTCCTTCCTGCCTTGTGTCAGCTTTCAGACTCTACCACCACGGAATATTTTACAACCCTTTAGCTTCTTGTTTCCTTATTGATTCCTACTTCCCCGCTACCTGCCATCAATAAAATACAGATCCTTTTAATCGTGCTACACTTCAGCTTATCCTATATTCTTTTCCTCCTACTGAGCCTTCTTTCATCCTACCATGACTCCATACTATCTCTCAACATCTCTCCAACTCTGTCCCAACCACCTATCCATACTTCTTCCCTAAACCCTCCAGACATCACATTAAACCAATTTAATGATACCCCTCATCGTTCCCCTAAATATAGACTGTTACCTCTTTTTCAGTGCAAATCAAAATAAAATTAAGTGGAAATACTCTTAAAAAAGATTCAACAATACCCTACTATATTATACCCTGGATGAAGGTAAGACAGTGTATACCGCTTATGTTGACCTTGCCAAGCTTTTGACACAACCCCTCACTCCGGTATCATAGAAAAATGTTCTCAGTTAGGGATTAACTTTTATGTCAATAGATGGGTAGCCAACTGATACACCATCAGAGCACATACTGTCAAACTAGGTGACTCCAACTCTACCAGTAGACCCGTCATCAGCTGCTTTCCACAAGGTTCTGTGCTGGGTTCTGTACTGTTTGGAATCTACTTCTTTGAAGTCCAGGCTAAATGAGATGGCCTATGGCTTACCAAGTTTACTGATGATTGCAAATTGGGTGCAATAATTGAGTCCCCCAATGATGTTAACATACTACAGGAAGGGCTAACACAGATAAATGACTGGTGGCAAAGCCATGGTCTAAAGCTAAAAGCAAAATAGTTCATTATTATTCCCTTTGACAAAGTAGAATTTCTCTCTAAATACAGTATTGACAACACTCCCCTAAGCTCAAACCTAGTGGTGAGAGACCTAGGAACACAGGTAGATAGCAATCTGAACTTTGACCACCAGGTTTTCTCTGTCGTAAGGAAAGCATTCTACTTTGCGGACCTCATAAGTAAGAGCATCACATCCAGGTGTAAGGAGGTTATAGCCCCACGGTACATCACCCTCATCAGACCACCAAAAGAGTATAGTGCTCCCTTTTGCATGTACCTCAACAGACACCTGCATCAGCTGGAGAGACCACAGAGGTTCCTCACCAGGAAAATACAGAGCCTCCAAACCAATACATACATGGATAGACTAACTCTTTACTCTGTATCATAATTAGATTTTTACCTTATATCTTAATTCAGAATTTTAAAAATGTTTGCAATCATCTATTCATATATTGTGGTGGTGCACTGCATCATGCTTGCACTGTTTCATTACCAAAAAGGTGATGGTTTTAGTTTTAAACAGTTTTGCACATCTTGGAATTTATTTTGATTGAATATGTAGATTTTGGTTTATTCATTTGTTTGTTCATTACATTAATGTTTAATGGATGAATTATGTTTAAGAACCATGCTGGTGGATAATTATTGATTATTCATTTTATTTATTGTATTAAATTAACTATTCTTAAATTTAGCTACGTAAATTATGTTTTTTGGATTTGTACTGTTAGTGAAAACCTCTTTAAGACAGGATATAGTGCATCCTGTGGCTTTAATTGATTGGATTCACTGAGGGGCTCCTCATCACATGATTTAATTTTTTAAATTCTGATTGGTATATAAACCGCTACATTTTTCTTAAATGATTTATCTGATGAAGTTTTCATTTGTAAAACAAAGTGCTTATGTTTTTCTTTTTCCAATAATAAAGTATTGTGGAACCTAGTATGGAAGAGTTTCCATTTTGTCCATTACACACTTGTACTGATAATGCATTTTAAATTTTATTTGTTGAGTCACAAGTACCATATGCCTGTAAATAAAAATCATTCTTGCCTACAGATATGAAGGTCCGTAGAACCAAATTCTTTGCTTAAGCATATAAAAGTGACTGGTAGCATGCACCTTTTAAAGTCTTCATCTTGAAAACACTTCAGCAACATTTTTACATTTTTACTTCACACATCCTGCAAACAATCTTCCCTAATTCATTATGCTGATGACTCAACTCTCATCTCCTTTTCCAGTTATATCTCTGAACTCCATATACCCAAGGCACCTTTCTTTCCATTGAAAAGTGTCTGTCTGATAATGTACTCATATTAAACCCCCCAAAAAACAAACTCTTGCTTTTTCTCCCTCATTCTTCTTTCATCATACATCCTCCTTTGTTATCGCATCCTCCAATAGCACCATCATACAACCAGAACCCCATACAAAGCTCCTAGGTGCCATCATTGATGATGAACTTAAGTTTAACTTGCATATCCTCCAAAGTATAAAAACAAACATCAAAAACTTGGCTTTCTTTATCGCAACAGAAAATTTCTAACGCTAGGCACTCCCTGGTACAGGTTCTCCTCCTCCCCTCCCTTCCCTATGCCACCCCAGTCCTAACTAAAATTTTGTCCACAACCTTGGCCAAACTCCAACAAACATACCACAAAATAGCTAGATTTGTCACCAACTCTTCTTATAATTCGCACTATTGCCTTGCACTCAACTCACTCCAATGGCTTGAACTCACCCAACAACTCCTTCTATCACAATTTCAAATCACACACTCTATATTATGCAAACCATCTTCCAGTCCTGCTCTGTCCTCCCTGGTATCCACCTATACCCCCACTTATACCCTCCACATCTTGAACCAGCAACTCTTGGATATTTACCAACCAAAGAAAAATGTTGGTAAACTACTACAAAAATGCACTGTAGCTCAAGCCTGGAATAAGCTCCATATACACTTACATTCCATTTCCCACCCTATACACTTTTAAAAAGAACTCAGACTTCACCTTCTTAACCAAGACTTGCACCTGTCATGACCCTACCTCTCTATTTATATTCTTCTGTTCTGTCCTACTCCTCAGACATCCTACTCTACTTCCTCCTGCACCTTCCCATCTTGCACTTGTAGTTTACCTAAAGACTACATCCTTAAGCTATACTACTCCACCACATGTATATATGTATATATTGTTTGCCTACCTCTAATTACCTTACTAGAAATTTATCTGATGAACACAATCTATCTCAACTGAAAGCTCAATTGCTGTATATATTTTTTTTACAAAAAAAGTTTATTATTATGTGTATGTATCTTACTTCTATATTTCCTGACCTTATGTATCTTAATTTCTCTATCTTGGAGTGTGAACTTTATGTATTGTAAACTGTAACGGGAACATTTTTCCTTGGTTCTGCACTGAAAATGGGCTTCTGGCCCATCTGGACTAACCCGGTTAACAGATGTCAATAATAAATAAATAAATAAATAAACATATAAGAGGTGGAGATGTAAAAAATGAAGCACAGAAAGAGGATAACAAATGGGTTATTAGATTCATAGCACAACACTGCCTTGGCTTAAATGAAGCATTTACTATAAAACCTACATTGAAGGACATTTGAAATCAAGTAAAGTGATATTTCTTTAAGAAGTTTTATTGAGCTGATTAATTAAGTTGTGGTCACATGATGCTATTGAGACACATGATCTACTCTGATGGTATTTAATGAAAGATTTTAAGAAATGTTGACATTTTGCCTGATGAAGCTTTTAGTGAAAGTGTATACGTGTGATATTTATGATATTTTATTAAAGTTTGAGCTATTCTAACCTATACTGTCATCAAGTGGTTTCAGAAATTTAAGTTTTGCTATTTGAATTCTGTGGTTTTAATTGTACATTAATGGAACATGCTGGAAAGACAAATATGTCTCCCTGAGTCAACTGCTTCTCTCAGAGCAAACTTTCAATTCATGTGAAGGGAGCTCCTCAATGATGCTATTCAAGTGCAACCTCAACAAATGGATTGGATACCACAAAATCACCCCATGGTGGTACCCATGTCCCTCATGGACAAGGGGAGTCAGTGCTGACCATAGACTAGCTCTCCAAGAATACTTTCACTTAATAAGGACAGATGGGGCAACATATTGTTAACATTTTAGGCTTGTAAAGGCTCTGAGGCCACTGGCCTAGCAACGTCTTATGAACTACAGCATAAACAAGTTATGGTCCAGAACTCAAGCACCAAAAGAACCACCAAAAACGGATTCAAAGCTAATATAAAAATATCACTTTAATCCAAGTTAAGCACTTTCATTCCACAATGGGGACTTCCTCAGAACCTAAAAACAATAATTTACTCTGCCATTTAAAAAGTCCATTGATTACATCACGATACACAAATAACCAATCAACAACTAGCACCACCATATAAATAATATTTATATTCATGGATATATGAAAAAATAAATAGTTTATATAAAAACACTACCACCTAAATAATCAAAACATTAAATATTATTATTTAAAAATAGTCAAACTACATAATGTTTAAGTTTTAAAATACTACTGATGGAAAATGTGTTGTTAAGTGCAGGAAAATTAGTTACATCTAACTTCAATTGTCATGTTAAATCCCTTGATTCAATATATTCATCAGAGATAGACTTATGTGGGTCCCTCAACACTTGTTCAAGTACTAAAAATTCAAAGGTATGACTGCTTGTTCTATATAGTTATATAAGGTATTGGTAACCTTCTTTTTGTGAATTTCATACAAATGCTCATACATATGCCCCCTGAATTTCCTAATGGTTTCCCCCACGGAAAATGCAGCACAATGCCACAATGGCCACATTTAATCATACCTCCACTTTTTCTATACTTTTCTATCCTTAAATAGTATTTAAAGGGGTAAAACCTTTTTTTTCCAAATAATTTTTAAATGATTTGTCTCTCCTATATAGTCCACTGGGCTGAGTTGAGCCCAATTTTGTTGGTAGGCCCAAGGAGAAAGGCTCCATGAAAAACAAGTACACAAAGAATAAACAAATAGTTAAAAGAATGCAATAAGGACAATTCATGAGTATTTACAGTAAAGATAACATATTTAACAATTGGCTATATTACAGGTATAACAAAATAAAAATTGTAAAGAGCAGCAAAGGAAAATAGAATCGACATTTCATGGTAGTTTCTGACTGTAGGAACTGTAGGTGTTACAGCTGATACTGATGCATAGTAAACGATTAGACATCAATGTCAACATATAGCAGAGGATGTTAGAATTTGTAGGTGTTACAGCTGATACTGATGCATAGTAAATGATTAGACATCAATGTCAACATATAGCAGAGGATGTTAGGATTTGTAGGTGTTACAGCTGATACTGATGCATAGTAAACGATTAGACATCAATGTCAACATATAGCAGAGGATGTTAGAATTTGTAGGTGTTACAGCTGATACTGATGCATAGTAAATGATTAGACATCAATGTCAACATATAGCAGAGGATGTTAGAATTTGTAGGTGTTACAGCTGATACTGATGCATAGTAAACGATTAGACATCAATGTCAACATATAGCAGAGGATGTTAGAATTTGTAGGTGTTACAGCTGATACTGATGCATAGTAAACGATTAGACATCAGTGTCAACATATAGCAGAGGATGTTAGAATTTGAGAGTGGGAGAATATCCAATGTCAAGGTAGTAATGAATGACCTACTATACTTAGACTGAGATAATATCACCAAATTGTTTGAAAGTTTTTATTTGTCCATAAAATCAATTTGAAAGTTTTTATTTGTCCATAAAATCAAAGGGGCATAGAAACCATTAATCCTTTTTTAACACTACTTCTTCCTTGATAACATTAGCAAATTTCCAAGGGCAACCCCTCTTACAAAACATATCCACCAAATATCCACATTCAGTAAGAAATAGATCCAACTCATAGACCATTGGACAAACTGGCCCTTAACCACTGCTTTATTTTGATGTCTGGGATGCCAACTGTCATAGCGCAAAAGAGAACTTGAAAAGGTGGGATTATGAAAACTAGTCAAACAATGCTTATTTGCCACACAATATGTTAAATTTCCAAGTCTAAATTAGTAATCCCCAGTTCATTAGCATTATAAGTGAATTTCAAAAAATGAACTGTGTGATTTATATAAACAGTAAATTCATCTAACCTTTTCCATGTTGTCATCTAAAAATCTAATATATATGGATCAACAATCCTTAAATTCACTATCTTTACGAAATGTGGCTTCCCATTGAGCCATAATAAAGTTGGAAAAATGGGGGCACAAACCATCCCCATTGCTATACCAGTTTTTTGGTTAATACCCTGCCCTTCAAAATCAACAAAATTGTTTTTAAGAACTAGCTCCATAAGGGAAACCAGGACACTGATTTTCCTACCTGACAAGGAAGTATAATAACTTGAACCACTGTAACCATATGACTTGGGGTGTCACTGAATACAAATCTTTTGACATAGATGGCTAGAAAATAGCTTGAAGTATAAAGGGTACCAAACTCAACTGGTTTAAAAATCCAAGTAATCCTTACATATTTGTGGTATTCTTTCCACAACACTTTTTAATGTTGTATCCAAACATTTCACTATAAAGTGTGTTTTTGACTGGGTAACATCCACAATCAGTCTCAAAGAGGAGTTTTCGATGGGCATATGAATTATGGGTATTCCAAAAATCTTAAGAAACACTGGCTTATCATTAACCATAAATGTAAATTCATCTACAATTACTTGTCCTTGCAAAACCATGTCATTAAACTGCCAGTCAATCTTACCATAAGCAATATTAATCTCATTACAAGAAACTTCCTCATATGGACCTTCTAGTAGCAACAAATTCATATGGTTTTATAATCAAGCTTGTCCATAACCACCACTCCACCCCTCTTATCAGGTTCCATAACTCTCCCAACTGTACCATCACAAATTTCATGCAAAAGTTGGATTTCATGTCTTGTCATATTATGGAATTAGTTCTTGTTTTTACCTTTTAATGTATGCCTAAAGTCTAATTCCTTTATCTTCTAAAACATTTTCAAATAATGATGGAGAGGATTAAAAATGCTTGACCTGTAAACTAATAGTCAAAGTCAAAGTAAACTTTATTCTCATACAGATCAACACAGAAGGAAAAGTGTGTGTCACTGCATGAAATTTCGATACTCAGGCTTGTACCATAAGAATTATAGTTTACAGAAGGAAGATTAAATAATTTAAAAATACTGAAAATAGAAATAAAAATAAGATGCTAAAAATAAATGCAATACAAAAAATAGATAAATGTTTGAAAGTTTTTACAGCAGAAACAAAAACAATACAACAGGAACAGACTTAGTAGAAACATAAGGATATATAACAAACAGTACCATAAAGAAAGAGGCACACATAAAAAAATACTTAATGGTTTACAGTTTTCATAGTACAGATAGAGACGTGTAAAGTAAGCTATATACAGAGTTATGTAAATAACAATGATATAGTGCACATAAATAATGTTTGTTTGCCCATTTAGTGGGTTAGGCTATGAGTTTGTTGTTCAGCAGTCTGATAGCACATGGGAAGAAGCTGTTATGGAATCTGGATGTCCTGCATGTAATGCTTCTGTAGCGCTTCCTTGTTGGCAGGAGTTTGAACAGTCTATTGGCTGGATGGTGTATATCCTTCAGTAGTTTTCGGACTATACCATAGCATCTGTTTGAATATATGTCCTGTAGGGATTAAAGGTTGGAGCCAATGATTTTTGTGGCTTGTTTAATGATCTTATCCAGTGCCTTCCGATCAGCTTGAGAGCAATTTCCATACCAGACAATGATGTTGTTTGTCAGTACGCTCTCAGTCATGGCTCTGTGGAAGGTAAGTAGGACCTGTGGGGGGGGGGGTTAGCTCTACCAAGTCTCCTAAGGATGTGGAGATGTTGTTGGGCTCTCTTTATAAGGTAGGAAGTGTTTGTGGCTCTAGTGAGGTCTTGCGCAATATGTATCCCTAGGATTTTGGTGCTATTAACTCTCTCCACTGTGGCACCATTGATGATGATAGGGGTGTTTGGCTTATTTACCTTCCTAAAATCGATGATGACTTCCTTGGTTTTCCCAACATTTAGTGTTTAGTTGTTGTCAGTGCACCAATGAATTAGCTTGGTCACCTCCTCCCTGTAGGCTCCCTTGTCTTCCTTCTTAATAAGCCTGATTACTGTGGTGTCATCTGCAAATTTGATGATTCTGTTTGAATGATGTGTAGCTGTGCAGTCATATGTTAGAATTGTGAAAAGAAGTGAACTGAGTACACAACCTTGTGGGACCCTGGTGTTTTGGGTGATGCTGTCTGAGTGATGTTTTCCAGCTCGAACATTTTGTGACCTTTCAGTTAGAAAGTCAAGGATCCAGTTGCATATTTTGTTTTCTCTGCCTAAGTTACTCAGCTTAGACAGCAGTTGTTGTAAAATTACTGTATTGAAGGGAGAGCTGAAGTCTATGAACAGCATGCGTACATAAAAGTACTTATTTTCCAGGTGGTCCAAGGTGTGATGAAGTGTTAAGGCTATGGCATCTGCAGTAGAACGATTTGGCCTGTATGCAAATTGAAAAGGATCAAATGTAGCAGGTAGGCAGGATGTTAAGTGATCCTTGACCATTTTTACGAAACACTTCATCACTACTGAAGTAAGTGCAACTGGCAGGTAATCATTTAATGATGCTGGAGATGGTTTCTTGGGCAGAGGGATGATGTCGGTGGTCTTGAAGCATTTGGGCACTTTATCCTGGCTGAGAGATATATTGAAAATGTCTGCGAAGACTGGTTGCCAGCTGATCAGCACAGTGTTTAAGTAGCCTCCCTGGGATCATATCTGGACCAGCTGCTTTGCCCGCGTGAACCCTACATAGGTTCCTGCAAGCCTCTTCAAAGTTGAGGTATAGTGATGTGACATCTGCATTGGTCGGTAGTCTATTTGGTATGGTTCTATTTGATTCCTCAAATCTACTGAAGTAGATATTAACTTGTTTAAAAAGTCTGGGTTATCATCACAACATGTGGATGGTGGCTGATAGTCTATGATGTTTTGAATCCCTCTCCACAGCTGCTTGGGATCTTTCTGGTCAGTGAGGTGTCTCTGTATTTTCAGACTGTAGGCCTGTTTTGCTACTCTCACACCTTTGTTCAAGTTGGCCCTGGCCTTTTTCAAAGCATCTCTGTCTCCAGCCTTAAAGGCAGAATTATGCACTCTCAGTAATTTGTATACCTCATTGATGAGCCTGGGTTTTTGGTTAGCTCTGATGTTTACATCTTTCAGGGTGGTGGCATCTCCAACACATTTTGTGATGTATCCCACAACCGTTGCAGTATACTCATCCAAATGAATGCATTGATTTGTGGTGGCAGCTCTTTACATAGATTCCACTCAGTGCATTCAAAGCAGTGCTGCAGAGCTGAGACAGCTGTTTCAGGCCAGATCCTTATTTGCTTCTTGAAAGGTTTTTCTCCTACTAGCGTTGGTTTGTAGGTGGGGATAAGTAGGATGGAAATGTGATCTGTGCTACCCACATGGGGGGGGGGGGGAATGCTTTGAATGCCTGTTTGATATCTGAGTACACTTGATCAAGTGTGTTTTCATCTCTTGTACAGAAGTTTACATACTGCTGGCAGTTTGGTAACACAGTTTTCAGTTTAGCTTGATTGATACCCCCAGCTAAAATGTAGTAATGGACGACATTTAATTGTAAGGTATTCAATGTCAGCTGAGCAATGGCTAGTAACAACATCACTGTTTTCACACCAGCTGTTGTTGATGTATATTCAGACTCCTCCACCTTTAGTTTTGCCACTGAGATCCTGTAACCCATCTGCTCTGAATAAGGAGAATTTGTCTATCCCAACAACTTGGCCACTGATATTTGAATTCAGCCACGTCTCAGTGAATATAATAATACAGCTGTTCCTTACCTTACTGTTTGTGTTAATGTCTAGCCTGATAAAGTCCATTTTGTTATCCAGAGATCTGACATTAGCCAGCAGCATAGAAGGAATTGCAGGCCTTAGTGGAGCTTTTCTTAATCTGATACTGATACCAGCTCTGTTGCCCCGTTTCCAAGGTGTGTCGCATCTTCTACGCTTTGTCCATTGTGTTTTGTTGTTTATTTGAGAGGCAAAGCAGCTACAGCAGTCTGGATGAGTCTTCATCAGTATTCCCAGTTCTTTCAGTGATTCTGGCCTCACAGGGCCTGCAGACATCAGCTCTGCAAACCACTCGCATGGCGAGTTCGATTCCAGAAGATTCAGCAAAGCAAAACGATCATAACACCTTCCCACATTCAAAAATTCAGTAAAATTTGTTAGTCCAAGTAAATGCACTGCAGAAAAAGAGCTACAGTGAGTAGTGCATTTGCGAGCCAGAGTAGCCGCAGCCATGCAGAGCGCTGCCATTTTTATATATATATAGTTATTTGGTGTTTATACATCTGCATGGACACACACTGGGCTTCTGTATCCCTCATTAAGGTTTATTTTTAGCCATTCTAAATGATTATTTTTTAAAATACACACACACATACACACACACACACACACACACACACACACACACACACACACACACACACATATATATATATATATATATATATATATATATATATACAAAATTATATTGGTGGAACAGTAGCATTGTGTTCGATTCTCGGCTGGGGTGGCTTCTGTGAGGTGTCTGCATGGACTCCCTGCATTTGTGTAGGTGCTCTAGCTTCCTCCCATGTACAAAGACATGCACCTGGAGCATTTCTCCCTGATCCTCTGCTGAAAATTGTCTTCATTCCAAGTTGGACTTTCCCAGTAAATAATATATATGTGTGTGTGTGTGTGTGTGTGTGTGTGTGTGTGTGTGTGTGTGTGTGTGTGTATATATATATATATATATATATATATATATATATATATATGTATATATATCTATATATATCTATATATATATATATATATATATATATATATATATATATATGTGTGTGTATGTGTGGGTCCCCTACAGAAGAATGACACCACAGAAGACTGAAACTCACATCACCGACACCACATGGTTGACAATCAAAATACCAACAATGGGGAAATGGTATGTCTCCATAGTGTGGAACAGAAAGATTTCCATTCCTGCACTGTAGTGTGATCTCGCAGTTGGTATATTAAAGTTACGGGGAGTGTAGGGGGTGCGGGGGGCATAGCCCTCCTGCTAGCACAAAAAAGGAAATTTTATTTTCCTTTTTTGTGCAGTAATCACCATTGTCAGTGTTTCGATTGTTGGCTATGTGGTGTCGGCTATATGGGTGTCGGTGTTTTGCGCTTTCATTCTTGTGTAGGTGATCTGTATGTTTATATGTATGTATATATATTAATATAATATGGTAGAGGAAGGTTTCTTATAAAATTGTTTTCAAACCTTCATTCCTGAGCTTTCTTTGGCATTTTTTGTGATATTCTCATCTACAAAATTATTTTATCATTCCTATTTTCTGATTCAAAGTCCAAAAATGTTGTTGCCTATGAATGTAATGTAGCTCAACAATCTTTTAAAATCCACACTATTTCCTGTACATATTAAAAAATGACATCAAGGTAATGAAATTTTTTAATGAACTCTATAAATTTGTAAGCAAAAAATAAAATTAGTTTCCAACCACCAAAGAGTAACTATGTCAAAAGCCAGGTCTGATGAAGAACCCACAGCTACTCTTTTTGTTTGTTTGTAGCACTCATTTTCACAGTACACATAATCATTTGTTAATAACATTTCCATAAAAATTTTCAATAACTTACATTTCTGCATGGTTAAAAAGAAATACTTTTTGTCAACACCTGATAAAACCATTCTAACCAAATATTGGAGGGAGGGGGATAACCAAAAACATATCTTTAACATCAGTTTCTACAAAAGTGCCATAACCTATAAATTATCTTTGTCTTAAGGATTTCAAAAAGTGCCAAGAATCTAGTAAATGTTTATGGTGTCCTAGTATAATTGATTCTATTTAAAAATCCACATTTTTGGCTACGGGTTCTCTTTTAACTTCATGTTACTACTATGAGTGTTAAGAGAGTATCTCCCACTAATTTATGTAGCTTCAGTATACCAAAAAGAAATAGAATTAATGTTTTTTTTTTTCAACATTACTTACTCGGACATTGATAAACATTCTCCAAACACATCCCATTTAACCATAAGTTTAATTTGTGGCTGTCTATGTTAGATTTATTTCAAATTGACAGACGAAAGATATTTTTCACCATTCAAATAATCTAGCATTTTTTCTAATACAGGAAATTGTCAGTGATAACAGCTCTACTACCTTTTCCAGTTTCATTATCCAAATAGATATGTGACTCTTCAACTAGAATAACAGCTGTCTTTCATATGTGGTCAAATTATAAAGCAAATTAGTTTTGTTACACTTATGAAGAACATGCTTCATTTCTTGCACACATAATTTCTTGTAAAGTGCAATAGTATCGACTAAAGTTGGATTAAAAGTATTTTTCCAATTAACTGTCTTTCATTTGTCAACTTCCCTTTTTTGTCATGAAATATTAAATTCATGTTTAATTTCCTGCAGTACACTTTAAGGTACAATAAAATGTCCATCATATTTGGTTTACTCATATGCATAGATGTGAAACCTTATGATTCTAAGTCACCAAACACTTGGGTATCATTCAGGTGACTGTAATTGTACATTTAATATGTTTCAGTATAAACAAACAGTACCTAAATCTTTCTCTAGCTGGTTCAACCACACACCATGCCTCTCCTACACTATTTATTCAAAAATTCCTTCTTGTAGTCCCTCTCTGCATTCCTATAATTGAATTTGCATGTTTTGTGTGATTGATTGCCCCATTCCATCAACCTTGGGGACCTCCTTATAAGAGGATGAGTTGATAAAAAAAATATTAGATTCCACCTTCTCAGCCTTTGCCACCTCCTCTTGCACTGAGCTGATAATTACTTTGTCTCTAAGGAAGAAGAACTGTCTGTGAAACTTAGATGTTTAAATGAGTAGGACTGAATGTCACAGAAGGTAGGTAAGGCATATGGCTAATATGTGGCAGTTGCAGAGAAATATTTCAAACGTGTTTTACTGTACAAAGAATACTAGGTCTAGATCAAGCCTATGTCAGTGTGGATGACATCTGTTTAGAGAGGGCAGACCATATGCAAATGATTAACAAGGCATGAATAATACTGTCAATGCAACTGGAAGAAACCCTGTGCAGAATGTATAATATATATATATATATATATATATATATATATATATATATATATATTTACTATCAAAATGTTGCATGTCAGTTATGCAACTTTAAAAGTTGAAAGGCATTTTTCTGAGTGGTGGAATTTAAAGTTGAAAAATAATGAATCCACAAGAGCAAATGCTAGTGTGCATTCGCTCTTGTGGATTCATTATTTTGAATGGAGATCACACTATAGTGAGGATTGGGAAATTTACGCTTTCCTTCACTGTAGCGCAATCTCAGAGTTTGTATATATAAGTAGCAGGGGGTGTGGGGGTGCAAAACGTGCATTGAATGGCACCGGATGTTGAGGTAAGTTTAAAAAATGTCAACTATTTGATTTTGAATTGTTGACATTTTTTGGTTCATTATTTTGATTGGCACTATCATAAGTTTCGACAATATTTTGCAAGTAAGTAATTATTTGCAAAATAAAATATCCAAATTTTGATAGTAAACCTATATAGATATATATATATATATATATATATATATATATATATATATATAGATAGATATAATACAGTTAGAAACTAACTAAATGGAAAGTCTGCACTGTAGCTGCCCAATAGCATAATCCATCCATACCAATGGGTTATTAATTCCCTTCATAAGTGATAGCAGTAACCTTTCACCTTTCAACTCAATTACTCATCTGCAGCCTTCTGGGAGCCCCAGTGCATTACTGGGAATGGATAAAATGGCTGAAAATGCTGTAAAAGTACAGGAACTTGTTTTGGACTTAGTTATAAGAAGATAATTCCTTCTTTCATCTAGAAATGACCTCAGATGGCTTGCTACTGGTAGCAACTGGACTTAAACAGCTAACTGTAAGCTGACTGACATCTAAATGGTACATTTAAGCATAAAGACTGTTAAGTTAACTCAGTTAACTTAATCAAGATCTGTGGACATTATTTACTTCTCTGTCTGACAAGTATGTCACTTTATTCTGTTATTTGTTTATGGATACTAGCTGATCTAGTAAATGAGGTAAATAATATAAACACTCACATTTCATAGTTTAATCTAATTGACAGAAAACAGAGTTAGTAGTGGAATTTAGTGTCTCTTTCATATGATACAGCTGCACATATAATTGTTCTTAAAGCTAGTGTTCTCTTCTCATAGAGATCATTAACATCATGCTAACTCTTGGGGAGGGGGGGATGTTTTAGTACTGGATTTGTTCTACCTTTCAAATGATACAGCATAGAAACTCTTTACAAATGTTAGTTGTTTTTTTCTATTTAAACTACTTTTGCTGTGCAGCTGAATAGCCTCTTGTATATAAAGAGTATTTGAGATAAAAAGACAGATGTTAATAGCATGCATGAAAAACATGTGCTAGAAGGCTGAGTTCATATAATAGAGCCTGAGTAAGAGACAGAGATGGCTCTAAATAACCAGTTCTGCCTTCTTCTTTTAAGTAACAGCAGTTTTGGAATAATGTTATATAACATATTATTAGTCTCTAGTTACTTATTTTACCACTAAAAATCACTTGGTGACCTGTATAGTATTAAATCAGCTGGCAACCTGAGGCTAGATATAGCTACTTTGGAATGTAGCTGGTGATTTACTGCTGTAAAAATACCCCTTAGTGCTTTTCTTTTGAGTTGCAATACTTAAGATTCTCTTTCTTATAAAAGCTGATAAGGTAATACTGTTTTTATTTTTGGTCAGACACCTACTTTTCGGGTAATATTTTTGCATGGGAAGCTGCCCTGTGGGGGTTAATACAGATGGTTGTGTTCATTTGGAACATAGTAGGTTTTTTGACATCCCTCTATTCCATGAAAAATATATTCAAAATCAAACTCAAACATTATATATATTTTCTTCTCACTCTTACTTATCATTACAGAGGGATGTGTGGGTAGGGACTCATAAGGGGGTTAGGAAAGTAGAAGTCACTATGCAGAATGTAATATTTACCACAAATAGCCAATAGAACTCGGGTATATCTTTACTTACTTACTTTACTTCATTTGTCACTAAACTGTGATTCAAATTTGAACTTCTTGGAATGATAACTCTAGATTCGTGAAATGTTAAGGGGGTCTCAGATAAAGCTAAAAGAAGTCTTGTCATGCATATCACATATCAAAATAAATCAATTATAACCTTTCTTCAAGAAACTCACATGGCCACACAACTTTGGGATGGTGAAAGGAAAAGGAAAAGGATCAAACAGATAATATCTGCAGGCTATAACTCTTCTTTCAGAGGAGTTGCAGTTATAATAAACCAATCTTATCAGTGGAATATTCTATCCATACAAACAGACCCAGAGGGTTGATGGGCTCTCTTTACTAGCAAGTATCATAACATAGTCAAACCTTTACTTTTTGTTAATATTTATAACCTCTACTCCAACCAACAATTTTTTATACATGAAATATTTAATATACTAGCTGAGTATCCGAATCACCTATACGTTATAGGGGGTGACTGGAATGCTCTATTAGACCCAGACAAAGATAGGTCCCACAAAGAGACCAGACAGTCACATAGTATTACAATGGCCTTTGATGAATTACTAAACTCCTTTGATCTATTTGATCCCTATACCAACTTTCAATATGATAAAACAATATCTAGATTTACCTTTTTGTCATCCTCCCATAAATCCTGGTCAAGGATAGATGCCTTTTTACTATATCAATATTTTTGGTCATTTAGGTTAAGGTACTCCATTTCCCCTAGAACTATTTCAGACCACTCAAAAATTAGTCTCTCCATAAATTCATCAAGCCCCAAACAGACCATTTCTTATATTAATAAATTGACATTAAACCCTAAAATTGTTCAAAAACAGGAGGTAGCTAAGGAAATAAATAGCATATTAGTTCAATTAGAGGAGGACCTTATATCTACCCAGATACCTTATGACAAGCAATGGGAAGCGGCTAAAGCAGTTATTAGAGGCATTATAATTAAAAAATCAGTCTGGTTTTAAAAAAATACACTAGCACTAAAATAAAATTGGAATCTCAGATTGCTTCAGCCGAGATGGATTTGTAAAGCAAATACTCAGAAGAACTAGACAAAAAAATGGTTGAATGGCAAAAGCAGCTTCATAAACATTATTTAGAAAAATCTAACTTTTTTAGAAAGCAGGTCCTTATACCAATATTCAGAATGGGTGCAAATTCCCTCAAAGTTCTTAGCCAGATTAATAAATATAAAGAATGGACCACCAAGAATCAAAGAAATACACTATGAAGGCAGGGTAAATCATGACGAGTAAGATATCTTAAATGTGTTTGAGACCATATATAAAAAAACTGTATAACATGCCCCTCCCCCCTCAAATGAAAAATTTCAAGATTATATGCAAAATCTACAATTTCCACAAGTTACCCAGGACCAACAAAAAATTCTAGGGGCACCTTTGCATCTAAAAGAAATAAAAAATGCAATAAATAAGCTCAAACTGGGAAAATCACCAGGACCTGATGGATACACAGCTGAATTTTATAAAATATTTTCAGAACCTATATCAACAATTCTGTTACATGTATACAACTATATAATACAACACGGTATAACAGATATATACATAAATAACTCAAAAAACATCCTTATACCCAAGCCAAATTCTGACCCAACTGATCCATCTAATTACAGGCCAATTGCCCTTATAAATATTGACCTAAAAATTCTAACTCAAGTCTTAGCTAATCGCTTGAAAAATATACTCCCCTCTATCATATCAAAAGATCAATTGGGTTTCATGGTAAATAGGCAAACCTGTGACGACACCCTACTATTAGACACGGCTATTAGAGTACTCAAGACAGATAAAAATCCCATATATGTTATTACCGTGGATGCTAGCAAAGCGTTTGATAGAGTTAACTTAAATTTTATATTCAATGTAATGCCTCTATTTGGTATTCCTCAAGAATTTATAAAAAAAAGTTAAGGTCCTCTATCAAATGGCTTCTATTTCCATTCAGATAAATAATTGTAGAACCAAACCTATCCCAATCTGTAATGGCACAAGACAAGGTTGCCTGCTCTCCCCCACCTCTTTAACTTATACCTTGAACCCCTGCTCCTTTTTATTTCGCAAAAAGCCTTTCACCACATTCCTAGATTAGGTAGCATTAAACTCACGGTATCAGCCTTTGCTGATGACTTAAATATTTACCTGCAACTTCCCAAGACTGATCTCCCTAAAATACTTAAAGCAATTGATAGATACTCAGAGATATCTAACTATAAATTAAACCCTAACAAGTCCAATCTCTTTCCTCTAAATCCTCTTAGACACAAGGATTACTGCTTCCCTGAGAGTGGAATTAAGTTAACCTATCAGATGAAATATCTGGGAATAATATTTACCCCAAACTTTGAGGAAATTATTTAAAATAACCTATGTCATACATGGTACGCTATTGACATTGACTTAAATAGATGGAAGAACATTAACATGCCCCTATTGTCAAAAGCTAGTGTAGTAAAGATGAACCTGTTACCATGAATACTTTTTCAGTTAAACGCCACTTTTTTAAACATTTCCCAAAAATTCTTTCTAGATATGGAGAAAAATATATCTACATTTCTTTGGTGTCCTAAATCTACTAGAATCAGATATGATGAACTTGCACTTCCAAAATCTAAGAAAGGATTAGGTTTACCAGACTTTAAATTATATTGCAGTGTTATTATTTCATATAGATTACATCTGATAATAAATTACAACCCAAATATGAGAATGTGGTTCCCCCTATGGTCAAAGATTTGGTATAAGCAAATTAACTCACTTGGGTACAATCCCAAATCTCTTCTCTTTCTTAATTTAAATCAAAAGTCTGAAGATGTAAAGAATTTACATTCAGTTATTAAGCGCATGATAGTAACTACTGAAAAGCTTTTTAATTTACTACAACTATCTAAGGCCCTTTCTCTTTTGCAGCCCCTTCACTTTAATCCTAATATGCGGCTAAATGATCAACTTATAAACTTACGAGAGTATCCTTTATTAAGAGACCTTACAGTTTGGGAGATCTACAAATGGAGAGAATATGATTTAACACAACTCAGAATGCAACGTAATCTCCCACAGAAATATGCAAGCATTCTTAACATGCTGCGATATCTTATAAATGCTAAATTCATGCCAGATAGCGGTGTTATACAGGATGTTAACCTATTTCAATTAATCCTCAAAAACCTGATGATTAAAGGGAAAATTTCTAGAGTATACAAACTGGTAATGGATATAAAATGTCAGAGTCTTCTATTATTCTCTGTAGTCTGGCAAAGGAAATTCCAACAAGTTAATGAACAAAACATAAACACTGCTATTGAAAATACAGTCAGATTCACTCCATTTAAAAAGCTACTATACACCCAACTAATGATTAATAATGACGCTTACATCACCCCATAAAAAAGTAATAAATTCAATACTAATCATTCACCTAAATGTCTGCACAGTCCTAGTCATTTAGCAGATATCCTTTATGTTATGTGGGGATGTAGTAAAGTACATAACCTTTGATGCTCATTAAGAGCTAGACTAGAAAAAGTGGGTTACAAAAAGTGCACCCTATCTTGGGAAATGGCTATACTACACATTAATACAAGCAATCTCCCAAAAATCCTACAGCATGTCCTCATCACAATTTGTGCTCTTATTAAATTCTATTTTACAAAGAACTGGACTCTTGCTCCCCGCCTTTCATGGGAAGGCTTCAGCAGCTTAGCCATTAAATACATCTCTTCCCACAAATTACTATATATAACTACCAAAAAGAAATATAACAGAAAATATTGGGAATACTTGCCAGATATCATCCTCAAGAGGTAAAATTATTAGTCAGGTTAGAAAATATCACCTATTGACAATATCCCCTTACTGGTTATTCTTATAGATCATATCTTTTCACTTAAGATTGGCTTTCTAATATGTTGGCTGAGAGTGACTTCTTTATACATATTGTATATAGGTTGTTGTTTTTTTTTTTTTTTTGTTATTGTTTGTATGTATTGTAATGCATATTTTTCCTTTTGAAATGTTATGTATAATGGTTGTTTATATTACTATTTCTATTGAAAACTGAATAAAGAAATTTTTGAAAAAAACTGCTAAAACCTATTACTAAATATTAAAAAACTTAAGAATCAATTCATGATGGTTTTAAAACCAACATTACAACCGTGCTGCCTTAATTTTCAGAGCAGGGGCTAGGGAAACTGCTTCATTTAATCCTGGAGGTCTATTGGCTTCCAAAATGATTTGCCAATACACCTCTTTATACTCAATTTTTGTTTCCCATGCACCCCACCTAATATCAACAGGAACTTCTTCTAAAACAAAAAACAGAAACTTAGCTTCAAGACATATGAGGGTGATTCTGAAAATTAGGGCATTAAGGTTGTAATAATGGTTTTAAAACCATCATGAATTGATTCTTATGTTTTTTAATATTGAGTAATGGCTTTTAATAGTTTTGAGGTGTAGTTCAAGTTTTAACCACAAGATGATGCAAATGCAATTTGTTATTTTAATGTTTATTATCAAGATAATTTTATTCACAAACAATTTTTGTAATCACTTACATTATGGGAAGCTATTAATAAGTGTTTTACATTTATATAATTATATATTTTACATTAGTTTTCATGTTTTTATTTTTTATTAAGTTTCCTGGTTGTTAATTAGTTATGGGAATTTGAATTCTAATTAATTCTGATGAGTTGGGAGACGTGTATATACGGGGACTGTTTTTACTTTACTTCTGTATCTGATGAAGTCTTAATTCTAGGATGAAAACTCAGTGAGCAAGTTAAGTGTTTGTATGTTTTTTATGTCTATGTTTTTGTAATTACTTAATTATCAGACTTTGGACTTTGAATAAAGTGTGTTTTAGTACTTGGTTGGATGACCTTGCAAGTGCCTTTGCTGGTTTATTGGTTAACATTACATTTCTTATTGTTGAGCTGTTCCATCAGGATAGTTACTTCTCCAAACCCTTCAAAGAATCATTCCCTTTAGGACACTTTAATATGATGATTATTAGACTCAGAGGTGAGAGATCTAGGCACACAGATAGTATCCAATATACATTTTTGACTGCCATGTGTTCACAGTGGCGAGGAAGTCATTTTATGTGGCACAGCTTATAAGTAAAGGTACAGCCTCCAGATCCAAGGAAGTTATAGTCCCACTGTACTCAGTCCTCATTAGACCAATAATAAAGTACAATGCACCATTTGGCATGCACTTAACTAGGCACTTACAGCAGATGGAGTGACCTCAGAGGTTCCTCACAAACAAAATAGAGAGTGGTAGCAACATGTCCAATACAGGCAGACTAAAAGCCTTATCCTACAGACTGTTAATGGGTGACCTCTGCCTAACCTTCAAAGCACTCACAAATCCAGCCTTGATGGAGCTACTACACATCCACAAAACAACACAAGGATCACCTGATTTAGAGATCTAAACTTAGTCAGCGACTCAAACAAAACATGCTGGAGTGACAGATATGTCTCAGAGATGGGTCTATATCGGAATCAGAAAAGCAGAAATCCACGAATACAAGTACATTGACACATAAACATCGATGTATGAAAAGAGTAAAATACGGAATTGGACAAAATCAAAACACCGAACATATTTCCTTGGCCAGCAGGGTGATCATGGGGATGAGGAAATATATCCTTTTCTCCACTGTAGTGCAGTCTCAGAGTTGGTATATTTAAGTAGGGGTGTGTGGGAGTGTGTAGGGGGGCTTGCTCCCCTGCAAAAATGTTTGGAAAAGTGTGTTACATTAGATTTGTTTAGTTAGGTTTACCTTACCTGTATGGCACTGTTGTTTCCGGAAATACGTTAGGCATTCTGATTTTTGACGTATTTTGCTGTTTTAGTACATCGACAGTTATGTGTCGATGTACTTGTATTCGCAGATTTCAGCTTTTGTGGTTTTAATATAGACCCCTCAAATATTACCCATCTTTGAACAGGTTTCATATTCACATAAAGCAAAGCCCTTCTCTGGCCTTCTTCAAATGCAGATTGGATCAATGAATGGAAAATTACAAAGTCACACTTGGATAATACATATGTCCCTTATGGACCGGGGCAATCTGTAAAGTACTCAAGGCATAGATAAAAATCTATGCAATCCTCTTCCCCTAGGAGCCACATATCAGGTAAAATCAGGTCATATTGGCTAGACTTGTAAGGGTTGTTAAGCCATTAGCATTGTAATCTCTGGTGAAATTACAAACCTATTAGGCATAACTAGCCACTGCTGGACCTGTGATAAAATTATATTAATGTTCCTCTATGGGCTAATTTCCCTTTCTAGTACAGCCACCTTTGCCAAAAGAATGCCACCGTTAAAAGACAAATGTTGAGTTCTTTCATTTATGCTTCAATTTCTCTCACCTCAGACTCTTTTCACCCAAGAAGGTACTTTTTTTGTTCCATAATCCTTTTATTCATCTTTCCCTTCATTTCCTCTCTGCAGTTCCAATCAGCCCTCTGCCAGGTGGAAAGAGGTAGGCAGCTTGATTTTTTTTGGAGTGGCCTATCTTTTCCTCCTAAGAGCAGTCCCTCCCCTTAGCATATCTTCCAAGCTTTGCTATTGCTGTGTTCTGAGATGAAAGTCTTCTCCACATCCTGCATTCCCCTAGGCTAACAGTGTGAATTTACATGTATTGACAAAGCAAGGGCTCAGTAGGCCCATGGGTTCACTGAATACAACACATATTGCTATCACTTGGTTACAGCCATGTGATGAGCCATATCCAGTTCTCTTCATCTGGGATGTGCAAGCAGATGGCAGACTCTCATTCTCATCTTCTTCAGACAGCTCCTACAGGTAATTAAATCTGTTCATCTGTGCTGTAGTTAAGGTTTTATCCCTATGTGCCACCAAGCTCACTGGTTACAGTTTAGAGGAAGCTAATTATAAAATATCATAAATATTTTCTATCATCACAAAAATGACAGGGATCTAAAACTGCTTACTCTGCGAAGGTCTATAGAAATGGTAAAAACTGTAAGTATAACACATATACTGCAAATACTCTAAATTGTGTGTCAACTCATTATCCCTCCTGTTTTTCTTGTACTTGAAATCAGTTGTCTCAATGTTGGGTTTAAGTTTATAAAGTGTTGTGTTACAGATGTAGGGCAGTATGTGCATGATAATATTACTGTGACATTTTGTTTTTCAAATTCACAGAATATTTTGTTTTATTTGTAATTGCAGCTAACATACAGAAGGGGGAAGGTAAGTAGTTTCCTGTTTATTCCTTATTTTCACATAGAGGTAATTGTTTATTTGTCTCATGAATATACTTAACTTACAACAGCCTTCTTATTAAAGGAGTAGTCCCTGCACTCTAAGGATCACTTACTAAGATGGCCACTGTCCTTTCTCTTGACCAGTAGATTCCATTGTATATGTCAGATATTTAGTCTCCCAAGCTTCTTGGTTTCTGCATTCAGTAAATGAAACCAGTATCTTCGTATTAACTGTTCCATACTAGCTATAAACTGACTGCTCTCTGTAATAACCAACCTAAGTGTGGAATGTCCACTATGCTTGGCTTCATTCCTCCATCCTACCCTCCATTCCCACCCACCCACTTCTACTCTACCATTATGTTTAGACATACACCTTTCACCTGTGGCATCCATTCCCTACCTTCCCAAAATAGCTTTACCACATTCATAAAACACTATTGTTTATATTTTCCTATTTCCTAACATCCATCTGAAATTTGGCATCATTACTAACAACCTTTCTCCCTCAAATAATGCTACGCACTATATCATTCACAATCAGACCCCTCCTCAACAATATTATTCTATATTTCATCTTCTACTTTTCCTGGACAAACCCTCACAACATCCTATCTTAACTGTATCCTCCTAATCTCCTCTCAGTCTCCTCTATTTCTTATAGTTCAGAAAGATAACAGAAGATACCAGGAAACCCTAACTCCATTCCTTCATAGAAAATACTTCCTTCCTGCCTTGTGTCAGCTTTCAGACTCTACCACCACTGAATATTTTACGACCCTTCAGCTTCTTGTTTCCTTATTGATTCCTACTTCCCCACTACCTGCCATCAATAAAATACAGATCCTTTTAATCGTGCTACACTTCAGCTTATCCTATATTCTTTTCCTCCTACTGAGCCATCTTTCATCCTACCATGACTCCATAATATCTCTCAACATCTCTCCAACTCTGTCCCAACCACCTATCCATACTTCTCCCCTAAACCCTTCAGACATCACATTAAACCAGTTTAATGATACCCCTCATCTTTCCCCTAAATATAGACTGTTACCTCTTTTTCAGTGCAGATCAAAATAAAATTAAGTGGAAATACTCTTAAAAAAGATTCAACAATACCCTAATATATTATACCCTGGATGAAGGTAAGACAGTGTATACCGCTTATGTTGACCTGGCCAAGCTTTTGACACAATCCCTCACTCCGGTATCATAGAAAAACTTTCTCAGTTAGGGATTAACTTTTATGTCAATAGATGGGTAGCCAACTGATACACCATCAGAGCACATACTGTCAAAGTAGGTGACTCCAACTCTACCAGTAGACCCGTCATCAGCTGCTTTCCACAAGGTTCTGTGCTGGGTTCTGTACTGTTTGGAATCTACTTCTTTGAAGTCCAGGCTAAATGAGATGGCCTATGGCTTACCAAGTTTACTGATGATTGCAAATTGGGTGCAATAATTGAGTCCCCCAATGATGTTAACATACTACAGGAAGGGCTAACACAGATAAATGACTGGTGGCAAAGCCATGGTCTAAAACTAAAAGCAAAATAGTTCATTATTATTCCCTTTGACAAAGTAGAATTTCTCTCTAAATACAGTATTGACAACACTCCCCTAAGCTCAAACCTAGTGGTGAGAGACCTAGGAACACAGGTAGATAGCAATCTGAACTTTGACCACCAAGTTTTCTCTGTCATAAGGAAAGCATTCTACTTTGCGGACCTCACAAGTAAGAGCATCACATCCAGGTGTAAGGAGGTTATAGCCCCACTGTACATCACCCTCATCAGACCACCAAAAGAGTATAGTGCTCCCTTTTGCATGTACCTCAACAGACACCTGCATCAGCTGGAGAGACCACAGAGGTTCCTCACCAGGAAAATACAGGGCCTCCAAACCAGTACATACATGGATAGACTAACTCTTTACTCTGTATCATAATTTGATTTTTACCTTATATCTTAATTCAGAATTTTAAACTGTTTGCAATCATCTATTCATATATTGTGGTGGTGCATTGCTTCATGCTTTCACTGTTTCATTACCAAAAACAGGTGATGGTTTTAGTTTTAAACAGTTTTGCACATCTTGGAATTTATTTTGATTGAATATGTAGATTTTGGTTTATTCATTTGTTTGTTCATTAAATTAATGTTTAATGGATGAATTATGTTTAAAAACCATGCTGGTGGATAATTATTAATTATTCATTTTATTAATTGTATTAAATTAACTATTCTTAAATTTATCTACGTAAATTATGTTTTTTGGAGCTGTACTGTTAGCGAAAACCTCTTTAAGACAGGATATAGTGCATCCTGTGGCTTTAATTGATTGGATTCACTGAGAGGCTCCTCATCACATGATTTAATTTTTTAGATTCTGATTGGTATATAAACCCCTACTTTTTCTTAAATGATTTATCTGATGAAGTTTTCATTTGTAAAACAAAGTGCTTATGTTTTTCTTTTTCCAATAATAAAGTATTGTGGAACCTAGTGTGGAAGAGTTTCCATTTTTGTCCATTACACACTTGTACTGATATTGCCATATAAACTGTATTTGTTGAGTCACAAGTACCATATGCCTGTAAATAAAAATCATTCTTGCCTACAGATATGAAGGTCCGTAGAACCAAATTCTTTGCTTAAGCGTATAAAAGTGACTGGTAGCACACACTTTTTAAAGTCTTCAATCTTGAAAACACTTCAGCAACATTTTTACATTTTTACTTCACACATCCTGCAAACAATCTTCCCTAATTCATTATGCTGATGACTCAACTCTCATCTCCTTTTCCAGTTATATCTCTGAACTCCATATACCCAAGGCACCTTTCTTTCCATTGAAAAGTGTCTGTCTGATAATCTTCTCATATTAAACCCCCCAAAAAACAAACTCTTGCTTTTTCTCCCTCATTCTTCTTTCATCATAAATCCACCTTTGTTATCACATCCTCCAATAGCACCATCATACAACCAGAACCCCATACAAAGCTCCTAGGTGCCATCATTGATGATGAACTTAAGTTTAACTTACATATCCTCCAAAGTATAAAAACAAACATCAAAAACTTGGCTTTCTTTATCGCAACAGAACATTTCTAACTTCTAACGCTAGGCACTCCCTGGTACAGGTTCTCCTCCTCCCCTCCCTTCCCTATGCCACCCCAGTCCTAACTAAAATTTCGTCCACAACCTTGGCCAAACTCCAACAAACATACCACAAAATAGCTAGATTTGTCACCAACTCTTCTTATAACTCGCACTATTGCCTTGCACTCAACTCACTCCAATGGCTTGAACTCGCCCAACAACTCCTTCTATCACAATTTCAAATCACACACTCTATATTATGCAAACCATCTTCCAGTCCTGCTCTGTCCTCCCTGGTATCCACCTATACCCCCACTCGTACCCTCCACATCTTGAACCAGCAACTCTTGGATATTTACCAACCAAAGAAAAATGTCAGTAAACTACTACAAAAATGCACTGTAGCTCAAGCCTGGAATAAGCTCCATATACACTTACATTCCATTTCCCACCCTATACACTTTTAAAAAGAACTCAGACTTCACCTACTTAACACCAAGACTTACACCTGTCATGACCCTACCTCTCTATTTATATTCTTCTGTTCTGTCCTACTCCTCAGACATCCTACTCTACTTCCTCCTGCTCCTTCTCACCTTACACTTGTAATTTACCTAGAGACTACATCCTTAAGCTATACTACTCCATCACATGTATATATGTATATATTGCTTGCCTCCCTCTAATTACCTTACTAGAAATTTATCTGATGAACACAATCTCTCTCAACTGAAAGCTCAATTGCTGTATATATTTTTTTACAAAAAAAAAGTTTATTATTATGTGTATGTATCTTACTTCTATATTTCCTGACCTTATGTATCTTAATTTCTCTATCTTGGAGTGTGAACTTTATGTATTGTAAACTGTTTGTAACTGGAGCTTTTTTCCTTGGTTCTGCACTGAAAATGGGCTTCTGGCCCATCTGGACTAACCCGGTTAACAAATGTCAATAATAAATAAATAAATAAATAAACATATAAGAGGTGGAGATGTAAAAAATGAAGCACAGAAAGAGGAGAACAAATGGATTATTAGATTCATAGCACAACACTGCCTTGGCTTAAATGAAGCATTTACTATAAAACCTACATTGAAGGACATTTGAAATCAAGTAAAGTGATATTTCTTTAAGAAGTTTTATTGAGCTGATTAATTAAGTTGTGGTCACATGATGCTATTGAGACACATGATCTACTCTGATGGTATTTAATGAAAGATTTTAAGAAATGTTGACATTTTGCCTGATGAAGCTTTTAGTGAAAGTGTATACTTGTGATATTTGTGATATTTTATTAAAATTTTAGCTATCCTAACCTATACTGTCATCAAGTGGTTTCAGAAATTTAAGTTTTGCTATTTGAATTCTGTGGTTTTAATTGTACATTAATGGAACATGCTGGAAAGACAAATATGTCTCCCAGAGACAACCGCTTCTCCAGAGCAAACTTTCAATTCATGTGAAGGGAGCTCCTCAATGATGCTATTCAAGTGCAACCTTGACAAATGGATTGGAGACCACAAAATCACCCCATGGTGGTACCCATGTCCCTCATGGACAAGGGGAGTCAGTGTTGACCATAGATTAATATGTTCACTTAATAAGAACAGGTGGGGCAACATATGAGTAACATGTTAGGCTTGTAAAGGCTCTAGGGCCACTCGCCTAGTAACATCCTATGAACCACAATAGAAACAAGTTATGGTCCAGAACCCAGAAAGCAAAAGAACCACCAAAAATGTACTCAAAGCTAGTATAAAAATATCACTTTAATCCAAGTTAAGCACTTTCATTCCACAATGGGGACTTCCTCAGAAGTTAAAAACGATCATTTACTCTGTCATTTAAAAAGTCCACTAATTACATCACATGATACATAAATAACCAATCAACAACTAGTACCATCATACAAATAATATCTACATTCATGAATATATGAAGAAATAAATAGTTTATATAAAAAACACTACCACCTAAATAATCAAAAGCAATAATTATTATTATTTAAAAATATTCCAACTACATAATGCTTAAGTTTCAAAATACTACTGATGGAAAATGTGTTGTTAAGTGCAGGAAAATTAGTTGCATCTAACTTCAATTGCCATTTTAAATCCCTTGATTCAATATATTCATCAGAGATAGAGTTATGTGGGTCCCTCAACACTTGTTCAAGTACTAAAAATTCAAAGGTATGACTGCTTGTTCTATATAGTTATATAAGGTATTGGTAACCTTCTTTTTGTGAATTTCATATAAATGCTCATAAATATGCCCCCTGAATTTCCTAATGGTTTTCCCCACGTAAAATGCAGCACAATGCCACAATGGCCACATTTAATCATACCTCCAATTTTTCTATACTTTTCTATCCTTAAATAGTATTTAAAGGGGTAAAATCTTTTTTTCCAAATAATTTTTAAATGATTTGTCTCTCCTGTATGGTCCACTGGGCCGTGCTGAGCCCAATTTTGTTGGAGGCCCAAAGAGAAAAGTTCCTTGAATAACAAGTACACAAAGAATATATAAAAAGTTAAAACAATGCAATAAGGACAATTCATGAGTATTTACAGTAAAGATAACATATTTAACAATTGGCTATATTACAGGTATAACAAAATAAAAATTGTAAAGAGCAGCAAAGGAAAATAGAATCGACATTTCATGGTAGTTTCTGACTGTAGGAACTGTAGGTGTTACAGCTGATACTGATGCATAGTAAATGATTAGACATCAATGTCAACATATAGCAGAGGATGTTAGAATTTGTAGGTGTTACAGCTGATACTGATGCATAGTAAACAATTAGACATCAATGTCAACATATAGCAGAGGATGTTAGAATTTGTAGGTGTTACAGCTGATACTGATGCATAGTAAACGATTAGACATCAATGTCAACATATAGCAGAGGATGTTAGAATTTGTAGGTGTTACAGCTGATACTGATGCATAGTAAACAATTAGACATCAATATCAACATATAGCAGAAGATGTTAGAATTTGAGAGGGGGAAAATATCCAATGTAAAGGTAGTAATGAATGACTCAATATACTTAGACTGAGATAACATCACCAAGTTGTTTTGAAATATTTTTATTTGTCCATAAAATCAAAGGGGCATAGAAATTATTCATCCGTTTTACCACCACTTCTTTCTTGATAACATTATTAAATTCCCAGGGTTAGCCCCTCTTACAAAACATATCCACCAAAAATTCACATTCATTAAGATATAGATCCAACTCATAGACTATTGGACAAACTGGCCCTTAACCACTGCTTTCTTTTGATGTCTGGGATTCCAACTGTCACAGTGCAAAAGAGAGCTTGAAAAGGTGAGATTATGAAAAATAGTGGAACAATACTTATTTGCCACAAAATAATTTAAATATCCAAGTCTAAATCGGTAATTCCCAGTTTGCTAGCATTATAAGCAAATTTCAAAAAATGAACTGTGTGATTTATATAAACAATAAATTCATCTAACCTTTTCCATGTTGTCATCTAAAAATCTAATATATATGGACCAACAATCCTTAAATTCACTATCTTTTAGAAATGTGGCTTCCCATTGAGCCATAATAAAGTTGGCAAAATGGGGGCACAAGCCATCCCCATTGCTATACCAGTTTTTTGCTTAATACCCTGCCCTTCAAAATCAACAAAATTGTTTTTAAGAACTAGCTCCATAAGGGAAACTAGGACACTGATTTTCCTACCTGACAAGGAAGTATAATAACTTGAACCACTGTAACCCTATGTCATGGGGTATCACTGAATACAAATCTTTGACATTGACAGTTAAGAAAAATAGCTTGTGGTAAAAAGGGTACTAAACTCAACCTGTTTTAAAAATCCAAGTAATCCTTACATATTTGTGGTATTCTTTCCACACCACCTTTTAATGTTGTTGCCAAACATTTCACTATAAAGTGTGTTTTTGACTGGGTAACATCCACAATCAGTCTCAAAGGGGAGTTTTCGATGGGCATATGAATTTTGGGTATTCCAAAAATCTTAAGAAACACTGGCTTATCATTAACCATAAATGTAAATTCATCTACAATTACTTGTCCTTGCAAAACCATGTCATTAAACTGCCAGTCAATCTTACCATAAGCAATATTAATCTCATTACAAGAAACTTCCTCATATGGACCTACTAGTAGCAACAAATTCATATGGTTGTTATAATCAAGCTTGTCCATAACCACCACTCCACCCCTCTTATCAGGTTCCATAACCCTCACAACTGTACCATCACAAATTTCATGCAAAAGTTGGATTTCATGTCTTGCCATATTATGGAATTAGTTCTTGTTTTTACCTTTTAATGTATGCCTAAAGTCTAATTCCTTTATCTTCTAAAACATTTTCAAAGAATGATGAAGGAGAGGATTAAAAATGCTTGACCTGTAAACTAATAGTCAAAGTCAAAGTAAACTTTATTCTCATACAGATCAACACAGAAGGAAAAGTGTGTGTCACTGCATGAAATTTCGATACTCAGGCTTGTACCATAAGAATTATAGTTTACAGAAGGAAGATTAATAATAATTTAAAAATACTGAAAATAGAAATAAAAATAAGATGCTAAAAATAAATGCAATACAAAAAAATAGATAAAAGTTTGAAAGTTTTTACAGCAGAAACAAAAACAATACAACAACAGGAACAGACTTAGTAGAAATATAAGGATATATAACAAACAGTACCATAAAGAAAGAGGCACACATAAAAAAATACTTACGGTTTACAGTTTTCATAGTGCAGATAGAGACGTGTAAAGTAAGCTATATACAGAGTTATGTAAATAACAATGATATAGTGCACATAAATAATGTTTGTTTGCCCATTTAGCAGGTTAGGCTATGAGTTTGTTGTTCAGCAGTCTGATAGCACATGGGAAGAAGCTGTTATGGAATCTGGATGTCCTGCATGTAATGCTTCTGTAGCGCTTCCTTGTTGGCAGGAGTTTGAACAGTCCATTGGCTGGATGGTGTATATCCTTCAGTAGTTTTCAGACTATACCATAGCATCTGTTTGAATATATGTCCTGTAGGGATTAAAGGTTGGAGCCAATGATTTTTGTGGCTTGTTTAATGATCTTATCCAGTGCCTTCCGATCAGCTTGAGAGCAATTTCCATACCAGACAATGATGTTGTTTGTCAGTACGCTCTCAATCGTGGCTCTGTAGAAGGTAAGTAGGACCTGTGGGGGGAGGTTAGCTCTACCAAGTCTCCTAAGGACGTGGAGATGTTGTTGGGCTCTCTTTATAAGGTAGGAAGTGTTTGTGGCTCAAGTGAGGTCTTGCGCGATATGTATCCCTAGGATTTTGGTGCTATTAACTCTCTCCACTGTGGCACCATTGATGATGATAGGGGTGTGTGGCTTATTTACCTTCCTAAAATCGATGATGACTTCCTTGGTTTTCCCAACATTTAGTGTTTAGTTGTTGTCAGTGCACCAATGAATTAGCTTGGTCACCTCCTCCCTGTAGGCTCCCTCGTCTTCCTTCTTAAT
>NC_056732.1:1750329978-1750332478 GCF_019279795.1 Protopterus annectens | reverse complement strand
TATGCAAATGATTAACAAGGCATGAATAATACTGTCAATGCAACTGGAAGAAACCCTGTGCAGAATGTATAATATATATATATATATATATATATATATATATATATATATATATATATATATGTTTACTATCAAAATGTTGCATGTCAGTTATGCAACTTTAAAAGTTGAAAGGCATTTTTCTGAGTGGTGGAATTTAAAGTTGAAAAATAATGAATCCACAAGAGCAAATGCTAGTGTGCATTCGCTCTTGTGGATTCATTATTTTGAATGGAGATCACACTACAGTGAGGATTGGGAAATTTACCCTTTCCTTCACTGTAGCGCAATCTCAGAGTTTGTATATATAAGTAGCAGGGGGTGTGGGGGTGCAAAACGTGCATTGAATGGCACCGGATGTTGAGGTAAGTTTAAAAAATGTCAACTATTTGATTTTGAATTGTTGACATTTTTTGGTTCATTATTTTGATTGGCACTATCATAAGTTTCGACAATATTTTGCAAGTAAGTAATTATTTGCAAAATAAAATATCCAAATTTTGATAGTAAACCTATCTATATATATATATATATATATATATATATATATATATATAGATATAATACAGTTAGAAACTAACTAAATGGAAAGTCTGCACTGTAGCTGCCCAATAGCATAATCCATCCATACCAATGGGTTATTAATTCCCCTCATATGTGAAACATCTGTGGTGATGTGTGCACATGGATTGTGAACTGGTGAAAAAGTGAATAACTGCTGTGGAATATATCTACATTTGAATACCAGTGCAAGTCACCTCTGCATGGCCACATAAGGAATTGTCATTCCATTTTAGTTTCCCATTTGTTAGGTCTTAATTATTCAGCTATATGATAGGAAGTTAACTGGGACCTGATTATTTCAGTGTCACTGTTGATCTGTGCCACAGTGTTGTTTGTCTTGTTTCAATTCTGTGACATAGTCTGTCAGCTGCATCTTATTGCATATTTATCACTTAATTGTTTATTAAAACAATGTTTTATTTAAAAATCAAAACCAAGCAAAACTGCAGACAATGCTAATCACTTTGTGCAATTCTCGAGCATGGTACACAGTACTTTAGCTCTGGCAGCTGGTCATTGTTCACTGTTAAAACATTCTCCTGGCTATACATTAGATCCAGACCAGGACTAGAATTTATAATGTCCTAATATTCTTTTCTGTTCCCTCTCCCTTCCCTTCCCTTCTCCTTTTGTGGCAACTTATTTGGAGAAAACTAGCTACGACAGGGGTGTCCAACCTTTTGGCTTGCTGGGGCCGCATTGAGTGAACAGAAATTGTCTTGGGGCCGCATATAAAATATATCATATAGTTAACTCTTCTGCTGCCTTGGGTGACCAAAGTCGACCTCCTGGCTGTACTGTAGGTGCATTCAAACAATGAATAAATGTAATAAATGCCTATTTGCCTTAAAATTATAATTCTCATTCTAATTCTAATTCTCTAATCTAACAGTTAACTCTTAACGTTTTAGTTAATAAATATATATATATATATATATATATATATATATATATATATATATATATATTTTCTTTTTTTTACAAATAAACAAATATTCACTACAGCACTAGAATTTCTCACTGGGAAAACCACTCCAGCAGTCCAACTACGTAAAATGGCAACATTAGCAGCCCTACAATACTATAATCCACAAAATAAGCCAACAAATTAGAGAAGTAATGGCTCATGAAACTACTTTTACCACTAATAGACAAACTCTTTTATGCCAATTACTGGACTTAGTTTTGCACAACAATGTCTTTTTATTTAATAAAAAACATTTTCTTCAAACATGGGGTGTCGCTATGGGCACCCCATGTGCTAATACTTATGCAAACTTGGTGATGCATTTTTGGGAACAACAATACATGTTTAATAATGCTTGGGGACATAGAATCAAATTTTATAGAAGGTTTGTTGACGACGTGGTAATAATATGGGAAGGGACCTTCACTTTGTTTCAGGAATTTCTAGTTTATCTAGAGTCAACTACAGATTTCCTGAGATTCACAGCTGAACATTCCAGTACTGCTATAAACTTTTTAGATGTTACACTCACATTTGATGATGATAAAAGACTAGTTCCATCTCTCTATAGAAAACAATGCTGGAAAAATAATATACTAAGCTATAACAGCATGCATCCCAGGTTTGTTTTCTCAGGAATTGTTAAGAGCCAGTTTGTACGCTTATCCAGGTTATGCAAAAATAATGATGTGTTGATCAAAGAAGCTGACCACTTAGAAGCCCTATTTTTAGATAGAGGCTATGATGCTAATTTGGTCCGTTCTATTAAGAATAAAACCTTAGGTTTAGAAACATATGTAGATATCATTGGTACATCTAGTGGTTTTAAACACAAAAAAGGGTTATCACTCAAAGAAAATAAACTAAGCTATACAATAAAATATACAAATGATATCACAGATTGAAAGAAAATTATTAACAAACATTGGA
>NC_056732.1:1750300376-1750329478 GCF_019279795.1 Protopterus annectens | reverse complement strand
AAATTATTTAACCCAAAAGACCTAGCGTTAGAAAATGGAAAAATTTTAATTTTTTAAAATTTTTTCCCATAGATGGGGGTTTTTTTGTTTTTTTTTGATACAGCTGCGCATATAATTGTTTTTAAAGATAGTGTTCTCTTCTCATAGAGATCATTAACATCATGCTAACTCTTGGGGAGGGGGGAAATGTTTTAGTACTGGATTTGTTCTTCTTTTCAAATGATAGAGCATAGAAACTCTTTACAAATTTTAGTTGTTTTTTTCTATTTAAACTAATTTTGCTGTGAAGCTGAATAGCCTATTTTATATAAAGAGTATTTGAGATAAAAAGACAGATGTTAATAGCATGCATGAAAACCATGTGCTAGAAGGCTGAGTTCATATAATAGAACCTTAGTAAGAGACAAAGATGGCTCTAAATAACCAGTTCTGCCTTCTTTTTTTAAGTAACAGCAGTTTTGGAATAATGTTATATAACATATTATTAGTCTCTAGTTACTTATTTTGCCACTAAAAATCACTTGGTGACCTGTATAGTATTAAATCAGCTGGCAACCTGAGGCTAGATATAGCTACTTTGGAATGTAGCCGGTGATTTACTGCTGTAAAAATACCCCTTAGTGCTTTTCTTTTGAGTAGCAATACTTAAGATTCTCTTTCTTATAAAAGCTGATAAGGTAATACTGTTTTTATTTTTGGTCAGACACCTACTTTTCAGGTAATAATTTTACATGGGAAGCTGCCCTGTGGGGGTTAATACAGATGGTTGTGTTCATTTGGAACATAGTAGGTTTTTTTGACATCCCTCTATTCCACGAAAAATATATTCAAAATCAAACTCAAACATTATGTATATTTTCTTCTCACTCTTACTTATCATTACAGAGGGATGGGTGGGTAGGCACTCATAAGGGGGTTAGGAGAGTAGAAGTCACTATGCAGAATGTAATACTTACCAAAAATAGCCAACAGAACTCAGGTATATCTTTAGTCACTTACTCTACTTCATTTATCACTAAACTATGATTCAAATTTTAACTTCTTGGAATGATAACTTTAGATTCATGAAACGTTAAGGGGGTCTCAGATAAAGCTAAAAGAAGTCTTGTCATGCATATCACATATCAAAATAAATCAATGATAACCTTTCTTCAAGAAACTCACATGACCACACAACTTTGGGAAGGCGAAAGGAAAAGGAACTGGATCAAACAGATAATATCTGCAGGCTATAACTCTTCTTCCAGAGGAGTTACAGTTATAATAAACCAATCCTACCAGGGGGAGATTCTATCCATAAAAACAGACCCAGAGGGTAGATGGGCTCTCTTTACTAGCAAGTATCATAACATAGTCAAACCCTTACTTTTTGTTAATATTGATAGCCCCTGCTCCAACCAACGATTTTTTATACATGAAATATTTAATATACTAGCTGAGTATCTGAATCACCTATACATTATAGGGGGTGACTGGAGTGCTCTATTTCACCCAGACAAAGAGAGGTCCCACAAAGAGACCAGACAGTCACATAGTATTACAATGGCCTTTGATGAATGACTAAACTCCTTTGATCTATGTGATCCCTATACCAACTTTCAATATGATAAAACAATATCTAGATTTACCTTTTTCTCACCCTCCCATAAATCCTGGTCAAGGATAGATGCCTTTTGACTATCTCAATATTTTCGGTCATTTAGGTTAAGGTACTCCATTTCTCCAAGAACTATTTCAGACCACTCAAAAATTAGTCTCTTCATAAATTCATCAAGCCCCAAACAGACCATTTCTTATATTAATAAATTGACATTAAACCCTAAAATTGTTCAAAAACAGGAAGTAGCTAAGGAAATAAATAGCATATTAGTTCAATTAGAGGAGGACCTTATATCTACCCAGATACCTTATGACAAGCAATGGGAAGCAGCTAAAGCAGTTATTAGAGGCATTAAAATTCAAAAATCGGTCTGGTTTAAAACAATACACTAGCACTAAAATAAAATTGGATTCTCAGATTGCTTCAGCCGAGATGGATTTGTAATGCAAATACTCAGAAGAACTAGACAAAAAAATGGCTGAATGGCAAAAGCAGCTTTATAAATATTATTTAGAAAATCTAACTTTTTTAGAAAGCAGGTCCTTATACCAATATTCAGAATGGGTGCAAATTCCCTCAAAGTTCTTAGCCAGATTAATAAATATAAAGAATGGACCACCAAGAATCAAATAAATACACTATGAAGGACGGGTAAATCATGATGAGTAAGATATCTTAAATGTGTTTGAGACCATATATAAAGAAAAACTGTATAACATGCCCCCCCCAAATGAAAAATGTCAAGATTATATGCAAAATCTACAATTTCCACAAGTTACCCAGGACCAACAAAAAATTCTAGCGGCACCTTTACGTCGAAAAGAAATAAAAAAATGCAATAAATAAGCTCAAACTGAGAAAATCACCAGGACATCATGGATACACAGTTGAATTTTATAAAATATTTTCAGAACCTATATCAACAATTCTGTTACGTGTATACAACTATTTAATACAACACGGTATAACAGATATATACATAAATAACTCAAAAAACATTCTTATACCCAAGCCAAATTCTGACCCAACTGAGCCATCTAATTACAGGCCAATTGACCTTATAAATATTGACCTAAAAATTCTAGCTCAAGTCTTAGCTAATCGCTTGAAAAATATACTCCCCTCTATCATATCACAAGATCAATTGGGTTTCATGGTAAATAGACAAACCTGTGACAACACCCTACTATTTGACACAGCTATTAGAGTACTCAAGACAGATAAAAATCCCATATATGTTATTACCGCGGATACTAGCAAAGCATTTGATAGAGTTAACTTAAATTTTCTATTCAATGTAATGCCTCTATTTGGTATTCCTCAAAAATTTATAAAAAAAAGTTAAGGTCCTCTATCAGATGGCTTCTATTTCCATTCAGATAAATAATTGTAGAACCAAACCTATCCTAATCTGTAATGGCACAAGACAAGGTTACCTGCTCTCCCCCACCTCTTTAACTTATACCTTGAACCCCTGCTCCTTTTTATTTCGCAAAAAGCCTTTCACCACATTCCTAGATTAGAACTCAACTGAAGCAAACAGTGCAGCAACCATAAAAGTTCAACTAGAAAAGAAAAAGCAGCAAATGCACTGTGCGCAAAATTCCGTCTCTGTGTCTTGGAAATTCACCTCTATTCAATGCTCATAACAGTCCACAACACCTTCAATGAAACCAGGTAGAAGTGAATAAAAGTTTATTGTAATGCCAACAAAGAATGGTTAAGCGCTTTCACTTGAATAAAACAAGCTTCCTCAGAACACCATAGCTTGCATCTCAGTTGTTTAAATAACATTTTTGGCGCCAAAATTCAGTTTGAAATTTTAAAGCTGTACACACATCCTATCACCATTGTTCTCTATTCATAAAATCTTAAATAATATTCATATTATTTCTAAAATCAATGTTGCATACAATATATGTTAATAAAGTGAACAAGTTAATAAACTGAAAAAATATTAACAAAGACATTTACATCTAGATCATATCAAAACATGTTTAAAAACATATGACAATGCACCTTATAAATAGTTCATTTTAAGGCCAGTAGTGGTTTGACAGATACAGTGTCATTTAAACCTGGTATAGTTGAAGCATCCATGTATATTTGCCACCAAAATTCTTTATATAATAATAAATTATTAAAGTCGCCCCCTCTGTTATTGGTGTGCACAATGTCCACTATACCAAAATTAAAATAATGTTTGTCACCATGTTGTTTAATATGTTTATACAAAGCATTTTTTTCATCCTTCCTTCTGATGCTATAAAGGTGAGAGTATATACGTTTATTTAAACTCCTTTGAGACTTACCTATATAGAATCCTGAATATGTTCTACAGATGGCAATATACACCACCATTTTAGTTGTACAGTTGCCCCCACAGAATTTAATTCTAGTGTGTTTGTAATTATCCAATTTCACACTGTCTCCCTGAAATATGGTGTGACATTGTTTACATGCCCCACATTTTGCAGTTTTCATGTATTCTGTCTTCTTAATAAAGATACCCTTCTCTAAAATGGATTTTATGTTGGCCCCTACCTTGTAAACAAACCTTGGGCATTCACCTAATGTGGGTGCTATATCTTGATCAGCAGATATTATAAGCCAGTTATTCATCAAAATCTTCTTGACTTTACCTGAATATATGCCAAATTCCAAAATGCAAGATTTACCAAAAATGCAAGTTTCAGACTTCATATCATGCAATATATCCACAGTCGAAACAGTAGCTGTCCTATATTTTTCACCCAACAAACGCTTGTACTAGTTACCCCATTTCCTCACAACATAATTACTTACAGCACTAGCACGAATCTCCCTAGGCTTACCCAAACAAAATAATCCAAGCTTGTTTGCATATACTCCACTTAAACTACAGAACACACTCTAAAACTAAGGCAAACAGCTATAAAATTTTAAAAACAAGCTCCCAAAGCATAGGAATTGAACCTGATGTTTGTTTAGACAAAATTACTCACCTGCAAGTCAATTATTCAGGAGTTACATCTTGAAACCTGGGCTCTAGTGGCTTAGTGTAAACCCCGCTCTGCGAGCACTCACTTTGCTCGTGCTCGCTCCGCTCCCTGCCCTGCCCCCTATTCCCACCCGCCCCCAGTACTCGTACTTTTATAAACTCAAACCACTCCCCCTACTGTCCACTAACTTCCTGTACCTCACTACCGCCCTCTAAGATCAAACGGAATATGACACCACCCAGGAAGCTTATCATACTAACTCTTTTTCCCCTCCTACTTGTCCCTTACCTAGCTACCCTATATGAAACCTGGTCTTACATAGGCTTCCACCACCCAGACTACCAAACCAACCCCTCCCCCATAATTAACAACAGAGGCCATGACTCAACTCCCTACTCACTCTCCTTTTTAGAACTCGAACGCTATGTAATTATCAAACCTACCAATATTAGGCCAAATGATAAACATTACTACAAACTTCTACTCAAAGCCCTCAAATTCATTACCACTCTGAATCACAGACTAGCCACAGATGGTGATATCCACCCCAACCCTGGACCTTCCCCTTCACTCAATTCTAATTCCACCCTATCCTCCCCTCCACTTCTCAATCTAAACTCTAGACCCTTTAACTCTCTTCTGACCTGTCATCTAAACATCAGAAGTGTAAACAATGAGATTCACAACCTACATGCCCTTTTAGCTATTTGTTCCCCAGACCTACTATGTCTCATAGAAACCTGGCTTAAACCAAGTACGAAAGACACACAGATAATCCCACCAGGGTATGATATACTAAGAGCAGACTGAATAACTCGTAAAGGTGGCGGTGTAGCCATACTCTACAAAAATACATTACAAATCTCCCTTGCCTCTCCACAACCCCTCCTAACAAACAATGCCAAAATTCTACTTGTAAAACTTCAACCAAACAAACATAAAAGCATAAATATAGCATGTATTTACATCCCCCCAGGCAACAATAATAACAAAACCTTAGAGGTCTTTCTCCACTGGTTAACTCAAACTCACACCCAGGAATCCATAGTGTTAGGTGACTTCAACATCGATTGGAATTCCTTCTCATCTAGCTCCCCATCTAGCAGCATAAATCTACATGGCTTTTCTCAGCTCATATCCACTCCTACCAGACTAGGTAAACCCCAAAACAAAGACAGCATCCTGGACTGGATCCTTACTAATAAAGATCCTGACCAGTACTCAGCAGGTACTCACCCAGAGTACATGAGTGATCACTTACTCACCTATGTTATCAAATTCAAGAAAATCACCTCCCTTCTTACAACCATTAAAAAAAATCAGGAACAATAATAAATTCAACGCCTCCATTTTTCAAACTGAACTTAAAGCCCACAACTGGACAATACTCAAGACTCTTCCTCTTGAAGAGGCAGTTATCTACTTCAACACCACCTTCCTCAAGATTCTAGATTTCCATGCTCCAATGCGGTCCATTAGAACTAAAACCAAAACCGCACCATGGCTCTCTAAGGAAACAAAATCCAAAATCCTATCTAGAAACAAGATGTGGGTCACATGGCATACCTCTAAAGACCCACACTCCCACCAAACCTTCTGGCAACTTAGAAATGAAACTAAAAGAATGATCTTAAATGATAAAAAAAAACTTCTTCCTCCACCTCCAACACAAACACCTTAATAATCCACAAAAATTCTGGGCAGGCTTAAACAAGCTCCTGCACCCAGGCCAGGCAACCACCCCCACTCCAACAACTTGCAAACAACAGTGCCCTGTAAACATTGCTAACACATTCAATAGTTTCTTCACAGAAACTATACAATCCCTGGCCACACAATTCAAACAAACAACCAGCCCACTCCACTACCCATGCCAGCAGAATACTACAACTACATCAGATCATCTATTTACCTTTGATCCAGTACCCATATCCTCTATAACATCTCTTCTTAAAAAACTAAAACCCACTAAGCTAGCAGCTGACCTTCTCCCAGCTGAGTTTCTGCAAAAGCAGCTGAGGCCATTTCCTATCCGTCTCCATAATCATAAACCGTACCTTGTCAGAAGCCTTCATTCCCTCCATATGGAAAATGTCCCACATTATTCCTCTCCATAAAGGTGGTAGCTCACTAGAGCTAACCAACTACAGACCTATAGCTATACTCTCACCCCTGGCCAAAATTATGGAAAAGTGTGTCCACAAACAACTGATGGAACACCTCACCAAAAATAAAATTCTAGCCAACTCCCAACATGGCTTCAGGCCAAATCACAGTACCACATCAGCCCTACTATCCTTTTCTAATACCATCAATAACTTCAGAAACAATAATAAACTATCTTCTGCTCTTTTCTTAGACCTCTCCAAGGCCTTTGATATGGTGAACCACATTCAACTCCTCCATACATTAAAAAAACTATCACTCAGCAATTCCATGCTGAAATGGTTCCAATCCTACCTGTCCAATAGGCAACAGGCTGTTCTATGGCAGGACAAATTATCCACATGCCTACCTGTTACACTTGGAGTTCCTCAAGGATCTATTCTTGGCCCTCTTCTCTTCACTATCTTTGTTAATGACCTGCCCACAATCACCCCCCATGCCACATGCATTCAATATGCAGATGATTCGACCATCATCCGCACTGCCTCCAACCTGGCAGACCTCACTGCTTCAACCCAAGACACCTTCAGCCTAATAGAAAAATGGTTCTCAAGTCATCAACTAGTTCTCAACCCCAACAAAACTACTTACTTTCTCACCCACTAACAAGACTCTTCCCCCCACCTTCTCTATTACATCCTCCAATGGAATCACTATATCACCAGAAGCTCACACAAAGCTATTAGGTGTTACCATTGATAACTCCCTTAAATTTGACACCCATTTTAATCTAACCATCAAAACCATCAATAAAAAGCTTGGCTCTCTCTATAAAGTAAAACACTTTCTCACTCCTCACGCTAAAATTACAATTGCCAGCACACACCTACTATCAACTCTTTTCTATGCCTCCCCCCTTTTTACAAACCTAAACAAGACAACCCTTAACAAACTTGCTTCTTGTTACAATCACATAGCTAGATTTGCCACAAATTCCACCTTTAGAATGCACCACTGCACTAACTTGAAGCAACTAGGGTGGTTAGAGTTTTTCCAGCCAACTCCATTTCAACCAACTAAAAACGGTTCACCAGATACTGTATCACCAAGAGAAAACACCAGCTCTGAAAAACATCATTCACCCCTATATTAACCTGCAATCTTTACGCTCCTCCAATAAGATCTTAGCTCAAACTACCAAAGCCAATAATTCTGCTGGGGATTCTCTATTCTCAAACTTTGTAGGTAAAATGTGGAACTCCCTACCGACCATGCTCACCTCAGAACCTTCACTCCTACAATTCAAAAAAAAGCTTAAACCCCATCTCAATACTCTCTGGCAATGTCCCTGTTCCAAACCTGATTAACCACTATCATTTACCCTTCTCTTACCTCACTATCCTTAATCACTTTTTAACAAGGCGCCTCACCTTTGTAACTGACCTATGTTTTTTTTTTTATATGCTGCTGTTATTTTTTTCCCAAGATGTGATGTATCTTTATATTGTATTTAGAACTCAACTATCTTCCTTTTTTTGCATTAACAATGTTCATATGTCTGTTATGTACCTGGAGCTTTTCTCCCCGGGCCTCCGCTGAAAATGGACATTATCCAGTCGGACTCTCCCGGTTAACAAATGTAAAATAAAAATAAATAATAAAAAATAAAATTTTCCATGACTCTAACATCATACCCCCTGTCCTTAAATAAGGACGTTATAAATTTCACCTCCTCCAACATGTCCTCATACCGTGAGGTCATCCTAACTGCTCTAATAAGCTGACCCTTATATATATACGTGAATTGTTTCTTCGGATGGTAGCTAGAATATTCCAAATAACTATTCGAAAAAGTGTTCTTTCTATAAATTTTGGATTTAAACTCATCCCCTGTTTTTGACACAAATGTGTCTAAATAAGCCACACCTTCATGACTGCTAGAGGAGGTAAATTTTTAAAAATTACTACTACTGTTAATGTATTGTAAAAATAATGCTAGCTGTTGTTCTCCACCATCCCAAATCAAATATATGTCATCAAGGTATCTGACGTAATATTTTATGTATGTCATAAAGTGACTATCTAAAATAGTCCTCTCTTCCCATTCAAGCATGACCAAGTTGGCGTATATGGGAGCACAGGCTGCTCCCATAGCTACGCCTTTGGTCTTCTTGTAATATTCTCCCTCAAATATAATGTAATTATGCTCGAGAACCAGGGACATCATATCCGTGGGAGGACAGATGGTGTCCCATTGGATATCTGTATGTTTTCTTATACTCGTAGCAAAAGCTGATAGACCATCTTCTTTTGGTATACAAGAAAATAAATCTATGACATCAATAGTCACAAATATCAGATCTGAACTAGATAGGTAAATAGGATACTGTTTCAGAAAATCCCATGAGTCCTTAGCTATATGTGGAATAGTGGCGTATATGTGTTTCAAGTAGGTATCAATAACCTTACCTATATTGAATGTCTTAGACCTACTCCCTGATATAATGGGTCTAAAGGGTGGTTCACCTATATTCTTGTGAATTTTAGGAATACCCACTATAGAAGCTAATACAGGATGTTCAACCTTAATATAAGTATAGATGTCATTATTGATCCTGTTATCTAGTAAGTATTCTTCAATAGATGTGTCTATTTTTCTATACCCTATGTTGATCTCATTCAAGGACAACATAGAATAATTTCCAGAATAGTGTAGTAATTCATGTATCTTACAAGTGTATAAAAAACTGTCATAGATGAATGCGCCCCCCCCCCTTATCTGGTTTCATGATTCTGATGTAACTAGCACATCTTAATTCCTGTAGTATCCTGCTCTCTTCTTTTGTTAAATTGGAACTAATCTGATGTCTATCGATTTGTCTATCCAACTTGTAAATCTGTTTAGTCACTACTTTATCAAAGATAGAAATGGTGGGGTGCATGGGGGGGTATATATGTACTTTTCTTTTTGACTGCTGGAATGAATGGCTCTGCATGAGAAATGTCACCCACTGTTTTTTTATCTTTAAATAAAATAGCCAGATTGAGCTTTCTCACATATCTTTTTATTTCACAAATACAGCCCACTAGATTGAATCTTTTAGTGGGAATAAATTTAATCCCCTTAGATAGTACATCAAAGTGTCCAGTATTTAAAATATAGTTAGTGTAGTTGTATATATTAAAGTTCATGTAGGTGTAAGTGACACCATCCTGTAGGATGCCTACTTTATTATTACTGGGCTCACCTATTGTCTCAGTAACAACTGAACCAGAATTTAACGTGGGGTCCTTGGATATGGATGATAGTGAGAATCTCTTCTGTAACCCCTCGTCCATTTTATCTCCCTCCCCTTGTGTTCTCCATATAAAAAATCAGATTTAGCATTTCCATCAGAACTAGATTGTTTGTATGTATTTACAATTCCTGTCTTTTGGTCCCCCCTCACATACTTAGGGTACTTACTGTGATCTTTTTCCCATAAATATGCTGTGCCCCTTTTGTATTGTCCAAGTCCCTATATAGTTTTTTCATCTTACGTTCATATATTTTTAAAATATTAGATTCAGCATAGGAGAATTGTTTGACATACAAATTCTCCCACTGAGGAAGAAGTAAGTAATTTTTAATCAAAGTGTTTAATTCTTCCACCTCCTTAATTAAATAAACCAGCTTCTCATCATTAAATTTCATCAACACAGACATATACTTAAAACCACATTGGTCAAATAAGCTATTAAAATCTGACTTAACATTTTCAGTAATATTTACACCCATAGGTAATTTAAAAAATCTAAGTCCCATCGGGACTACTTTTAACTCTATACATCTGGAAAGATAGGCATTATCCAGTTTAATACTGTTTATTAGAACCAACTTTTTACCCAAATCATATATGAAATCCTTTAAAGTACCTTTAGACTTCTCCTTTGTGGTGTGTCTTTTGTCACTGATCTCTGCAGTCGGATCAGTATCAAAATAACAGTTCTTTTCAATAAATGTTTTAAACAGATCTTAGTTTACATGTTTCAAATGTTTACTTTTGCTGTTACTACTAACATCAATATTGTCCATCATACCATTGTCAACAGTGTCAATATTAGTGTCCATACGCTTAGCTGTAGCACCATCTGTATTCAAACCCTTTGCTGTAGTACCATAAGTAAAATGTGACTTCATTCTTTTAGGCTTAGTGCCTATACGATAAGCTTCTTCATTAACATCACCAAATGAGAAATCAAAAGTGAAGTCAGGAGTACCAATTTTACTACTACTCCTTTGAGAGCCTGCTAAAGAGACAGGAGGTATATCCAAAGAAATAATGTTTGTACTCCCAATGTTTGCCATAACAGTACTTTTACAGGAACCCTGTCCGTTAGCAATGGTTGTTGAATATGTCGACAAATTAGACAGTCTTAAAACATCTTCTGCACAGTTAGTATTCCCTCGACCAGTATCAGTAATACAATTCTTGTTGTCATGGCTGTGTTCTACCTCTGAACTATGGCAGTTATTTTTCCCTTTGTGAATATCTAAGAAGGAGCTGCTTAGTTGATTAAGTAGGGTAGTAAGCTTGCTTACCTCTCCCCTCAGTTCAGTCAATTCAGCTGTCACCGACTGATAATCCTGGTGTGCAGTCAATTCAGCTTTCACCAACTGAAAATCCTGGTGTACAGGACTGTGTAATGAATCCAATGAGGTTTCCCGATCAGACTCCATGAGACCCAACTCAGAAGTCAACTGAAGCAAACAGTGCAGCAACCATAAAAGTTCAACTAGAAAAGAAAAAACAGCAAATGCACTGTGTGCAAAATTCCTTTGTTTGTTGGCATTACATTCCTAGATTAGGTAGCATTAAACTCATGGTATCGGCCTTTGCTGATGACTTAAATATTTACCTGCAACTTCCCACGACTGATATCCCTAAAATAATTAAAGCAATTGATAGGTACTCAGTTGTTTAAATAACATTTTTGGCGCCAAAATTCAGTTTGAAATTTTAAAGCTATACACGCATCCTATCACCATTGTTCTCTATTCATAAAATCTTAAATAATATTCATATTATTTCTAAAATCAATGTTACATATAATATATGTTAATAAAGTGAACAAGTTAATAAACTGAAAAAATATTAACAAAGACATTTACATCTAGATCATATCAAATCATGTTTAAAAACATATGACAATGTACCTTATAAATAGTTCATTTTAAGGCCAGTAGTGGTTTGACAGATACAGTGTCATTTAAACCTGGTATAGTCGAAGCATCCGTGTATATTTGCCACCAAAATTCTTTATATAATAATAAATTATTAAAGTCGCCCCCTCTGTTATTGGTGTGCACAATGTCCACTATACCAAATTAAAATAATGTTTGTCACCATGTTGTTTAATATGTTTATACAAAGCATTTTTTTCATCCTTTCTTCTGATGCTATAAAGGTGAGAGTATATATGTTTATTTAAACTCCTTTGAGTCTTACCTATATAGAATCCTGAACATGTTCTACAGATGGCAATATACACCACCATTTTAGTTGTACAGTTGCCCCCACAGAATTTAATTCTAGTGTGTTTGTAATTATCCAATTTCACACTGTCTCCCTGAAATATGGTGTGACATTGTTTACATGCCCCACATTTTGCAGTTTTCATGTATTCTGTCTTCTAAATAAAGATACCCTTCTCTAAAATGGATTTTATGTTGGCCCCTACCTTGTAAACAAACCTTGGGCATTCACCTAATGTGGGTGCTATATCTTGATCAGCAGATATTATATGCCTGTTATACATCAAAATCTTCTTGACTTTACCTGAATATATGCCGAATTCCAAAATGCAAGATTTACCAAAAATGCAAGTTTCAGACTTCATATCATGCAATATATCCACAGTCGAAACAGCAGCTGTCCTATATTTTTCACCCAACAAAGGCTTGTACTGGTTACCCCATTTCCTCACAACATAATTACTTACACTTAAACTTGCTTTGTACATTGCATATGTTTTTAAACATGTTTTGATATGATCTAGATGTAAATGTCTTTGTTAATATTTTTTCAGTTTATTAACTTGTTCACTTTATTAACATATATTATATGTAACATTGATTTTAGAAATAATATGAATATTATTTAAGATTTTATGAATAGAGAACAATGGTGATAGGATGTGTGTATAGCTTTAAAATTTCAAACTGAATTTTGGCGCCAAAAATGTTATTTAAACAACTGAGATGCAAGCTATGGTGTTCTGAGGAAGCTTGTTTTATTCAAGTGAAAGCGCTTAACCATTCTTTGTTTGTTGGCATTACATTCCTAGATTAGGTAGCATTAAACTCATGGTATCGGCCTTTGCTGACGACTTAAATATTTACCTGCAACTTCCCACGACTGATATCCCTAAAATACTTAAAGCAATTGATAGGTACTCAGAGATATCTAATTATAAATTAAACCCTAGCAAGTCCAATCTCTTTCCTCTAAATCCTCTTAGACACAAGGATTACTACTTCCCTGAGAGCAGAATTAAGTTAACCTATCAGATGAAATATCTGGGAATAATATTTACCCCGAATTTTGAGGAAATTATTAAAAGTAACCTATGTCATACATGGAACACTATTGACAATGACTTAAATAGATGGAAGGACATTAACATGCCCCTGTTGTCAAAAGCTAGTGTAGTAAAGATGAATCTGTTACCAAGAATACTTTTTCAATTGAACACCACTTTTTTAAACATTGCCCAAAAATTCTTTCTACATATGGAGAAAAATATATCTAGATTTCTTTGGTATCCTAAATCTACTAGAATTAGATATGATGAACTTGTACTTCCAAAATCTAAGGGAGGATTAAGTTTACCGGACTTTAAATTATATTGCAGTGTTATTATTTCATATAGATTATATCAGATAATAAATTACAATCCAAATATGAGAATGTGGTTCCTCCTATGGTCAAAGATTTGGTATAAACAAATTAACTCACTTGGGTACAATCCCAAATCTCTTCTCTTTCTTAATTTAAACCAAAAATCTGAATATGTAAAGAATTTACATCCAGTTATTAAGCACATGATAGTAACTACCCAAAAACTTTTTAATTTACTACAACTATCTAAGGCCCTTTCTCTTTTGCAGCCCGTTCACCTTAATCCTAATATACGGTTAAATGATCAACTTATAAACTTACAAGAGTATCCTTTATTAAGAAACCTTACAGTTTGGGAGATCTACAAATGGAGATAATACGATTTAACACAACTCAGAATGCAACTTAATCTTCTACAGAAATATGCAAGCATTCTTAACTTGCTGTGATATCTTATAAATGCTAAATTCATGCCAGATAACTGTTATACAGGATGTTAACCTATCTCAATTAATCCTCAAAAACCTGATGATTAAAGGAAAAACAATTTCTAGAGTATACAAACTGGTAATGGATATAAAATGTCAGAGTCTTCTATTATTCTCTGTATTCTGGCAAAGGAAATCCCAACAAGATAATGAACAAAACATAAACACTGCTATTGAAAATACGGTCAAATTCACTCCATTTAAAAAGCTACTATACACCCAACTAATGATCAATAATGACGCTTGCTTCACCCAACAAAAAAGTAATAAATTCAATACTAATCATTCACCTAAATGTCCACACAGTCTTAGTCATTCAGCAGATATCCTTCATGTTATGTGGGAGTGTAGTAAAGTACATAACCTATGGTGCTCATTAAGAGCGAGACTAGAAAAAGTGGGTTACGAAAAGAGCACCCTATCTTGGGAAATGGCTATACTACACATTAATACAAACAATCTCCCAAAAATCCTACAGCATGTCCTCATCACAATTTGTGCTTTTATTAAATTCTATATTACAAAGAACTGGACTCTTGCTCCCCCCCCCCTTTCATGGGAAGGCTTCAGCAGCTTAGTCATTAAATAAATCTCTTCCCACAAATTACTATATATAACCACCAAAAAGAGATATTACGGAAAATATTGGGAATATTTGCTAGATGTCATCCTCAAGAGGTGAAATTATTAGTCAGGTTAGAAAATATCACCTATCGACAATATCCTCTTACTGATTATTCTTATAGATTATCTATTTTCACTTAAGATTGGCTTTATAATATGTTGGCTGTTAAAGTGACTTTTTTGTACATATTGTATATAGGTTGTTGTTTTTTTTTCATTATTATTTGTATGTATTGTAATGCATATTTTTCCTTTTGAAATGTTATGTATAATGGTTGTTTATATTACTATTTCTATTGAAAATTGAATAAGAAATTTTTGAAAAAAAAAAACTGTTAAAACCCATTACTAAATATTAAAGAACGTAAGAATCAATTCATGATGGTTTTAAAACCAACATTACAACCTTGCTGCCTTAATTTTCAGAACGGGGGCTAGGGAAAACACTTAATTTAATCCTGGAGGTCTATTGGCTTCCAAAATAATTTGCCAATACACCTCTTTATACTCAATTTTTGTTTCCCATGCACCCCTCCTAATATCAACATGAACTTCTTCTAAAACAAAAAAAACAGAAATTTAGATTCAAGACATAAGAGAGTGATTCTGAAAATTAGGGCAGCAAGGTTGTAATGTTGCTTTTAAAACCATCATGAATTGATTCTTATGTTTTTTAATATTTAGTAATGGCTTTTAACAGTTTTGAGGTGTAGTTCAAGTTTTAACCACAAGATGATGCAAATGTAATTTGTTATTTTAATGTTTATTATCAAGATGATTTTATTCACAAACAATTTTTTGTAATCACTTACATTATGGGAAGCTATTAATAAGTGTTTTACATTTATATAATTATATATTTTACATTAGTTTTCACGTTTTTATTTTTTATTAAATTTCCTGGTTGTTAATTAGTTATGGGAATTTGAATTCTAATTAATTCTGATGAGTTGGAAGACGTGTATATAAGGGAACTGTTTTTACTTTACTTCTGCATCTGATGAAGTCTTAATTCTAAGATGAAAACTCAGTGAGCAAGTTAAGTGTTTATGAGTTTTTTATGGCTATGTTTTTGTAATTACTTAATTATCATACTTTGGACTTTCAATAAAGTGTGTTTTGGTACTTGGCTGGATGACCTTGCAAGTGCCTTTGCTATTGTTGAGCTGTTCCATCAGGATAGTTACTTCTCCAAACCCTTCAAAGAATCATTCCCTTTAGGACACTTTAATATGATGATTATTAGACTCAGAGGTGAGAGATCTAGGTACATAGATAGTATCCAATAGACATTTTTGACTGCCATGTTTTCACAGTGGTGGGGAAGTCCTTTTATGTGCCACAGCTTATAAGTAAAGGTACAGCATCCAGATCCAAGGAAGTTATAGTCCCACTGTACTCAGTCCTCATTAGACCAATAATAAAGTACAATGCGCCATTTGGCATGCACTTAAGTAGGCACTTACAGCAGATGGAGTGACAACAGAGGTTCCTCACAAACAAAATAGAGAGTGTTAGCAACATCTCCAATACAGGTAGACTAAAAGCCCTATCCTTTTAGTCTGTCTCCTACAGACTGTTAATGGGTGACCTCTGCCTAACCTTCAAAGCACTCACAAATCCAGTCTTGATGGAGCTGCTACACATCCACAAAACAACAGCACAAGGGTCACCTGATTTAGGGATCTAAACTTAGTCAGCGACTCAAATAAAACATGCTGGAGTGACAGATATGCCTCAGAGATGGGTCTATATCAGAATTGCAAAAGCAGAAATCCGTGAATACAAGTACATCGACACATAAACATTGATGTATGAAAAGAGCGAAATATGGAATCGGCCAAAGTCAAAACACCGAATGTATTTCCTTGTACAGCAGTGTGATCGTGAGGATGATGAAATATATACTTTTTCCCACTCGAGTGCAGTCTCGGAGTTGGTATATTTAAGTAGGGGGGTGTGGGAGGGTGCAGGGGGACTTTCCCCCCTGCAAAAATGTTTGGAAAAGTGTGTTACATTACAGTTGTTTAGTTAGGTTTACCTTACCTGTATGGTGCTGTTGTTTCCGGAAATACATTCAGCGTTCTGATTTTCGACATATTTCACTGTTTTAGTACATCAACATTTATGTGTCGATGTACTTGTATTCGCAGATTTCAGCTTTCATGGTTTTAATATAGACCCCTCAGAGATTACTCATCTTTGGAACAGGTTTCATATTCACATAAAGCAGAGCCCTTCCTTGGCCTTCTTCAAATGCAGATTGGATCAATGAATGGAAAATTGCAAACTCGCACTTGGGGTAATACTTATGTCCCTTATGGACAGGGGCAATCTGTAAAATACTCAAGGCATAGGTAAATATTTATGCAATCCTCTTCCCCTAGGGCCATATATCAGGTAAAATCAGGTCATATTGGCTAGACTTGTAAGGGTTGTTAAGCCATTAGGCTTGTAATCTCAGGTGAAATTATAAACCTATTAGACATAACTAGCCACTGCTGGACCTGTGATGAAGCTATATTAATGTTCCTCTATGGGCTAATTTCCCTTTCTAGTACAACCACCTTTGTCAAAAGAATGCCATAGTTAAGAGCCAGATGTTGCATTCTCTCATTTCTAGCTTCAATTTCTCTCACCTCAGACTCTTTTCACCCAAGAAGGTACTTTTTTTTTGTTCCATAATCATTTTATTCATCTTTCCATTCATTCCCTCTCTGCAGTTCCAATCAGCCCTCTGCCAGGTGGAAAGAGGTAGGCAGCTTGATGTTTTTTTGGAGTGGCCTATCCTTTCCTCCTAAGAGCAGTCCCTCCCCTTAGAATATCTTCCAAGCTTTGCTATTGCTGTGTTCTGACATGAAAGGCTTCTCCACATCCTGCGTTCCCCTAGGCTAACAGTGTGACTTTACATGTACTGACAAAGCAAGGACTCAGTAGGCCCATGGGTTCACTGAATACAACACATATTGCTACCACTTGGTTACAATCATGTGATGTGCCATACCCAGTTCTCTTCATCTGGGATGTGCAAGCGGATAGCAGACTCTCATTCTCATCTTCTTCAGGCAGCTCCTACAGGTAATTAACTCTGGTCATCTGTGCTGTAATTAAGGCTTTATCCCTCTGTGCCACCAAGCTCACCAGTTACAGTTTTGAGGAAGCTAATTATAAAGTATCAGAAATATTTTCTACCATCACAAAACTGATAGGGATCTCCAACTGTTTACTCTGCGAAGGGCTACAGAAATGGTAAAATCTGTAAGTGTAACACATATACTGCAAATACTCAAAATTGTGTGTCAACTCATTATCCCTCCTGTTTTTCTTGTACTTGAAATCAGTTGTCTCAATGTTGGGTTTAGGTTTATAAAGTGTTGTGTTACAGATGTAGGGCAGTATGTGTATGATAATATTACTGTAACAATTTGTTTTTCAAATTCACAGAATGTTTTGTTTTATTTGTAATTGCAGCTAACATACAGAAGAGGGCAGGTAAGTAGTTTCCTGTTTATTCCTTATTTTCACATAGAGGTAATTGTTTATTTGTCTCATGAATATACTTAACTTACAACAGCCTTCTTATTAAAGGAGAAGTCCCTGCACTCTAAGGATCACTTACTAAGATGGCCACTGTCCTTTCTCTTGACCAATATATTCCAGTGTATATGCCAGATATTTAGTCTCCCTAGCTTCTTGGTTTCTGCATTCAGTAAATGAAACCAGTATCTCCTTATTAACTGTTCCATACTAGCTATAAACTGACTGCTCTCTGTAATAACCGACCCAAGTGTGGAATATCCACTATGCTTGGCTTCACTCCTCCATCCTACCCTCCATTCCCACCCACCCACTTCTACTCTACCATTATGTTTAGACATACACCTTTCAACTGTGGCATCCATTCCCTACCTTCCCCAAATAGCTTTACCACATTCATAAAACACTATTGTTTATATTTTCCTATTTCCTAACATCCATCTGAAATTTGGCATCATTAGTAACAACCGTTCTCCCTCAAATAATGCTACGCACTATATCATTCACAATCAGACCTTCCTCAACAATATTATTGTATACTTCATCTTCTACTTTTCCTGGACAAACCCTCACAACATCCTATCTTAACTGCACCCTCATAATCTCCTCTCAGTCTCCTCTATTTCTTATAGTTCAGAAAGATAACAGAAAATGGCAGGACAACCTAACTTCATTCCTTCATAGAAAATACTTCCTTCCTGCCTTGTGCCAGCTTTCAGACTCTACCACCACTGAATATTTTACAACCCTTCAGCTTCTTGTTTCCTTATTGATTCCTACTTCCCCACTACCTGCCATCAATAAAATACAGATCCTTTTAATTGTGCTTCTCTGCAGCTTATCCTATATTCTTTTCCTCCTACTGAGCCATCTTTCATCCTACCATGACTCCATAATATCGCTCAACATCTCTCCAACTCTGTCCCAACCACCTATACATACTTCATCCCTAAACCCTCCAGACATCACATTAAAGCAATTTAATGACACCCCTCATCTTTCCCCTAAATATAGACTGTTACCTCTTTTTCAGTGCAAATCAAAATAAAATTAAGTGGAAATACTCTTAAAAAAGATTCAACAATACCCTAATATATTATACCCTGGATAAAGGTAAGACAGTGTATACCACTTATGTTGACCTGGCCAAGCTTATGACACAATCCTTCACTCAGGTATCGTAGAAAAACTTTCTCAGTTAGGGATTAACTTTTACGTCAATAGATGGGTAGCCAACTGGCACACCAACAGAGTACATACTGCCAAAGTAGGTGACTCCAACTATACCAGTAGACCCGTCATCAGCTGCGTTCCACAAGGTTCTGTGCTGGGCCTTGTACCATTTGGAATCTACTTCTCCAAAGTCCAGGCTAAATGAGATGGCCTATGGCTTACCAGGTTTACTGATGATTGCAAATTAGGTGCAATAATTGAGTCCCCCAATGATGTTAACATACTACAGGAAGGGCTAACACAGATAAATGACTGGTGGCAAAGCCATGGTCTAAAACTAAAAGCAAAATAGTTCATTATTATTCCCTTTGACAAAGTAGAATTCCTCTCTAAATACAGTATTGACAACACTCCCCTAAGCTCAAACCCAGTGGTGAGAGACCTAGGAACACAGGTAGATAGCAATCTGAACTTTGACCACCAAGTTTTCTCTGTCGTAAGGAAAGCATTCTACTTTGCAGACCTCATAAGTAAGAGCATCACATCCAGGTGTAAGGAAGTTATAGCCCCACTGTACTTCACCCTCATCAGACCACCAAAAGAGTATAGTGCTCCCTTTTGCATGTACCTCAACAGACACTTGCATCAGCTGGAGAGACCACAGAGGTTCCTCACCAGGAAAATACAGGGCCTCCAAACCAGTACATACATGGATAGACTAACTCTTTACTCTGTATCATAATTTGATTTTTACCTTATATCTTAATTCAGAATTTTAAACTGTTTTCAATTATCTATTCATATATTGTGGTAGTGCATTGTTTCATGCCTTCAATGTTTCATTACCAAAAAAAAAAGGTGATGGTTTTAGTTTTAAACAGTTTTGCACATCTTTGAATTTATTTTGATTGAATATGTAGATTTTGGTTTATTCATTTGTCTGTTCTTCATTAAATTAATGTCTAATGGATGAATTATGTTTAAAAACCATGCTGGTGGATAATTATTAATTATTCATGTTATTAATTGTATTAAATTAACTATTCTTAAATGTATCTATGTAAATTATGGTTTTTGGAGCTGTACTGTTAGTGAAAACCTCTTTAAGACAGGATATAGTGCATCCTGTGGCTTTAATTGATTGGATTCGCTGAGGGGCTCCTCATCACATGATTTATTTTTTTTAAATTCTGATTGGTATATAAACCCCTACTTTTTCTTAAATGATTTATCTGATGAAATTTTCATTTGTAAAACAAAGTGCTTATGTTTTTCTTTTTCCTATAATAAAGTATTGTGGAACCTAGTGTGGAAGAGTTTACATTTTTGTCCATTACACGCTTGTACTGATATTGCCATATAAGCTATATTTGTTGAGTCACAAAGTAAAGCTAAGCCTTACTTTTCTAAACGCAATGCCATCAATCAGAAAAATAGATGCACTTTAAACTTACAGCCCTCGACGTTATGTTTTAGTTATGCTAGAGACATACAACAATATACTGACATTATTAATAGAAATTGGAAAATTTTAACATCTGACACACAGATTAAAACATATATTGGAGCTAAACCACAGTTTACTTTTAAAAATCAGAAGTCCCTACATAGACAGTGATGTTATTTTAAAGAGAATATTCGTCCAAGTGGAGTCAAAGGTAGCAGACCTTGTGGTAAATGCAATTTCTGCAGGTACATAGATACCAATACATCCTTTCAACATCCAGATACACAAGAGGTTTTTACGTTTAATATTAATGCTTGATGTGATTCCCTACATATAGTATATCTCGTTACATGTAATATTTGTAACAAATTTTATGTAGGTAAAACTGACATAACTTTTAAAGAAATAATCAGGGAACATGTGTATCACATAAGAAAAGGCAGTTCACACAATGCCTTAGCAAAACATACCAGTGATACCAATTCCCAACATGTATTTTCTTTTAGGGATATAGGTAGAGTTTTTGAAAGTATACGTGGAGGTGATGTTAAGATAAAAACTGAAAATTTAGAGGCCAGATGGATCATTAGACTTAAAGCTACTATAGGTCATGGCCTGAATGAAAATATCCCTCCAAAACCAGCTCTAAGAAATAAACCCCTGCACAGATAAAATGTTTTTAGTTACAGGTTTACATGTATTATACTTATATTTATGTTTTTATATTTATACTGTATTTTATGTATTTTGGACTTTTGTACTTCATTAGTATGTTTAATACAGAGCTTTTACCTTGAATATACCTTTAAGAATGCTTTAAGCTGGATGTGTCAATTAGTATAAACAGAGGAGCTAGTACCTTGATTCATTACATCTGAAGAAGCCCACAGGGTGAAAGCGCTTGTGTCTTGTTTTTATGAACAATAAATCTTTGAAGCCTGGAGCCTTACCTCAGTGTTTTTGCTGTTTTGACGGATTTAATTTCTTTTCTGAGGTATCTGGTTGAAGTTAGAACTTTTTTACTGTTATTAGTTTATATAAAAACACTACCACCTAAATAATCAAAAACATTAAATATTATTATTTAAAGATATTCAAACTACATAATGTTTAAGTTTCAAAATACTACTGATGGAAAATATGTTGTTAAGTGCAGAAATATTAGTTGCATCTAACTTCAATTAGCATTTTAAATCCCTTGATTCAATATATTCATCAGAGATAGAGTTATGTGGGTCCCTCAACACTTGTTCAAGTACTAAAAATTCAAAGGTATGGCTGCTTGTTCTATATAGTTATATAAGGTATTGGTAACCTTCTTTTTGTGAATTTCATACAAATGCTCATAAATATGCTCCCTGAATTTCCTAATGGTTTTCCCCATGTAAAATGCAGCACATTGTTTACATTGAGCAAGATAAATTACACCCTTAGAGTCGGAAGAAAACTTGCAATTTAATTTAACAGTCTTCCCCTGATAGTGACACTTTCCCAACAGAATAAATTGGCATTGATTACAATGGACACATTTAATCATACCTCCACTTATTCTATCCTTTTCTATCCTTAAATACTATTTAAAGGGGTAAAACCTTTTTTTTCCAAATAATTTTTAAATGATTTGTCTCTCCTATATAGTCCACTGGGCTGAGTTGAGCCCAGTTTTGTTGGTAGGCCCAAGGAGAAAGGTTCCATGAATAACAAGTACACATAGAATATATAAAAAGTTAAAAGAATGCAATGAGGACAATTAATGAGCATTTACAGCAAAGGTAACATATTCAACAATTAGCTATATTACAGGTATAATAAAATGAAAAGTGTAAAGAGCAGCAAAGGAAAATAGAATCGACATTTCATGGTAGTTTCTGATTGTAGGAACTGTAGGTGTTACAGCTGATACTGATGCATAGTAAACGATTAGACATTAATGTCAACATATAGCAGAGGATGTTAGAATTTGTAGGTGTTACAGCTGATACTGATGTATAGTAAACGATTAGACATCAGTGTCAACATATAGCAGAGGATGTTAGAATTTGTAGGTGTTACAGCTGATAGTGATGCATAGTAAATGATTAGACATCAATGTCAACATATAGCAGAGGATGTTAGAATTTGTAGGTGTTACAGCTGATACTGATGCATAGTAAACGATTAGACATCAATGTCAACATATAGCAGAGGATGTTAGAATTTGTAGGTGTTACAGCTGATACTGATGCATAGTAAACGATTAGACATCAATGTCAACATATAGCAGAAGATGTTAGAATTTGTAGGTGTTACAGCTGATACTGATGCATAGTAAACGATTAGACATTAATGTCAACATATAGCAGAGGATGTTAGAATTTGTAGGTGTTACATCTGATACTGATGCATAGTAAACGATTAGACATCAATGTCAACATATAGCAGAGGATGCTAGAATTTGTAGGTGTTACAGCTGATACTGATGCATAGTAAACGATTAGACATCAATGTCAATATATAGCAGAGGATGTTAGAATTTGTAGGTGTTACAGCTGATACTGATGCATAGTAAACGATTAGACATCAATGTCAACATATAGCAGAGGATGTTAGAATTTGTAGGTGTTACAGCTGATACTGATGCATAGTAAATGATTAGACATCAATGTCAACATATAGCAGAGGATGTTAGAATTTGTAGGTGTTACAGCTTATTCTGATGCATTGTAAACGATTAGACATCAATGTCAACATATAGCAGAGGATGTTAGAATTTGAGAGGGGGAGAATATCCAATGTCAAGGTAGTAATGAAGGACCTACTATACTTAGACTGAGATAACATCACCAAATTGTTTTGAAAGTTTTTATTTGTTCATAAAATCAATTTGAAAGTTTTTATTTGTCCATAAAATCAAAGGGGCATAGAAATCATTAATCCTTTTTACCACTATTTCTTCCTTGATCTTCTTCTTTTGGCTGCTCCCGTTAGGGGTCACCACAGTGGATCATCTGTTTCCATTTCTTCCTGTCCTCTGCATCTTGCTCTGTCACACCAACCACCTGAATGTCCCCTCTCACCACATCCATAAACCTTATCTTAGGCCTTCCTCTTTTCCTGTTACCTGGCAGCTTCATCCTTAGCATCTTTTTTCCCAATATACTCTGCATCCCTCCTCAGCACATGTCCAAACTAATGTAATCTTGCCTCTCTGGCTTTGTCTCCAAACCTTCCAACCTGGGCTGACCCTCTAATATACTTATTCCTAATCCTGGCCATCCTTGTCACACCCAGTGCAAATCTTAACATCTTCCACTCTGCCATGTCAAGCTCTGACCCCTGCTTTTTGTCATTGCCACTGTCTCCAACCCATATAACATAGCTGGTCTCACTACCCTCTTGTAGACCTTCCCTTTCACTCTTACTGGTACTCGTCTGTCAGAAATCACTCCTGACACTCTTCTCCACCCACTCCATCCTGCCTGTACTCTCTTCTTCACCTCTCTTCCACACTCACCATTACTCTGAACTGTTGATCCCAAGAATTTAAACTCATCCACCTTTGTCACCTCTACTCCCTGCATCCTCACCATTCCTCTATCCTCCCTCTCATTCACACACACATATTCTGTCTTAGTCCTGCTGACCTTTATTCCTCTTCTCTCTAGAGCACCTCTCCAGGGTCTCCTCCACCTGTTCCCTACTTTCACTACAGATCACAATGTCATCTGCAAACATCATAGTCCATGGGGACTCCTGTCTGATCTCGTCTGTCAACTTGTCCATCACCATTGCAAATAAGAAAGGGCTCAGAGCTGATCCTTGATGTAATCCCACCTCCACCTTAAACGCATCTGTCACTCCCACTGCAGACCTCACCGCTGTCACACTACCCTCGTACATATCCTGTGCCACTCTTTCATACTTCTCTGACACTCGCGACTTCCTCATACAATACCACAACTCCTCTCTAGGCACCCTGTCATATGCTTTCTCTAAGTCCACAAAGACACAATGCAACTCCTTCTGACCTTCTCTGTACACATCCATCAACACTTTCAGAGCAGACATCTAGTAGTGCTCTTTCCTGGCATGAAACCATACTGCTGATCACTAATCATCATGTCCCTTCTTAACCTGGCTTCCACTACTCTTTCCCATAACTTCATGCTATGACTGATCAATTTAATCCTTCTGTAGTTACTACAGCTCTGCACATCACCCTTATTCTTATAAAGCAGTACCACTACTTCTTCCTTGATAACACTAACAAATTCCCAGGGGGTAACCCCTCTTACAAAACATATCCACCAAATATTCACATTCAGTAAGAAATAGATCCAACTCATAGACGACTGGACAAGCTGGCCCTTAACCACTGCTTTATTTTGATGTCTGGGATGCCAACTGTCATAGCGCAAAAGAGAACTTGAAAAGGAGGGATTATGAAAAATAGTGGAACAATACTTATTTGCCACAAAATATTTTAAATTTCCAAGTCTAAATTGGTAATCCCCAGTTCATTAGCATTATAAGTGAATTTCAAAAAATGAACTGTGTGATTTATATAAACAGTAAACTCATCTAACCTTTTCCATATGTTGGTCCACAAACGAAAATTGTCATCTAAAAATCTAATATATATGGACCAACAATCCTTAAATTCACTATCTTTTAGAAATGTGGCTTCCCATTGAGCCATAATAAAGTTGCCAAAATGGGGGCATAAGCCATCCCCATTGCTACACCAGTTTTTTGCTTAATACCCTGCCCTTCAAAATCAACAAAATTGTTTTTAAGAACTAGCTCCATAAGGGAAACTAGGACATTGATTTTCCTACCTGGCAAGGAAGTATAACAACTTGAACCACTGTAACCCTATGTCATGGGGTATCACTGAATACAAATCTTTGATATTGACGGTTAAGAAAAATAGCTTGTGGTAAAAAGGGTACCAAACTCAACCTGTTTTAAAAATACAAGTAATCCTTAGATATTTGTGGTATTCTTTCCACACCACCTTTTAATGTTGTTTCCAAACATTTCACTATAAAATGTGTTTTTGATTGGGTAACATCCACAATCAGTCTCAAAGGGGAGTTTTCGATGGGCATATGAATTTTGGGTATTCCAAAAATCTTAAGAAACACTGGCTTATCATTAAGTATAAATGTAAATTCATCTACAATTACTTGTCCTTGCAAAACCATGTCATTAAACTGCCAGTCAATCTTACCATAAGCAATATTAATCTCATTACAAGAAACTTCCTCATATGGACCTTCTAGTAGCAACAAATTCATATGGTTGTTATAATCAAGCTTGTCCATAACCACCACTCCACCCCTCTTATCAGGTTCCATAACCCTCACAACTGTACCATCACAAATTTCATGCAAAAGTTGGATTTCATGTCTTGTCATATTATGGAATTAGTTCTTGTTTTTACCTTTTAATGTATGTCTAAAGTCTAATTCCTTTATCTTCTAAAACATTTTCAAAGAATGATGAAGGAGAGGATTAAAAATGCTTGACCTGTAAACTAATAGTCAAAGTCAAAATAAGCTTTATTCTCATACATATCAACACAGAAGGAAAAGTATGTGTCACTGCATGAAATTTCGATACTCAGGCTCGTACCATAAAAATTATAGTTTACAGAAGGAAGATTAATAATAATTTAAAAATACTGATAATAGAAATCAAAATAAGATGCTAAAAATAAATGCAACACAAAAAAAAATAGATAAAAGTTTGAAAGTTTTTACAGCAGAAACAAAAACAATACAACAACAGGAACAGACTTAGAAATATAAGGATATATAACAAACAGCACCATAAAGAAAGAGGCACACAAGTAAAAAAATATTTAAGGTTTACAGTTTTCATAGTGCAGATAGAGACGTGTAAAGTAAGCTATATAGAGAGTTATGTAAATAACAATGATATAGTGCACATAAATAATGTTTGTTTGCCCATTTAGTGGGTTAGGCTATGGGTTTGTTGTTCAGCAGTCTGATAGCACATGGGAAGAAGCTGTTATGGATTCTGGATATCCTGCATGTAATGCTTCTGTAGCGCTTCCTTGTTGGCAGGAGTTTGAACAGTCCATTGGCTGGATGGTGTATATCCTTCAGTAGTTTTCGGACTATACCATAGCATCTGTTTGAATATATGTCCTGTAGGGAGTGAAAGATGGAGCAGTGATTTTTGTGGCTTGTTTAATGATCTTATCCAGTGCCTTCCGATCAGCTTGAGAGCAATTTCCATACCAGACAATGATGTTGTTTGTCAGCACGCTCTCAATCGTGGCTCTATAGAAGGTAAGTAGGACTTGTGGGGGGAGGTTAGCTTTACGAAGTCTCCTAAGGAAGTGGAGACATTGTTGGGCTCTGTTTATAAGGTAGGAAGTGTTGGTGGCTCAACTGAGGTCTTGTGAGATATGTATCCCTATTAATTTGGTGCTATTAACTCTCTCCACTATGGCACCATTGATGATGATAGGGGTGTGTGGCTTATTTTCCTTTCCTTAAATCGATGATGATTTCCATGGTTTTCCCAACATTTAGTACTTAGTTGTTGTCAGTACACCAATGAATGAGCTGGGTCACCTCCTCCCTGTAGGCTCCTTTGTCTTCCTTCTTAATAAGGCCGATTACTGTGGTGTCATCTGCAAATTTGATGATTCTGTTTGAATGATGTGTAGCTGTGCAGTCATGTGTTAGAATTGTGAAAAGAAGTGGACTGAGTACACAGCCTTGTGGGACCCCGGTGTTTTGGGTGATGCTGTTTTAGTGATGTTTTCCAGCTTGAACTTTTTGTGACCTTTCTGTTAGAAAGTCAAGGATCCAGTTGCATATTTTGTTTTCTATGCCTAGATTACTCAGCTTAGACAGCAGTTGTTGTGGAATTACTGTATTGAAGGCAGAGCTGAAGTCTATGAACAGCATGCTTACATAACAGTCCTTATTTTCCAGGTGGTCCAAGGTATGATGAAGTGTTAAGGCTATGGCATCCTCAGTAGAACGATTTGGCCTGTATGCAAATTGAAAAGGATCAAATGTAGCAGGTAGGCAGGATGTTAAGTGATCCTTGACCATTTTTTTGAAACACTTCATCACTACTGAAGTAAGTGCAATTGGCAGGTAATCATTTAATGATGCTGGAGATGGTTTCTTGGGCAGAGGGATGATGTCGGTGGTCTTGAAGCATTTGGGCACTTTTTCCTGGCTGAGAGATATATTGAAAACGTCTGCGAAGACTGGTTGCTAGCTGATCAGCACAGTTTTTAAGTAGCCTCCCTGGGATCATATCTGGACCAGCTGCTTTGCCCGGGTGAACCCTACGTAGGTTTCTGCATAGCTCTTCCAAGCTGAGGTATAGTGATGTGGCATCTGCACTGGTCGGTAGTCTCTTTCGTATGGTTCTATTTGATTCCTCGAATCTACTGAAGTAGATATTTAGCTTGTTTAAAAAGTCTGGGTTATCATCACAACATGTGGATGGTGGCTGATAGTCTGTGATGTTTTGGATCCCTCTCCACAGCTGCTTGGGATCTTTCTGGTCAGTGAGGTGCCTCTGTATTTTCAGACTGTAGGCCGGTTTTGCTACTGTCACACCTTTGTTCAAGTTGGCCCTGGCCTTTTTCAAAGTATCTCTGTCTCCAGCCTTAAAGGCAGAATTATGCACTCTCAGTAATTTGTATACCTCACTGATGAGCCAGGGTTTTTGGTTAGCTCTGATGGTTACATCTTTCAGGGTGGTGGCATCTCCAACACATTTTGTGATGTATCCCACAACCGTTGCAATATACTCACCCAAATGAATGCATTGATTTGTGGTGGCAGCTCTTTAAATAGATTCCACTCAGTGCATTCAAAGCAGTGTTGCAGAGCTGAGACAGCTGTTTCAGGCCAGATCCTTATTTGCTTCTTGAAAGGTTTTTCTCTTACTAGCCTTGGTTTGTAGGCGGGGATAAGTAGGATGGAAATGTGATCTGAGCTACCCAGATGGGGGTGGGAAATGCTTTGAATGCCTGTTTGATATTTGAGTACACTTGATCAAGTGTGTTTTCACCTCTTGTACAGAAGCTTACATACTGCTGGTAGTTTGGTAACACACTTTTCAGTTTAGCCTGACTGATATCCCCAGCTAAAATGTAGTAATGGACGACAGGGTATTCAATGTCAGCTGAGCAATGGCTAGTAACAACATCACTGTTTTCACACCAGCTGGTGTTGATCTATATACAGACTCCACCACCTTTAGTTTTGCCACTGAGAGCCTGTA
>NC_056732.1:1750279014-1750299876 GCF_019279795.1 Protopterus annectens | reverse complement strand
CAAAAGCCGATCTTGTGGACCCCAGCCATAAGCAAACTTTACAACAAGAGGAGAAAGCTACTACAAGATAGAGCAAAATCCCTAAAAGGGAAGACATCTCTGATCAATACTAGTAAAAAACTACGATCACTCATAAAATTATCCAAGGCCAACTTTGAGAGAAAAATCGCCAAGGACTCAAAAGACAATCATAAGGCCTTCTTTAGCTATGTTAGAAATCTGTGTGGAAACTCCGAGATATGCTCAGAATAAGTCCAAAATGATACAAAAAGCACTGAACCCACAGACATTGCAAACATACTGGCAAACAGGTTCAGTGAAAATTCCCCCCCCCCAAAAAAAAGAGAAATATCTATCCCAGCAGAGTGTAGCCTCCCAATCATCTCAAATGCCCAGGTGAGAGCTGCTCTCTCTAAAGCTAAAAACACAGCATCAATGGGACCGGATGGTGTCCCCCGCTGTGTGATACATGAACTCAATGAGGAACTAAACCCACACATAAGGCTGCTGTTTAATCTTAGCCTTACCACAGGATACGTACCCAAAGAGTGGCGTACGGCAACTGTGGTCCCACTCCACAAAGGCGGTGTTTCTAAGGACCCTGGTAATTACCGCCCCATAAGCTTAACAAGCCTGGTCTGCAAAGCTATGGAGAGGATCATAATGGAACTCATAAATAAAGACATAGGGGACCTACAGACATTGGATCCTACCCAATTCAGCTTTGTCAAGGGCAGATCATGCCTCTTGAACTTGGTCGACTTTTGAAACAGTCACAAGGCCATTGATGAGGGTAAGGCAGTTCACACAGCCTACCTTGACCTTGCAAAAGCTTTCGACACAATACCCCACTCGGGTATCATAGAAAAGCTCACCAGCTTAAATGTAAACCCATATGTCACAAGATGGGTTGCAAACTGGCTCAAGGACAGAACCCACAGGGTTAGAGTTGCTGTTGCCATGTCAGACTCCAAGCCGGTCACAAGCGGTATCCCACAGGGCTCAGTCCTGGGCCCCCTCTTGTTCAGCATCTACTTTTCAGAAGTGCAGGCAAACATAGGAGGATTGTGGCTGACAAAGTTTTCAGATGACTGCAAACTGGGTGCCATAGTTGAAAATCCATCAGACACAGATATCCTTCAGAGAGGTCTCATAGAAACGGATAACTGGTGCCAGAGCCATGGCCTTAAGCTAAACGCCAAAAAATGTATAGTCATACCCTTTGGTAAAAACAAGGTAACCCCAAGTTACCACATAGATGGCAATCCATTAAGCACAGAAGAGGTTATCAGGGACCTGGGGACCCAAGTTGACAGTAACCTTTCTTTTGACACTCACATTGCCAAAGTGGTTAGGAGGACCTTCTACATTGCCCACCTGATTATGAAGGGATTCACATCCAGATCAAGGGAGGTCATTGTTCCCCTGTACTCTTCACTTATCAGACCAATGATTGAGTACAATGCCCCATTCTGAATGTATCTTACCTGACACCTGCAGCAATTGGAAAGACCCCAAAAGTTCCTCACCAAAAGGATAAAGGGGCTCAAAAATATGCCATATGCTGCTCGACTGAAGAAACTCCAGCTCTATTCAGTCGCATACCTTCTGCTCAGAGGTGACCTGTGCCTGACATACAAGGCCATGTCCAACCCGGAATTAATGGACATGCTCCACCTCAAAAAATCCAAATCCCCCAGAGCCACAAGAGCAAGAGACTTAAACCTCAACACGGATATAAATAGGATGTGCTGGAGGGGCAGATTCATCACCCAGAGACTCCCTATGCTGTGGAACAGAATCCCGGTCCATGTGAGACAGAGCACCTCGCTGGCTCTGTTCAAGAGGAATCTTGACCAGTGGATGGGAGATCATAGGTTTACCCCGGGGATCATCTCTGTATCACTGCTGCACAGAAGCACGGCAAACTAATGGGTATAGTATTCTTCAACCTAAGGGGTGGTGAAAGCCACACAACTCTGGCTAGGCTTATAAATGCCCTAGGGCAGATAGCCTTGTATGAACCTATGAACCTATGAACAGACTTAGAAATATAAGGATATATAACAAACAGCACCATAAAGAAAGAGGCACACATGTAAAAAAATATTTAAGGTTTACAGTTTTCATAGTGCAGATAGAGACGTGTAAAGTAAGCTATATAGAGAGTTATGTAAATAACAATGATATAGTGCACATAAATAATGTTTGTTTGCCCATTTAGTGGGTTAGGCTATGGGTTTGTTGTTCAGCAGTCTGATAGCACATGGGAAGAAGCTGTTATGGATTCTGGATATCCTGCATGTAATGCTTCTGTAGCGCTTCCTTGTTGGCAGGAATTTGAACAGTCCATTGGCTGGATGGTGTATATCCTTCAGTAGTTTTCGGACTATACCATAGCATCTGTTTGAATATATGTCCTGTAGGGAGTGAAAGATGGAGCAGTGATTTTTGTGGCTTGTTTAATGATCTTATCCAGTGCCTTCCGATCAGCTTGAGAGCAATTTCCATACCAGACAATGATGTTGTTTGTCAGCACGCTCTCAATCGTGGCTCTATAGAAGGTAAGTAGGACCTGTGGGGGGAGGTTAGCTTTACGAAGTCTCCTAAGGAAGTGGAGACATTGTTGGGCTCTCTTTATAAGGTAGGAAGTGTTGGTGGCTCAACTGAGGTCTTGTGAGATATGTATCCCTAATTAATTTGGTGCTATTAACTCTCTCCACTATGGCACCATTGATGATGATAGGGGTGTGTGGCTTATTTTCCTTTCCTTAAATCAATGATGATTTCCATGGTTTTCCCAACATTTAGTACTTAGTTGTTGTCAGTACACCAATGAATGAGCTGGGTCACCTCCTCCCTGTAGGCTCCTTCGTCTTCCTTCTTAATAAGGCCGATTACTGTGGTGTCATCTGCAAATTTGATGATTCTGTTTGAATGATGTGTAGCTGTGCAGTCATGTGTTAGAATTGTGAAAAGAAGTGGACTGAGTACACAGCCTTGTGGGACCCCGGTGTTTTGGGTGATGCTGTTTTAGTGATGTTTTCCAGCTTGAACTTTTTGTGACCTTTCAGTTAGAAAGTCAAGGATCCAGTTGCATATTTTGTTTTCTATGCCTAGATTACTCAGCTTAGACAGCAGTTGTTGTGGAATTACTGTATTGAAGGCAGAGCTGAAGTCTATGAACAGTATGCATACATAACAGTCCTTATTTTCCAGGTGGTCCAAGGTGTGATGAAGTGTTAAGGCTATGGCATCCTCAGTAGAACGATTTGGCCTGTATGCAAATTGAAAAGGATCAAATGTAGCAGGTAGGCAGGATGTTAAGTGATCCTTGACCATTTTTTTGAAACACTTCATCACTACTGAAGTAAGTGCAATTGGCAGGTAATCATTTAATGATGCTGGAGATGGTTTCTTGGGCAGAGGGATGAAGTCGGTGGTCTTGAAGCATTTGGGCACTTTTTCCTGGCTGAGAGATATATTGAAAACGTCTGCGAAGACTGGTTGCTAGCTGATCAGCACAGTTTTTAAGTAGCCTCCCTGGGATCATATCTGGACCAGCTGCTTTGCCCGGGTGAACCCTACGTAGGTTTCTGCATAGCTCTTCCAAGCTGAGGTATAGTGATGTGGCATCTGCACTGGTCGGTAGTCTCTTTCGTATGGTTCTATTTGATTCCTCGAATCTACTGAAGTAGATATTTAGCTTGTTTAAAAAGTCTGGGTTATCATCACAACATGTGGATGGTGGCTGATAGTCTGTGATGTTTTGGATCCCTCTCCACAGCTGCTTGGGATCTTTCTGGTCAGTGAGGTGCCTCTGTATTTTCAGACTGTAGGCCGGTTTTGCTACTGTCACACCTTTGTTCAAGTTGGCCCTGGCCTTTTTTCAAAGTATCACTGTCTCCAGCCTTAAAGGCAGAATTATGCACTCTCAGTAATTTGTATACCTCACTGATGAGCCAGGGTTTTTGGTTAGCTCTGATGGTTACATCTTTCAGGGTGGTGGCATCTCCAACACATTTTGTGATGTATCCCACAACCGTTGCAATATACTCACCCAAATGAATGCATTGATTTGTGGTGGCAGCTCTTTAAATAGATTCCACTCAGTGCATTCAAAGCAGTGTTGCAGATCTGAGACAGCTGTTTCAGGCCAGATCCTTATTTGCTTCTTGAAAGGTTTTTCTCTTACTAGCCTTGGTTTGTAGGCGGGGATAAGTAGGATGGAAATGTGATCTGAGCTACCCAGATGGGGGTGGGAAATGCTTTGAATGCCTGTTTGATATCTGAGTACACTTGATCAAGTGTGTTTTCACCTCTTGTACAGAAGCTTACATACTGCTGGTAGTTTGGTAACACACTTTTCAGTTTAGCCTGACTGATATCCCCAGCTAAAATGTAGTAATGGACGACAGGGTATTCAATGTCAGCTGAGCAATGGCTAGTAACAACATCACTGTTTTCACACCAGCTGGTGTTGATCTATATACAGACTCCACCACCTTTAGTTTTGCCACTGAGAGCCTGTAACCCATCTGCTCTGAATAAGGATAATTTGTCTATCCCAACAGCTTGATCACTGATATTTGAATTCAGTCAAGTCTCAGTGAATATAATAATACAGCTGTTCCTTACCTTACTGTTTGTGTTAATGTCTAGCCTGATAAAGTCCATTTTGTTATCCAGAGATCTTACATTAGCCAGCAGCATAGAAGGAACTGCAGGCCTTAGTGGAGCTTTTCTTAATCTGATACTGATACCAGCTCTGTTGCCCCGTTTCCAAGGTGTGACGCATCTCCTGCACTTTGTCCATTGATTTTTGTTGTTTATTTGAGAGGCAAAGCAGCTACAGCAGCCTGGATGAGTCTTCATCAGTATTCCCAGTTCTTTCAGTGATTCAGGCTTCACAGGGCCTGCGGACATCAGCCCTGCAAACCACTCGCATGGCGAGTTCGATTCCAGAAGATTCAGCAAAGCAAAACGATCATAACACCTTCCCACATTCGAAAATGCAGTAAAATTTGTTAGTCCAATTTAATCCACTGCAGAAAAAGAGCTACAGTGAGTAGTGCATTTGCAAGCCAGAGTAGCTGCAGCCATGCAGGGCGCTGCCATTATGTATATATATATATATATATATATATATATATATATATATATATATATATATATATATAAAATACGGTCCTGTTCTAAGTTTTTATATTTAAACCACAATGAAATTTCAATTTCCTGACAAATACTTTTAAATCAATTAGTAAATTAACTAAATTAGCTCTCATGGCTGGTACCAAAGTCATGCCCCTACACAGCATATTAGCATGCATGCTATTGATATTCCTAGAAGAATAATTATTACTTAACAGATTAATTATCTTTGTGATGAACTTTCAACTTTTCACTCATTGGTTTTATGGTATTTAATGGTCCCAAAGAAGTTCCATCTTTGAGATGAAAGCACTCAACTGTTTTATTTCTGTACTGGATTGTGATTTTTTATTGATTGACCATTCATTTCATTAAATTTGTAGATTTGAAAAATTATAGTGGTGTTGAACCAGTCCTTTACACTATGTGAGCCGAATGCTTTGGTTATTTGGTGTTTATACAGCTGCACGGACACACACTGGGTTTCTGTATCCCTCATTAAGTTTTATTTTTAACCATACTAAGTGATTATTTTTTTAAAATACACACTCATATATATGTGTGTGTGTGTATATATATATATATATATATATATATATATATATATATATATATATAATTATATTGGCACAACAGTAGCATTGTGTTCGATTCTCAGCTGGGGCGGCTTCTGTGTGGAGTCTGCATGGACTCCCTGCATTTGTGTAGGTGCTCTAGTTTTCTCCCATGTACAAAGACATGCACCTGAAGCATTTCTTCCTGATCCTCTGCTGAAAATTGGCTTCATTCCAAGTTGGACTTTCCCAGTAAATAATATATATATATATATATATATATATATATATATATATATATATATATATATATATAAATATATTTGTGTGTGTGTATGTATATATATATATATATATATATATATATATATATATATATATGTATGTATGGGTCCCCTACAGACGAACGACAGCACAGAAGACCGAAACCCACATTACCGACACCACATGGTCAACAATCAAAATGCCAACAATGGGGAAACAGTATGTCTCCATAGTTCGGAATGGAAAGATTTCCATTCCTGCACTGCAGTGCGATCTTGTAATTGGTATATTAAAGTTACGGGGGGTGTGGGGGGTGAGGGGGCATAGCCCTCTTGCTAGCACAAAAAAGGAAATTTTATTTTCCTTTTTTGTGCAGTAATTACGTTTTCAGTGTTTCGATTGTTGGCTATGTGGTGTCGGCTATGTGGGGTGTCGGTGTTTTGCGCTTTCATTCTTGTGTAGGTGATCCGTATGTATATGTGCATGTATATATATTAATATAATATGGTATAGGAAGGTCTCCTATAAAATTTTTTCAAACCTCCATTCCTGAGCTTTCTTTGGCATTCTTTGTGATATTCACATCTACAAAATTATTTTATCATAACTATTTTCTGATTTAAAATCCAAAAATGTAGTTGCCTATGAATGTAATGTAACTTATCAAGGTAATGACATTTTTTTAATGAACTCCATAAATTTGTAAGCAAAAAATAAAATTAGTTTCCAACCACCAAAGAGTAACTATGGCAAAAGCCAGGTCTGATGAAAAACCCATAGCTACTCTTCTTGTTTGTAGCACTCATTTTCACAGTACACATAACCATTTGTTAATACCATTTCCATAAATGTTTTCAATAACTTACATTTCTGCATGGTTAAAAAGAAATACTTTTTGTCAACACCTGATAAAACCATTCTACCCAAATATGGGGGGGGGGGGCAGGTAACCAAAAACATATCTTTAACATCTGTTCCTACAAAAGTGTCATAACCTATAAATTATCTTTGTCTTAAGGATTTCAAAAAGTGCCAAGAATCTAGTAAATGTTTGTGGTGCCCTAGTATAATTGATTCAGTTTAAAAATCCACATTTTTGGCTTTGTGTTCTCTTTTAACTTCGTGTTACTACTATGAGTGCTGAGGAAGTATCTTCCACTAATTTATGTAGCTTCAGTATACCAAAAAGAAATAGAACTTATGTTTTTTTTTTTCAACATTACTTACTCAGATATTGAAAAAAAAAACATTCTCCAAACACATCCCATTTAATCATAAGTTTAATTTGTGGCTGTCTATGTTAGATTTATTTCAAATTGACAGACAAAAGATATTTTTCACCATTCAAATAATCTAGCATTTTTTTTAATACAGGAAATTGTCAGTGATAACAGCTCTACTACCTTTTCCAGTTTCATTATCCAAATAGATATGTGACTCTTCAACTAGAATAACAGCTGTCTTTCATATGTGGTCAAATTATAAAGCAAATTAGTTTTGTTACACTCATGAAGAACATGATTCTTTTCTTGCACACATAATTTCTTGTAAAGTGCAATAGTAGGAACTAAAGTTGGATTAAAAGTATTTTTCCAATTAACTTTCATTTGTCAACTTCCCTTTTTTGTCATGAAACATTAAATTCATGTTTAATTTCCTGCAGTACACTTTAAATTATAATAAAATGTCCATCATATTTGGTTTACTCATATGCATAGATGTGAAACCTTATGATTCTAAGTCACCAAACACTTGGGTATCATTGAGGTGACTGTAATTGTACATTTAATATGTTTCAGTATAAAAAACAGTACCTAAATCTTTCTCTAGCTCGTTCAACCACACACAATGCCTTTCCTACACTATTTATTCAAAAATTATTTCTTGTAGTCCCTCTCTACATTCCTATAATTGAATTTGCATGTTTTGTGTGGTTGATTGCCCATTCCATCCACCTTTGGGACCTCCTTATAAGAGGATGAGTTGATATAAAAACATTATATTGGATTCCACCTTCTCAGCCTTTGCCACCTCCTCTTGTACTGAGCTAATAATTACTTTGTCTCTAAGGAAGAAGAACTGTCTGTGAAACTTAGACATTTAAATGAGTAGGGGTGAATGTCACAGAAGGTAGGTAGGGCATATGGCTAATATGTGGCAGTTACAGAGAAACATTTCAAACGTGTTTTCCTGTACAAAGAATACTAGGTCTAGATCAAGCCTATGTCAGTGTGGATGATATTTGTTTAGAGAGGGCAGACCATATGCAAATGATTAACAAGGCATGAATAATACTGTCAATGCAACTGGAAGAAACCCTGTGCAGAATGTATAATATATATATATATATATATATATATATATATATATATATATATATAGGTTTACTATCAAAATGTTGCATGTCAGTTATGTGACTTTAAAAGTTGAAAGGCATTTTTCTGAGTGGTGGAATTTAAAGTAAAAAAATAATGAATCCACAAGAGCAAATGCTAGTGTGCATTCGCTCTTATGGATTCATTATTTTGAATGGAGATCGCACTATAGTGAGGATTGGGAAATGTACCCTTTCCTTCACTGTAGTGTGATCTCAGAGTTTGTATATATAAGTAGCAGGGGGTGTGGGGGTGCAAAACGTGTGTTGAATGGCACCGGATGTTGAGGTAAGTTTAAAAAATGTCAACTATTTGATTTCGAATTGTTGACATTTTTTGGCTCATTATTTTAATCGGTGCTATCTTAAGTTTCGACAATATTTTGCAAGTAAGTAATTATTTGCAAAATAACATTATCAAAATTTTGATAGTAAACATATATATAGATATAATACAGTTAGAAAATAACTAAATGGAAAGTCTGCAGTGTAGCTGCCCAGTAGCATAATCCTTCCATACCAATGGGTTATTAATTCCCCTCATATGTGAAACATCTGTGGCAATGTGTGCACATGGATTGTGAACTGGTGAAAAAGTGAATAACTGCTGTGGAATATATCTACATTTGAATACCAGTGCAAGTCACCTCTGCATGACCACATAATGCCATGTATGTTTTTTTTTTTGCAACATAATGTCAGTCCATTTTAGTTTCCCATTCGTTAGGTCTTAATTATTCAGATATATGACAGGAAGTTAACTGGGACCTGATTGGTTCAGTGTCACTGTTGATCTGTGCCACAGTGTTATTTGTCTTGTTTCAAGTCTGTGACATAGTCTTTCAGCTGCATCTTATTGCATATTTATCACTTACTTGTTTATTAAAACAATGTTTTAATTAAAAATCAAAACCAAGCAAAACTGCAGACAATGCTAATCACTTTGTGCAATTCTTGAGCATGGTACACAGTTCTTTAGCTCTGGCAGCTGGTCCATTGTTCACTGTTAAAACATTCTCCTGGCTATACATTAGATCCAGACCAGGACTAGAATTTATATTTGTCCTAATATTCTTTTCTGTTCCCTCTCCCTTCCCTTCTCCTTTTGTGACAACTTATTTGGAGAAAACTAGCTACGAGGTTAAAAATGGATTGACACATGTAAGTCTTTCAAAAAGTTATACAGTTCTTCACAAACTAGTTCATGTGAAGTGCGACATGCTTTTACATTTTACAACAGAAATAAACAAGAGTTGACGGTTCTACCGCAGTTTTAGTAAATGCAGTAAGGTGATGTATGAAAAGCACAACCATGGCAAAATCCCAGGTGAACTAAATTCTATATCTGTGTTGTGTCACTCAAGTGGCTGTTTCTCCCATCATACATTTATTGCTTTTTATTGGAATATCCTAGGACAAGAGATGAATACATTTGATGAATTATTTTTCATTCTGATATTTGAAGGGCCACATTTCCTTTTGTAGGTTACTAGTTTTTTGTGTCTGCCAATGCTTCAGTTATTTACTCCTTATATTAAAAATAACTCTGAAAGCATCTCATGAAGTATAAAAAATCACCTTCACAATCACCAAATCAAGGAGATGGGACCTTAGTACAATGCCTTTTCCAATGGAGAGTTCACTGGGAATGTAACTCCTTACTTATGTGTTTAATCAATGCCAGTAATAGAAGAGAAATCAAAGCCTGGGGTGAGTTTAGAACCTGGATGCCCAGTACCAATACTGAATTTACTTTTGCTGTGCTTTTACATTAAGAAATTCCAGGACAAGATATCTTATGGCAGAAGGTGCTTACTTGGTCTCTCTCTCACTTGGGAAGTATTGCATGAAGCCCAAGGTTTTGGTTTATTATTGGCTAGAGGGCATAAGAGTCAATTTTAAAGCTTTCGTTTTCTCTGTGAGGAGATTTCCACCTGGCAGTGTTTGTTAGCAGTGCTCTGATAATAATAGCAAATGCCTAGACAGTAAAATTTACATATAAAGTTAGGATTTGATCTGAAACCTATTAAACAGTGTGGCATTGTGCAGAAATAAGCTTAGAGCAGCTAGCTTGTGCATAGGTTCATAGATTAGTACAAGGCTAACTGGCCTTTTCAGCTATTTTAAGCCTAGCTAATTACCTCATATCAGAATCAAACCCTGCACCTCATGTCTGTAAGGCAAACACCTTAACAGTTATGCCAACCTCCCACAACAATTGTACTCCTCTGACTAGATACACACACACACACACACACACACACACACACACACACACACACACACACACACACACACACACACACACACACACACACACACACACACACACACACACACACACACACACACACACACACACACACACTCACTCACACATAATACTGCTGTGAAATTAGAACCCATGCCTATCTCAGTACACAAACTAGAGAACTCAGTATTTAACGCAAGCACCATGGCACAAGCCTAACATCAAATAGCACTGTATATCCTAGAATTATACAACATCCTGCTCTTAACCCCAGAAAATGCCCAAGGAGACCTCTGTTAAAACCCAATCTTTAATCTGAAACATCCATTCATATTACGGGACCAGACAACATGAATATGCAATTTCCAAATGTCCATGTGGTCAGCTTGGTAGATTTGGGCAATCCTAAGGCAATGTAGCAGTTATCTCATGCTCTCAGACAACCAATTAAATAATTAAAGAAAATAGCATGGTATTTAAGAAATATAAATACATATCTTCTTTGGAGGGAAAAATCTCTCATACAAATGAGTTTGTCAGGAATATTCACACTACATCCCTCACACATACTGCTCAACACAGTGTCTTATGTTGAGATCCTTAAAAGAAACATTTCCAAATTGCAAAGCCCTACAATACCACTTAATGGCAGCACTGTTCCTCAGCAATCACTAAAGCACACAGCAAAAGCCACATCAAATATCTCACATAAGCCTACACCTAATGCCTCCCCATGCAAAATCCATAAGGCAAGCATACACTTTACTTAGTACTTGTCATTTTGGACTCCATTGTGTGACACACTGATACCCCACTATCCAGTTTAGACAAGGAGGAGATAGCAGTTAGGTTTCTTTATGGAGCCGGGATATACAATATCATGCACACACTCAAATTATTGCACCCTAGGTACCAATATGATTCTGTCATTGTCCATTTTGGTTCATATGATCTAAGATAAACCTCACTGGACTATCTGAAAAGAGACGGAATGGCTCTCAAGGAATATGTGTTACTGATAGGTGTGAGCCTTGCAATGAGTACCATTCAATCTTCACCAAGGATGATGTCACAGTATGAACATAAAGTGATTGATTTTAATAACTGAAACAGTTTGTGGTATAACTCCAGGGGGATACAATATCTGTCAACATAGGAGAACATGGTCAAAAGACCACATTGCTTTGCCAAGGTTGGGTTGCACTTTCCCTCCATAGGCTTTTGGATATTGACTAAAACTTTGTCCACCCCTTAGAGCCTTTTTTGACTATGCCAAAAAGACAAAACTATCAACACAGTGAAAAAGTCTACAGGCAAGCTTAATGTGTTGCTGTTCAGTTCTTGGTTCCTAAATAAAAATACTCCAGACCCTTCAAGCCCTGTATGTAGACATCTGCACTGTGACTGAGGCTTTGTTTAAAACTATAGAAGGTACTCCAGAAGTGCAAGGCTATAGTGCCTTCCAAACATTTGGACCAGCAGCAGCACAGATTGCATCCAAAAGTGGAGGTGTTTTGATCTACGTTAGCAACAAACATACCTCCAGGTTCATTAAACAGGATAATACCATGGAAGACATCCATATGCAAGTCATCATAGATAAGGTCTCTCACCATATCATGGCTAGTTAAAGGTCACCATCTATGCCTTTAGAGTCTCTCAACTCTTACCTAAACCTACTAGAGGTTTTCACTATCCAACCAAACACCCTACTCATGGATGACTTTAACTACACCTCTATAGACCGGGAAATATACACTGCCTCAAACTTACAGGCAGAATGCTTCCTGGACTTTGTTATAACAAACACACTGGAACAGATATTACACAAGCCAAACAGAGGCTCAAGCATACTGGATCTGTTACTCACCAATGTGAGAACCATCAACCCCTCCCCTCCTTTTCATGTCTTCATCAGTGAGGCTGGATCACAGAGCTGTCTTATTTGAAGTAAAAATCTAACCAAAAATACAGCTAAACCAGTAACAGTTAGGAACTATTCAAAGGCAAACTACATCCTACTGAGTGACAGTTTGTCAAAATGCAATGCTTATCCCAACCCTGAGACCACAGCTACCTATGCAGAATTATTCACAGAGTCACTATACAAACATGTGAATGGCAGCATAGAAGCTGCTGTAATTACCAGAAATAAACTTAAAACAAAAACTAAAAATAAACCCTACTAGTGGAATCATCACCTAAACAGGGTAGATAAAAAAGAAAACTGATGGCTAAAACCAGGTAAAGCAACTCCCTTAAAGACAAGTGCTCACCTATGCAACTAAACAAGAAACTAAGAGGTCTAATTAACTCCAATAAGGCCAACTATAAGATCATGATAACCTTTCAGCCTATGGACAATCAGAAGGCCTTCTTCAGCTGTGTCTGGAATCTTAGATGTAACACACAAGTGTGTTGAAATGGTAGTGAATGGTACCACCTACACTGATCAGGGTGACATAGCACATCTACTGGCTGATCATTTTATCTCAAACTTCACCCCCAGCTCCACCAGATGAAATCTCCTCCAAGATTCTTTCTTCACGTATCAGCAAGCAGTAGGTGCTGTCAGCACTCACTAAAGCCATTAACACTAACCCTCATAGGTCCTGACAACATCCCCAGTTGCCTCCTAATCAGTCTAAAACATGACCAATCGGGAAGACCTAAGGCAAACTTAAACCACAGCCTTGAAACATGCTACATTCCAAGTGAGTGGAGGACTACAACAGCCATTCCTCTCCATGAGGGTGGACCACCAAGCAATCTGTGAACTAAGGACACATTGATCTAACAAGCCTAGTATGAAACCTATTGAATGAATTATTATGGAAATGACAAACAATGATATTGGCAACCTACAGCCACTGGACCCATCCAAATCTGTTAAGGAAGGGTTATGCCCACTTAACCTAGTAGACTTCTTTGAGGGGGTTACCAGGGCAATGCATAAGGGTAAAGCAGTGCAAACAGGGTATTTTGATACAATACCCCACTCAGGCATTGTTGACAAGCTCTCTTAGTTAGGTATTAACCTTAACATAAATTGTTGGATTGCTGGTTAATAAACAGGACCCAAGAAGTCAGAATCAGAAATACACCTCCACTAAGAGAATTTCCACAAGTGGAGTACTCCAAGGTTCCATGCTGGGCCCTCTCCTGTTTGGCATCTCCTTATTAGAAGTCAAGGCTAACTTTAAAGGTATCTGGCTCACCAAGTTTGTAGATAATTGTAAATTGGTAACTATTATAGCTTCCTTCCAAGAAAGAAACATCTTGCAAGTGGGCTTAACACAGACAACTGACTGGTACCAAAGTTATGACCTAAAACTCAATGCAAGTTAATTTCTCCATTGATAAAATGCCCCCACAAGTTGACCCAGTAGTAAGAGATCTGGGAACATGTAGAAAGCAATGTAGCCCATGACCAGCATGTAACTAAGATAATAATAACATTCTAGTCATTATGTATGGCATCCAAGTCCAAGGACGTTATAGTATCACTCTACTTACCCCTTATTAGACCTACCATTGAATACATTGCCACCTTTGGAATATATCTAACAAGACAATTGCAATAGTTAGAACGCCACCAAAGGTTTCTCACCAGGAGTATTCAGGGCATATATACCCTCTCCTACACTGCTCACCTAAAGGCTCAGATTTTGTATTTAGTCTCCTACAAGCTGCTGAGTGGGGATCTTTGCCTGGGTTACAGGGCTTCCTCCGACCCAGTCCTGATGGATCTGTAGCACATGTGCAAAACAAACAGCAGCAGCAGTAACAGTATATTCATGGATCTAACCTCTCTAGTGACATAAACTGAACAAGGTGGAGAGGCAGGTATGTGTCCAGAAGGATCCCCACACTATAGAATAAGTTCCCCATCCAGGTAAAACAGTTTGTCCCTGATCCTTTTCAGACAAAACCTTTACAAGTGAATGGGAAATTATACATTTAACCCCCCCCCCCCGTCTGACCGCATGTCCCTTATGGACAGCGGTGGTCTATAAGAAATATAAGAAAAGTATTATCCTAACTAACACCCCCCCCTACAGATCTTTTCTATCTGCCTACTAGTGTCCTCTCATTATGATACTTGAGACCCAAATGGTTTGGGGTATGTGGCTAGATTTGCAAGGGCCCTAGTGGTCATTGTTCTAGTAGCAACCTATGAACTTATGAACAGTTGCTAAGCAAAACTCTCTGTCATTTCCATCTGTCGTATGAAAAACTAATCAAAATTCTTATGCAACATGGTACTTTACATCCCAACTCTCTCTGTGGCCAGTCTGGTTACGATGGGTATTTTGAAGCATTGTAACAATTGCCTCATGTACACTGACAATCCACTTATTCTTAATAAAACATATAATTTAGGCAAGAGGTGTAAATACACTTTAATGCTGTAGGGAAAACTCATACATGCATTTAAAACTAATTGTATAGAGGTTGTCACTGACATTTGCACCACAACTACTGCACAGGGTAAAGACTCTACGTATACAACTACTTATTGTGAGGCATTTACAGGTAATCTTCCTAAAATACTAAGTCCTCCTGCAAGGCACAATCAAAAAGTAGGTCCTCATCATTCACTTAAACACCCCATTAAAACACAACCCACAGCTGCACATCATAATACTGTATTCAATGCCTTTACTTCACCAGACTAAGTAAGGAGACAGTCACGGTTAACTGCCTTTCTGGGGCTAGGATCTGTCAAGTCACACAGGCACTCATGTCATCGAACCACAGATACTAGTATGACATTGTCATTGTTCACATGTGTGTTATTGACCAGAGACATACCTCTCTTGACTATCTGAAATGAGACACAATTGAGCTTGCTGATTGTGTTTCATGCAGGTGTGAGCCTAGCACTAAGCGGCATACTACCTTCTCCAGGAAGATTCCAAATTACCAACAGAAAATGATTGATTTTTAACAATTGGATTAGTTTCTGGTGCCAGTCCAAGGGGGTACAATATTTGATAGTCTGGGGGGACATGGTTGACAGACTATGCTGCTTTACAAGGGATGGTCTGCACTTATCTCCTCTAGGCTTTTGATATTGGCAAAGACATTTTAAACCCACATAGTGCCTTTTTTGGCAATGCCAAACTGATAAACCTCCTGACTCAACTGAACCTAGATTGTTTTTGGAGCTTTTCTCCCCAGGACTCCATTTAAAACAGGTTCATTTTGGCCCAATGGACTATCCTGGTAAACCAACTGCAAATAAATAAAATAAATAAATAAGAAGGAATATCTAAAGGTGGTGCTGCTCTAGCCATGCCCTGAAAGTCTGACTCTCCCTGGAGAGTGTAGACATCTGTGTTGTAGTAACAGAGTGTCAAAGAGAGAACCCCAGCAATGCAAGGTTATAATGCCTCTCACACCTGCAGACCAAGGTGGAAGAGTCTCAGTCAATATTAAAACCAGTCTCACATCCAGACTAAGTAAAGTGCAAGACCCACTGGAACTCATATGTGTACACCTCACCATAAACAGGGTTTTGTATCATATAATTGCAAGATATAGGTCCCTTCCATGTCCTAGGAAACCCATACTACATATCTCAATGTACTAGAGTCCCTCAATGTTCAGCCTAATACAATATTCAAGTTACAAAGTTATACAAATACCAATACAAAGTTTCAGAACAGTCCTTGGTCAATTGTGATTGTTCTTAACACATACTTGTCTTGCTTTGGCTCATTAGCAGCAGTACAAAGAACTGCCTGCTCACACCCTTGTTCTCCCCTCCCCTTCCCTGTTTATTACCTTAAGACAATCCCAGAGTTAATAAATATTACCTGTGGCAGGCACCATTTGTAAAACTACAATCCACTCTGCTACAGGCCCCATGAAGGCTCAGTGTCTCTCCAGTAAGTGTTTTACAACTGTAAATGCCTATATATGTTGAATTGTATTAGACATGTTACAACTGTATATGTTTATGTTGAATTTCAAGCCTGTACTCCAATCTGCTTACTTACACTATCAGACTATTTACCCCACTCATAGGACCAAAACTGGGACTGGGTTAGCCCGATCCACTTAGCCTCGCCACTGGGCTCACTTCACCTTCCCTGCCCCTTATCCCACTGCCCCACTGTGTCTACATTTATAGCCACTAGGCCACACCCCTACTTCCTCTCCAACCTACACAACTTCCTCTCCAATTTCCTCCCCCCCACCACTTTACTGTTTAACCACTACTATTCCTCTGAAGCACATTGACCCCACCCATTGATGACATATAACATGTCTATAAATAATTATAAACTCCTTCCTCTTATATTACCACTCAATTCTGCCATACTTTCTTACTAGCTATGAAAATCTCACATTCGTAGGTTTCACTTATCCAAAATGCCAAACCAAGACCCCCCTACCTCCACTGACTGCGGAACTTGCTACACTACCCCAAAAATTATAAATTCCAACCACTTGCTTCTAAAAAAACCACTCCAATCAACACCAAAATCCAATGAACTAAAACTACTATTCAAAGTTATTAGACTACTAGCGTATCTAAGAAAAAACATAACCAAAGATGGGGACATCCATCCTAATCCAGGCCCAACCTTAACTCAAAATCCTACCAGCCCACCACTCTCCCACCGACTGGTCAACTCCCTCCTAATATTCCACTTAAACATTAGAAGCCTAAACAATAAGATACATAGCCTGCATGCTGTACTAGCCACATACCTCCCCAACATAATGTGTCTATCTGAAACATGGCTCCGGCCATCAACCAAAGACAATGAGATCCTGCCTCCTGGTTACAATATACTTAGGGCAGATAGAGTAAAGAAAAGAGGAGGTGGAATAGCCGTCTTATATAATAGCACACTTAACATCATAACTAACCCTATACAACCACCCCAGGTCTCTAACGCTGAAATACTATTTCTAAAAATTCTACTAAATAATCATAAGGGCATTAACCTAATTGTCACCTATATTCCCCCTGGGAACAATGTAGAAACACTAGAGGTCATTCTACATTGGATAGCCAACAACTACCCTCAAGAAACCATTGTCCTGGGCGATGTTAATATTGACTGGAACCAATGCACAGCACAGTCCAACCCCATCCCTGTTAACCTAAATGGATTCTCTCAGATAATATCATCTACCACACGTACAGGTAAAAATAACCAAAAAGAGAGTATACTAGACTGGATACTCACCAACAGTCATCCCCAGAACTATATGTCTGGAACTCTCCCTAATGATCTTAGTGATCACCTGCTCACATACATCATGAAAGACAAAATTAATTGTACAAGCTTACCTATTTATAGGTCTATCAGATCCAAGAAAAACTTTGACCCAACTAAATTTCAACTTGAACTCAAATCATGTAACTGGAAAAAATAAAGTTCCTTCCCCTTGATGAGGCAGTGTCATCATTTAACAATTCTTTCCTTACTATACTTGACTCGCATGCCCCTAAACGCTCAATAAGAATTAAAACTCAACTAGCACCCTAGCTAACAACAGACACCAAAACCAAAATAACAACTAGAGACAAAGCATAGGATAAATGGCGCACTACCAAACTACCCCTAAATCGTATCAAATTCCAACAACTTAGAAATGAGACTAAAAAAGCCATCATACTAGATAAGAAAAATTACTTCTACAATCTGCAACATAAACATCAGAATAACCCTCAAAAGTACTGGGCAGGCATAAATAAACTTCTCCAACCAGGCAAATCCACTACTCCGACCCCAGAAACATTATCTGACAGGAGCCAAGAAGATATAGCCAATTCATTCAATACTTTCTTCACAGAAACCATCTAGTCATTAGCTAACTAACTTTCTCATCCCCACACTTCTATAAACACTATACCCGACTCACCACTCTCTTTTAACTTCCAGCCAGTGTCCACATCCTTTATCAGATCCCTTTTGAAAAAACTGAAGCCAACCACCCTTTCAGCCGATCTTCTGCCGGCTGAATACCTGCAAATTGCTGCAGATGTCGTAGCCTACCCTATCTCAATCCTAATTAACAGAACCATAACCGAGGCCTCAATCCCCTCAATTTGGAAAATATCCTATGTTATTCCACTCCACAAAGGAGGTTCATCCACAGAACTATCCAACTATAGACCTATAGCCATACTATCACCACTTGCCAAAATTATGGAAAAGTGCATGCACAACCAACTAATGCTCTATCTAACCCAAAATAAACTACTCACAGACTCTCAACATGGATTCAGACCCCATCATAGTACAACCACTGCCCTCCTCTCTTTTACTGAAAACATTAATCTTAACCGGAATAATAAAAATATCCTCCGCTCTCTTCCTGGACCTATCGAAAGCCTTCAATATGGTAAACCATCAGTTACTTCTATATACTTTAAAAACCCTGTATCTAGATACTCCAGCCCTTGACTGGTTTCAAGCTTACCTCACTGGGAGACAACAAGCAGTAATGTGGCAAAACAAGCTCTCCTGCCTACTACCAAATACCATAGGAGTTCCTCAAGGTTCCATATTAGGACCTCTCCTCTTTTCAGTCTTCATAAAGGACATCCAAACAGTCATCCCTGATGCCACCTGCATTCAATATGCAGATGACTCAACTATAATATGTTCCAATGCCTCTCTTGCAAATCTACTAACTACCACCCAACATAGCTTCACCAAAGTCGAAAACTGAAAGCTTGCCAACCATCTCTGATCTTAAATCCAAACAAAACCAAGTTACTTCTCTTCTACCCAACCAATAGATCTCCGACTGAAAACTTCACTATAAAATCCAATAATGGGACCATCATCTCCCCAGACACCTATACAAAGCTATTAGGAGTAAACATTGACAATAAACTCAGATTTGATATACATATCAACCAAGCCATTAAGTCAGTCAACAAGAAACTTGGGACCCTATATAGAATTAAAGCCTTCCTTACCCCGAATGCCAGGGCAGCCACAGCCCGTTCACACCTTTTCTCTACCCTACTATATGCCTCTCCTGTCCTCACTCACCTTAACAAATCTGATCTGGCCAAGCTCTCATCCTGCTATAATCACATTGCCAGGTTCGTTACAGGCCTACCCTACAGAATGCACCACTGTACTAACCTGAAAAAGCTTGGACGGATAGAATTCCCACACCTTCTTCACCAGTCCCAACTCATAGAGGCCTTCAAAATCCTTAAACAACCTGAGAATACCCCAGCACTAAAAAACTTAATGACTCCGTACTCCAATCTAAGCTGCCTTCACTCAGCAAACAGCTAAATCTCTCAACCTAGGTGGTGACGCGCTATTTGCCAACACCACTGGTAAAATATGGAACTCTCTCCCAAATAACATTACACTTGCAACTTCTCTAAGTCAATTCAAAAATAGTCTAAAACTCCACTTCAAGTCACACTGGCTATGTCCTTGCTCAAACCCAGACTAGCTCTGTGCCATTAACTCAAACATAAACAACTAGCTAAGATGATAAGTACTTTGTATACTGTGATAAAGAAATATGTATCCTGTCTAACTCTATGTCATTATACTGCCTACCGTCCTTGCTAATATGTTATTAATGTTACATTTGTAGTAATCTCAGAAATAGTAATGGCAGTCTTGTACTTGTATGTAAATAGCCTATGTTTTTGTTAAGTTCTTTCAGCTCATTTACTGTACCTAATTATCAATGTAACTCTGTTGGAGCTTTTCTCCCCGGGCCTCCGCTGAAAAAGGACATGTATCCAGTCGGACCATCCCGGTTAACAAATGTAAAATAAAATAAAATAAAATAAATAAAATATTCATGGGAGATCTCAACTACCCTCTATAAACTGGGAATCCTACTCCACTTCTAATGAACAAGCCAGGTGATTACTAAACTTTGTTAATACCAACATTCTGGAGTAGTTAGTACAGTCTTCTACCACCAGTACAAACATTCTTGACCTTGTACTCCTGACCATGTGACGGTGATGTTCCTCACACAATGTAATGTCGTCTCTCATCAGATTTGACCATAAGGCAGTATCTCTTGAAATAAAAATCAAATCTGGGGATCCAAACAAAAAAAAATGCAAAAATCAGAGGAATACAACCCTCCAAACCAACAAATAACCAAAAATCACAGGGTTGCTCGGATGTCACTGAACACGGCTCCAAAAAATGCAGTTTTTGTTATTATGGATTATTATGGATTATTATCCACTAATAAACAACAACACTTTCAATACATTTTTGTCCTTCTAAAGACTTCTTCAGACA
>NC_056732.1:1750249474-1750278514 GCF_019279795.1 Protopterus annectens | reverse complement strand
ACATGGTTGAACATGGTCAAAAGACCACATTGTTTTGCCAAGGTTGGGTTGCACTTTCCCTCCATAGGCTTTTGGATATTGGATAAAACTTTATCCACCCCTTAGTTTTGTCTTTTTGGCATAGCCTAAAAAGGCTCTATCAACACAGTGAAAAGTCTACAGGCAAGCTTAATGTGTTGTTGTTCAGTTTTTGGTTCCTAAATAAAAATACTCCAGACCCTTCAAGCCCTGAATGTAGACATCTGCACTGTGACTGAGTCTTCATTTAAAACTATAGAAAGTACTCCAGAAGTGCAAGGCTATAGTGCATTCCACACATTTGGACCAGCAGCAACACAGATTTTTCATCCAAAAGTGGAGGTGTTTTGATCTACGTTAGCAACAAACATACCTCCAGGTCCATTAAACAGGATAATACCATGGAAGTCATCCATGAGCAAGTCATCATAAATAAGGTCTCTCACCATATATGTCTTTAGAGTCTCTCAACTCTTACCTAAACCTACTAGAGGTTTTCACTATCCAACCAAACACCCTACTCATGGATGACTTTAACTACACCTCTATAGACCGGGAAATATACACTGCCTCAAACTTACAGGCAGAATGCTTCCTGGACTTTGTTATAACAAACATCCTGGAACAGATATTGCACAAGCCAAACAGGGGATCAAGCATAATGGATCTGTTACTCACCCACCAAGAGGAGAAAACGCTGAGAGAAGAAAGGAGCCACTTTTGAGATTTTAAGTATTTTTCCTCTGTTTATTTGCTAAGTTTTTCTGCATAGTTGCCTAGTTTGAGCATTTTCTGGCTTGTTAAAATTGATTTCTGCATTAGTAGCTGTATTTAGAGCACAACCAAAAGCTGTTTACTGAATTTCCTGTTTGCACTTAATTTTAAAATTGTTTTTTTCTCTAAACTTGCATATTTTCTCTCTTTGGCCTAGCACTCTTGTGTGGGGTCATTTACTGCACTGTTATAACTTGATATTACTTGTGAACTTCTGCTATCTCTGAAAAAACAAATAAAAAAAATCTTGCTTTTTTCCCACGTTTCTGAGATTTAAAAAAGTTCAGTTACAGGCTTGCTGTTCTTGAACTGTTTGTAAGTTTCTGTGAGGCCATTTTTGCTTGGGCTAAAGGAAAGTCTCTCTGTTGATCAGTGGCAGTGAAAAACATTGAGCAGCTTCCCTGCCACCCATGGGAGTGGTTACTGACTTGAAACTGTAGTTTTATTGGCTGTTTTGGGTCAATTCCTGGCTCTTTCCAGCCCCCTGCTATAAAGCATGCTTTAGCGCGGAGTTGCCACTAGAGCAGCATCGGGCAGCGCCAGTTTAACGAAGTTAAACTTTTTCTGGCTCCATAAAGTCTGTTCTTCATTTTTTCCCTTAGAACTGCTCTACTAGTAACCTAAACAGTATATCCCTCAACTAAAAAGTGCAGCACTTGTTCCTAAAAGCTTTTTCTTTTCAAAAAAAGCTCAGCACTTGTCTTAAAAGCATCTTCTTTTCAGGTTAAGCACTTCTATATTATACAAAGTCCCTCACTAGCGAACCCCCCCCCCAGGAGTACCCACTTCCTTACTAAGTCCTCTCTTATTCAGTTACACCCCTAACTTCTTAATTTCTCTAACATGTCGAAGGGCCAGATGCTGGCGTCCTCTCCTGTCCAGTTGGTGAATCTGGGAATATTGAGGCAATGTTACAATTGCCTCATGTACACAGACAACCCTCTCCTCCTCCCACATAACACAAATACTTGCGAGAGATGCAGCTATTTAGCCAAACTGGAGGCTGAGCTCTCTCAACTCAGGACTGGCAAGACCAGACAGGAGGAGAAGGCAACTACACACACCACAAAACCAGTCTCACATAAAGCTATCACAGCAATGACTCAAACACATAAACACACAAAGACATACTCGAAGGCTCTGAGCAAAAAATTACCTAAACAGCAGAGGCCTCCAAAGCAGACACCCAAGCAACTGCCACCTCATGACACACCAGAGGCAACACATAAACCACAAAATCAGTGTGCAAAGCAGTCACAGCCCCTAAGGCCAAATACAACACCAAACATACTTGTCATAGGTGACTCCATAGTCAGACACACTGACGTCCCACTCACCAGGCTGAACAAGGAGAGGGTCACAGTAAGCTGCCTATCGGGCACTAGAATCCACCACATAACACAAGCACTCGGGTCACTCCACAGCAAGTACAAATATGACACAGTCATTGCCCATGCTGGTGTGAACGACCTGAGACATACCTCCCTGGACTACATGAAAAGAGACATAGAGGAGCTCTCTGATTATGTAGCCCAGGCAGGTATGACCCTGACCCTGAGCAGTATCCTTCCTTCACCAAGAATGATGCCACAATATAGAGGCAAGATGATCAGCTTTAACAATTGGCTTAATGTCTGGTGTCATTCAAAGGAGATCCAGTGTCTGTCTGCCTGGGATGACATGCTTGACAAGCCACGCTGCTTCGCAAGGGACGGCTTGCACCTGTCACCCCTGGGATTCTGGATATTGGCAAAGGCTCTTGCCACCCCCATAGTGCCCTTTTTAGGCAAGGCTCAAATTCTAAACCTACCACCCTAGAAAACAAAAATGGGAAGAAACTAAGGGTAATGCTGCTTAATGCCAGACGTCTAAATCTCAAAATGCACGCACTCGAGGCCCTTCTCAGTATGGAAAACATCGATGTCTGTGCTGTGACTGAAACCTGGTTCAAGGCTCCTGAGAGCACCCCGGCACTATCAGGTTTTACCTCATATCATGCGTTCCGGCCCCAAAACCTGGATCACACCACAAAAGGAGGGGGTGTATCCATATTCATCAAGGATACCCACACCTCCAGGTTGGTGGCAACGCACGAAGCATCGGAAACCATCCAGGTGCAATTAACCATAGGCAAAACTGCTCTACAATTTGTAGCATGCTACAGGCCACCCTCTCAAACTCAGGAACCCCACACAGCCTTCCTGAAGACACTGGAGGGTATAAATTTATCTCCAAACACCATTATATTGGGTGACTTCAACTACCCGAATATAGACTGGGAACATTACTCTAGACTGGGAACATTACTCAAGCCCCAACTTTCTATCCCAAAGGTTCCTGGAGTTCATAAATTCAAATGCCATGGAACAACTAGTCACCATTCCCACAAGAGGAGAAAATATACTAGATCTCATCATCACAAACATGGGGACAAAATGCTCCGCACTGGAAGTATATCCCTCATTGGTGAGATCAGATCATAAACTAATCTCACTGGAAATCCACATCCCCCCCACCCCAAACAAAAAGACCACAGTGAAGAACTTCTAAAGCAAACTTCACACTACTCAAGACTGGTGTGGTATCCTTCAAGGCCCCGAGCCAGTGGAAACCACAACCCAAGCTGCGGAAGCCCTTACAAATGCCTTCTACGAACACCTCCAGGACTGCATGGATCAGGCAATCCCTAATAAAACCAAGACTCTTTCCACCAAGGGCAAACGTCCAGTCTGGTGGACCCCAGCCATAAACAAACTTTACAATAAGAGGAGAAAGCTATTACATGATAGAGCAAAATCCATAAAAGGAAAGACACCCTTGATCATTATTAGTAAAAAAATACGAGCACTCATAAAATCATCCAAGGCCAACTTGGAGAGAAAAATTGCCATAGATTCAAAAGACAATCATAAGGCCTTCTTCAGCTATGTTAGAAACCTGGGTGGAAACTCCCAGATATGCTCAGAATTAGTCCAAAATGATACAAAAATCACTGAACCCACAGACATTGCCAACATACTGGCAGACAGGTTCAGTGCAAACTTCACCCCCTCTCCCCCCTAAAAGGAAAGATAACTATCCCAGCGGAGTGTAGCCTCCCACACATCTCAAATGCGCAGGTGAAAGCTGCTCTCTCTAAAGCTAAAAACACAGCATCAATGGGACCGGCTGGTGTCCCCGGCTGTGTGCTACACTAACTCAATGAGGAACTAAACCCGCACATAAGGCAGCTGTTTAATCTTAGCCTTACCACAGGATACATGCTGAAGGAGTGGTGTACGGCAACTGTGGTCCCACTCCACAAAGGCGGTGCCTCTACGGACCCTGGTAATTACTGCCCCATAAGCTTAACAAGCCTGGTCTGCAAAGCTATGGAGAGGATCATAATGGAACTCATAAACAAAGACATAGAGGACTTGCAGACATTGGACCAGACCCAGTTTAGCTTTGTCAAGGGCAGATCATGCCTTTTGAACTTGGTCGACTTCTTCGAAACAGTCACCAAGGTCATTGATGAGGGAAAGGCAGTCCATACAGCCTACCTTGACCTTGCAAAAGCTTTCGACACAATACCCCACTCGGGTATTATAGAAAAACTTACCAGCTTAAATGTAAACCCATATGTCACAAGATGGGTTGCAAACTGGCTCAAGGACAGAACCCACAGGGTTAGAGTTGCTGGCGCCATGTCAGACTCCAAGCCGGTCACAAGTGGTGTCCCACAGGGCTCAGTCCTTGGCCCCCTATTGTTCGGCATCTACTTCTCAGAAGTACAGGCAAACATAGGAGGACTATGGCTGACAAAGTTTGCAGATGACTGCAAACTGGGCGCCATAGTGGAAAGTACATCGGACACAGATATCCTTCAGAGGGGTCTCACGGAAACTGATAGCTGGTGCCAGAGCCATGGCCTGAAGTTAAACACCAAAAAATGTACAGTCATACCCTTCGGGAAAAACAAGGTAACCCCAAGCTACCATATAGGTGGCAATCCACTAAGCACAGAAGAGGTTATCAGGGACCTGGGGACCCAGGTTGACAGTGGCCTTTCTTTTGACACTCACATTGCTAAAGTGGTTAGAAAGACCTTCTACATTGCCCACCTGATCATGAAGGGATTCACATCCAGATATAGTGAGGTCATTGTTCCCCTGTACTCTTCACTTATCTGACCAATGATCGAGTACAATGCCCTATTCGGGATGTATCTCACCCGACACCTGCAGCAATTGGAGAGACCCCAAAAGTTCCTCACCAAAAGGATAAAGGGACTCCAAAATCTGTCATATGCTGCCAGACTGAAGAAACTCCAGCTCTATTCAGTTGCATACCGTCTGCTCAGAGGTGACCTGTACCTGACATACAAGGCCATGCCCAACCTGGAGTTAATGGACATGCTCCACCTCAAAAAATCCAAATCCAACAGAACCGCTAGAGCAAGCGACTTAAACCTTAGCACGGATATAAATAGGATGTGCTGGAGGGATAGATTTATCACCCAGAGACTCCCTATGCTATGGAATAAAATCCCGGTCCATGTAAGGCAGAGCACCTCACTGGCTCTGTTCAAGAGAAATCTTGACCGGTGGATGGGAGATCATAGGTTTATCCCGGGAATCATCTCTGTGTCACTGCTGGACAGAGGCACAACAAACTAATGGGCACAGTATTTTTTAACATAAGGGGTGGCGTAAGCCACAAAACTTTGGGCTAGGCTTATAAATGCCTTAGGGCAGATAGCCTAGTATAAACCTATGAACCTATGAACCAACGTGGGGACCATCAACCCCCCCCCTCCATTTCATGTCTTCCTTAGTGAGGCTGGATCACAGAGCTGTCTTATTTGAAGTAAAAATCTAACCAGAAAATACAGCTAAACCAGTAACAGTTAGGAACTATTCAAAGGCAAACTACATCCTACTGAGTGACAGTTTGTCAAAATTCAATGCTCCTCCCAACCCTGAGACCACAGCTACCTATGCAGAATTATTCATAGAGTCACTGTACAAACATGTGAATGGCAGCATAGAAGCTGCTGTAACTACCAGAAATAAACCTAAAACATAAACTAAAAATAAACCCTACTAGTGGAATCATTACCTAAACAGGGTAGATAAAAAAGAAAAATGATGGCTAAAACCAGGTAAAGCAACTCACTTAAAGACAAGTGCTCACCTATGCAACTAAACAAGAAACCAAGAGGTCTAATTAACTCCAATAAGGCCAACTATAAGATCATGATAACCTTGCAGCCTATGGACAATCAGAAGGCCTTCTTCAGCTGTGTCTGGAATCTTAGATGTAACACACAAGTGTGTTGAAATGGTAGTGAATGGTACCACCTACACTGATCAGGGTGACGTAGCACATCTACTGGCTGATCATTTTAGCTCAGACTTTACCCTCAGCTCCACCAGATGAAATCTCCACCAAGATTCTTTCTTCATGTATCAGCAAGCAGTAGGTGCTGTCAGCACTCACTAAAGCCATTAACACTAACCCTCATAGGTCCTGACAACATGCCCAGTTGCCTCCTAATCAGTCTAAAACATGACCAATCGGGAAGACCTGAGGCAAACTTAAACCACAGCCTTGAAACATGCTACATTCCAAGTGAGTGGAGGAGTACAACAGCCATTCCTCTCCAGGAGGGTGGACCACCAAGCAATCTGTGAACTAAGGACACATTGATCTAACAAGCCTAGTATGAAACCTATTGAATGAATTATTATGGAAATGATAAACAATGATATTGGCAACCTACAGACACTGGACCCATCCAAATCTGTTAAGGAAGGGTTATGCCCACTTAACCTAGTAGACTTCTTTGAGAGGGTCACCAGGGCAATGCATAAGGGTAAAATAGTGCAAACAGGGTACTTTGATACAATACTCCACTTAGGTATTGTTGACAAGCTCTTTTAGTTAGGTGTTAACCCTAACATAAATTGTTGGATTGCTGCTTAATAGACTGGACCCAAGAAGTCAGAATCAGAGAGACACCTGCACTAAGAGATTTTCCAGAAGTGGAGTACTTCATGGTTCCATACTGGGCCCGTTCCTGTTTGGCATCTCCTTCTTAGAAGTCAAGGCTAACTTTAAAGGTGTCTGGCTCACCAAGTTTGTAGGTAACTGTAAATTGAAAACTATTATAGATTCCTTCCAAGATAGAAACATCTTGCAAGTGGGCTTAACACAGCCAACTGACTGGTACCAAAGCTATGACCTAAAACTGAATGCAAGTTAATTTCTACATTGATAAAATGCCCCCACAAGTTGACCCAGCTGTAAGAGACCTGGGAACATGTAGAAAGCAATGTAGTCCATGACCAGCATGTAACTAAGATAATAATAACATTCTAGTCATTATTTATGGCATCCAACTCCAAGGACGTTATAGCACCACTCTGCTTACCCCTTATCAGGCCTACCATTGAATACAATACCACCATTGGAATATATCTAACAAGATGACTGCAACAGTTAGAACACCAGCAAAGGTTTATCACCAGGAGTATTCAGGGCATATATACCCTCTCCTACACTGCTCACCTAAAGGCTCAGATTTTGTATTTAGTCTCCTACAAGCTGCTGAGTGGGGATCTTTGCCTGGTTACAGGGCTTCCTCAGACCCAGTCCTGATGGATCTGTTGCACATGTGCAAAACAAACAGCAGCAGTAACAGTAGATTCATGGATCTAACTTCACTTGTGACATAAACTGAACAAGCTGGAGAGGCAGGTATGTGTCCAGAAGGATCCCCACACTATAGAATAAGTTCCCCATCCAGGTGAAACAGAGTTTGCCCGTGATCCTATTCAGACAAAACCTTTACAAGTGAATGGGAAATTATACACTCACCCCCCCCAGTCTGACCCCATGTCCCTTATGGACAGAGGTGGTCTATAGGAAATATAAGAAAAGTATTATCCTAACTAACACCCCCCTACAGATCTTTTCTATCTGCCTACTAATGTCCTCTCATTATGATACTTGAGACCCAAATGGTTTAGGGTATGTGGCTAGATTTGTAAGGGCCCTAGTGGTCATTATTCTAGTAGCAACCTATGAACTTATGAACAGTTGCTAAGCAAAACTCTTTGTCATTTCCATCTGTCCTATGAAAAACTAATTAAAATTCTTATGCAACATGGTACTTTACATCACAACTCTCTCTGTGGCCAGTCTGGTTGCAATGGGTATTTTGAAGCATTGTAGCAATTGCCTCATATACACTGACAATCCACTTATTCTTAATAAAACATATAAAGTAGGCAAGAGGTGTAAATACACTTTAATGCTGTAAGCAAAACTCATACATGCACTCAAAACTAATCGTATAGAGGTTGTCAGTGACATTTGCACCACAACTACTGCACAGGGTAAAGACCCTACATATAAAACTACTTATTGTGAGGCATTTACAGGCTATCTTCTTAAAATACTAAGACCTCCTGCAAGGCACAATCAAAAAGTAGGTCCTCATCATTCAATTAAACACTACATTAAAACACAACCCACAGCTACACACCGTAATACTGTATTCAATGCCTCTACTGCACCAGACTAAGTAAGGAGACAGTCACAGTTAACTGCCTTTCTGGGGCTAGGATCTGTCAAGTCACACAGGCACTCATGTCATCGAACCACAGATATTAGTATGACATTGTCATAGTTCACATGTGTGTTAATGACCTGAGACATACCTCTCTTGACTATCTGAAATGAGACACAATCAAGCTCGCTGATTGTGTCTCAGGCAGGTGTGAGCCTAGCACTAAGCAGCATACTACCTTCTCCAGGGTGATGCCACATTACCAACAGAAAATGATTGATTTTAACAATTGGATTAGCTTCTGGTGTCAATCCAAGGGGGTATAATATTTGATGGTCTGGGAGGACATGATTGACAGACTATGCTGCTTTACAAGGGATGGTCTGCACTTATCTCCTCTAGGCCTTTGATATTGGCAAAGACATTTTCCACCCCCATAGTGCCTGTTTTGGCAATGCCAAACTGATAAACCTCCTGACTCAACTGAACCTAGATTGTTTTTGGAGCTTTTCTCCAGGACTCTCCATTTAAAAAAGTCATTTTTTTGCAATGGACTATCCTGGTGGTAAACCAAAAAAAAAAAAAAAAAAATAAAAATAGAAGAAAATATATAAAGGTGTGCTGCTGCTCCCCCCCCCTGAAAGTCTGACTCTCCTGGAGAGTGTAGTGTCTGTGTTGTGTGTAACACAGACAGAAGAGAACCCCCCCCCAGCAAATGCATAATGCCTCTCACACCTGCAGACCAAGGTGGAAGAGTCTCAGTCAATATCAAAAAAGTCTCCAGTCTCAGACTAAGTAAAGTGCAGTGCAAGACCCCTAACTCATGTGTACACCCCACCCATAATAGGGTTTTTTTATATCATTGCAAGATATAGATCCCTTCCATGTCCTAGGATACCCATACTACCTATCTCAATGTACTAGAGTCCCTCAATGTTCAGCCTAATACAATATTCATGGGAGATCTCAACTACCCTCTATAAACTGGGAATCCTACTCCACTTCTAATGTACAAGCCATGTGATTACTAAACTTTGTTAATACCAACATTCTAGAGTAGTTAGTACAGTCTTCTACCACCAGTACAAACATCCTTGACCTTGTACTCCTGACCATGTGAAGGTGATGTTCCTCACCCAATGTAATGTCTTCTCTCATCAGATTTGACCATAAGGCAGTATCTCTTGAAATAAAAATCAAATCTGGGGATCCAAACAAAAAAAAGTGCAAAAATCAGAGGAATACAACCCTCCAAACCAACAAATAACCAAAAATCACAGGGTTGCTCGGATGTCACTGAACACGGCTCCAAAAAATGCAGTTTTTGTTATTATGGATTATTATGGATTATTATCCACTAATAAACAACAACACTTTCAATACATTTTTGTCCTTCTAAAGACTTCTTCAGACCAGTAATAATACAGTAATACCAACTGAGACTTAAATACATAAATCATCCCTAGTCAGCCAATAAAAAAAACCCTTCCAGTGAATCATACATACTGCTTAAAACCTTAGCTTAAATTAATTAATTAGTTAAGAAAACTTATAAAATTGTATATATAACTATATGTGCAAAATATAAATATATAAACTAATTCATTAACAAGAAAATCTTTTATAAAAATTAAAGCCAAAAACCTTCACAAACTATTTTTAAGATTAACCTCTCTACTAAGCGACACTTTGGCTAAATTTTAGTACCCTCCCCCTGAACCCAGTAAAAAACATACCATATGGTGTACTATTTACAAAATCTCTGTACAGTCATATTGATAGTTGTATACAGCAAACTGTCAAGTTGTGCCCAGTCATATTAAGAGTAAGACAAATTCAAAAGGCAAGCCACCCTAGTGGAATCACAGTATCAATCAGTTTTACAACAAAAGGAAAAAAATCTTGGCCAAGAGTAGGAGGAACAAAGCCACAAATAATAAAAAACCCTGACCAGTCTAAACAGGCAGCTAAGAGGATCAATTAATACTTCAAAGGCTAAATCTGAAGAAAAAAATAGCTTCTTAGGCAAAGGACCACCACAAAGCTTTCTACAACTATGTCTGAAACTTCAGGGGAAATATGCAGCAATACGCAGAACTTATTGTGGATGGCATCACCCCCACTGAAACAGAGACCACTAACAACCTTTTGGCTGGCAGGTTCAGCTCAAATCCCCCCACTAGTCGAGAAGAAATCCTGTGTACCACAATCCCGCTGATCATCACTAGGAAATAGGTCATGAATGCATTTTCCAAGGACAAAACACTGCAACAATGGGCCCCAATAACATCTTTGGATGCTTAATAAAAGCATGAAACACATCTATTGAGTTCACTTGAGTCACTTTGAAATACAAGCCTACAGTCAGGTTTTATGCCAAAGGAACAGAAGATGGCTACAGTCATTCTCCTGCACAAAGGAGGTCCAACCACTTATCCAGGTAACTACAGGCCCATAAGTCTGACCAGCCTCATACGTAAAGCCATGGAAGGAATAATCATGGACATGATAAATGAGGACTCTGGTAACCTGCAAATGCTGGACCCATCACATTTCAGCTATTTTAAAGGAAGGTCATGCCTATTAAATTCGGTTGACTTTTTTGAAATGGTCACCAGAGCATTGGATGAATTCAAGACTGTGCACACAGCTTACCTCAACCTGGTCAAGGCTTTTGATACAATACCCCATTCAGGCATTATAGACAAGATCACTATTTAGGTATAAACCCTGTTATCACCCACTGGATAGTTAACTGGTTCACTGATAGGAACCAGGAGGTCAAAATAGGTGAGGCCACCTCCACCAAAATGCCAGTCACTTGTGGAGTTCCCCAGGGCTTGGTACTGGACCTGCTCCTTTTTGGCATCAATTTCTCTGAAATGGAAGCAAATGTTGAAGGTTTATGACTGAATAGGTCTGCAAATGTTTGCAAGCTGGGGGTTATCAATGACTCTCCTGTAGACACTAGCATTCTTCAAGAAAGCCTATTTCTGACTAGCAAATGGTGCCAGATCATGGTCTTAAACTCAATGCTAAGAAATGCATAATTGTACCCTTTTGGAAGTCAACCATCCTGGCTAAATACTATTTACTGCACCCTAAGAGTCAACCCAATTGTCAGAGATTTGGGTCATCATGTAGACAGTAGCCTTAACTTTGACCAACAAGTGGCCACAGTTGTGAGGAAATCCTTTTATATTGCAGAACTTATAAGTAAGGGCATAGCATCTAGGTCCAAAGATGTCATTATCCCACTGTACTCCTCCCTTATCAGACCGATCTTAGAGCAAAATGCTCCCTTTGGTATGTACCTCACCAGGCATATGCAGCAACTACAGCAATCTCAGAAGTTCCTTACAAAAAGAATACAAGTCATAACAAACCTGCTTTATGCGAGAACCTTAAAGCACTTTCCCTGTACTCCGTTTCCTTTAGCTTGCTGAGAGTTGATCTATGCCTGGCTTACAAGGCATCTGCAAACTCTACACTTATGAATCTCCTTCATATTCGTAATTCAAACACTACCAGAAATATAAGGTCTAGACACCTGAGTTTTGTCTGTGACTTAAACAAAACATGCTGGAGAGACAGCTCTGTGTTCCAGAAACTGCCCCTCCTAAGGAACAGACTTCCTATCCATGTGAAGCTGAGTTTGTCTATTACCGAGTTACCCAGTTTAAGTACAACCTAGACCAGTGGATGGGAAATAGGAAATTAACACCAGGCCTGAAACACATGTACCTTGAAATACAATAGAGTATATTCAATTTTTAACTCAGCTGTGGACTACCTACTATTTTCTATTTGATTATTTTGTAGCACGTATTTTACAGTTGTATTTTACAGTTCGATTTTTATTAATTGAACTAAGTGCATAATAAAATTTAACAAGTGAACATCACACTGCAAAATTTCTTCTTCTTCTTTTTTTTAATATGGCAAATACTAACTATTCCATGTGGGATTACAATGAGAAAAAGGCCTTATGTATTGCCTTTCCATTTCTTAGCTGAGTGATCTGTTACACAAGTCCAGAGGTACAGGACATCATACTACCATGCATTATACATAACATGTGATAGTTTTGGAAGTCGATGAAAGTGGTGAATGCATTTTTAAAGTAGTGCAGTTTTGGTAAAGTAGAAAGAAGGCTGAGAAAGTCTTCTGAGGTTGTATTTTACTAGAGTCTATGGTTTTGTAGAGCTGAGAACTGACTGTTACTTTGGCTATCTGTTTTACTGGGAGCCATTTGTTCTAAGTCAGAGCAAAACAGTGAGTTTGTCATTGTATTTATTTATTTATTTATTTCATTTGTTAACCGAGTAGCATCCGACTGGGCCAGGAGCCCATTTTCAGCGGATATCCGGGGAAAAAAGCTCCAAGAAGGTTACATAGTTATTTTGCATTTGAGATAAGTAAATTTTAGAAAGAACTAGAACATAAATAATCATGCAAATGGAACTTCAAATTACAAGGTTCTAGCATGACGTCTATAAAGTAAGCAAAATTAAACAAACACTTTTACCATATATTTCACATTCAAATTACAAGGTTCTAATACATGGTATCTGTAACGTTAGGAAGAATTAAACAGTTTTAGCATGCATTTGTTTTTTTTTTGAATAACAAGTTAAGTTCTGAGTAACGGATAACAAATTATCTTATTTTGTAATGAAACAAAATATCTTATTGGAGATCATTTGTAGGGATTAGATGTTTTTCTTTGAGACAGCAGCAATTGGCAGTAGTCAGCTAGTAATATTCTTTTACCTGTTAGAGGTTTGTTGGCTGCTTATTGGGATTCTCTTGACTCAGAGGAGTAGATAATTTATTTTTGTCAATTTTTCCATTGTGATATTGAAAGTTCAGAGCCTGTTCTAGCCCAACTACTAGATACTTGAAGGACATGATTATTTAATTTTAGGAATGGTTGAGGTCTGAGATGTCAAGGTTCTTGGGAGCTTGGGCTAGTTTTTGGCACATATAAAAAGACATAGCTTGGTTCTTTAGAGGGGTTCAGTAGAAGTGTGGACTGGATAAGCCAGTTATTTTGGAAGTGGAGGTCAGTTTGAAGATGAGTTTGGATTTGTTTGAGGGTGTGACTACATTTTAGGATGACCATGTCATCTGTGCATAAGACAATAGGTATACAGGGAAGGTTGCAATTGAGTTTACTGATGAAAATTGAGAACAGTAGTGGTAGAATGCAGTCCTCTGAGACTCCTTTGCTGAAACATGCTTCACAGGAGAAGAAAGTGAAGACCCTATTTTAACTTTAAAAGATGTGCTGCTGAGAATGTCAATTTCTGTACATTTGTTAAGTACCACTATGAAGTGAATGATTTGAATAAACCATATAAAGATTACACTGGTGAAGTTGCCTTATCCATTTTAAATAATTTCTCATCTGTCAAGGTCGAAAGAACAATCATTGCACGCAGGCTCCCCAGAATCCATCCCATTTTTTTCTTGTGTCATGGTTAAATATGGACTGTTAATTGGTGAGAATTATTTTTTTCAAGGATTTTTCCTAACGTATGAAGCATGGAGATAGGCTGAAAGTAGAATGGATCCTTTGGATAGTTTGTTGTTTGTTGAAGGGCTTATTTAGTGTGATTTTCCTAATAGCTTGCATATTATTTTCTTTTATTTGACAACAATTATACATATTGTCTGAGCCAAGAGGATAATCTGACGTGATTAAGTAGAATTTTGAGACTTTCTGTGTTGCAGTCTTTTTTTCTAAATAGAAGCAATGAATGAATGATAGAGAAAAATGGGGTTGTGATATTGGTGTAGTTGTGGATGCTGGCACTTGGGGCAGTTTATTAAATTCTTTGAGGAAGTGTGAAAAGGAAAGTTTAAGATGAGAGCAGAAAATGACATTTGAGGAGGAACTGCCAAGAGTTGGACATCCAGTCATGAGGTTACTTTCTTTCCAGAAGACTTTAGGTTTAAGTAGTATGTGTGTGTGTGTGTGTGTGTGTGTGTGTGTGTGTGTGTGTGTGTGTGTGTGTGTGTGTGTGTGTCTGTATGTGCATGTGCTTGTGTGCGTGTGTGTGTGTGTGTGTGTGTGTGTGTGTGTGTGTGTGTGTGTGTGTGTGTGTGTGTGTGTAAGGGGTATCTGTATTATTTCAAAGCTGGATTTATGTGCCTGGACTGCTGGCTTGGCTAAGTTACATGCAATGGTAAAAGAGCCACAGGACTGAGTGTTAGGAGTTTATCTTCCCTTTTGCCAAGCTTGGTTCCTTTGTTTCAGGAGATGTTTTAATTATTTTGCAAACCAAATGTTTTTGAATGGCTGTAACATTGCTTTTATCAGAGAAAGAATTTTTCCAGTAAAAGAAGAAGAAGAATTTGGATCAGTTTGGAGGTTGCTTCACTGTGGTTTGCTAAAGAGAGTTGTGGGGTCCAATATAAGGAGGGGAGGCATTGTATAAGCGTGGTGATATTGTCGATGTTATCGCATTGAATGTTACAAGACTGAGGGCTAGTAAAATACATTATTTCTTTTAACTATGAAAGTAATGGGTAGTGGTCCTTGAATGCTGATGGCTGAACTGTGAATTTGCAGATAGTGACAGGGTTGTTTGAGAATGCTAGGCCTAATTAAGATTGGTTAGGGGAATGTGGATTTATATAAGTAGGATTTATGATTAGTTGGTTGAGGTCAAGGTCAGCTAGGATTTCAGACATTACTGAAGTGGGTACTAGATGTAATCAAGGTTGAAGTCTCCTTAAATTAGTATGTTGCAATTTTTTTTGGATGGTTGCTGTGATTGCCTATATCAGGGTACTGAATATGGACAACTAATTTCTGGGTGGAAGATAGGCAGAGTCTATAAACATAGGTGGTGAATGAAGGAGTAGACTTTAAAGAGTAACAAAATGAGATTTGTGTCTGAGGTGGAAGTAACTTAAACTATGAGTATGAAGGTGAGGCTCCAGAATGTTTTATAGAGTAGGACAGAGACTGGTCAAGGGTTGCGTTTGTAGTTGTAATTTAATTTATTTATTTGACATTTGTTGACCAGGATAGTCTGACTGAGCAAAAGCCCTTTTTCAGTGGAGTCCCAGAGAGAAAAGCTCCATAGTACAAAAATGATAGAAAAATGATAAGCTTGAAGAGAATACAGTAAAAAAATATATGATAAAACAATTAAGCAAATGTCCATAAAGCTCCACATGACAACAAAGCAGGAAGAATTATAAGACTGAAGTAAAATACAGTATAAAAATATACAATAAAACAATTAAGTGAATGTCCATAACAGTATAAGTAAATATAAACAGGGACATTTAATGTTTGTAGTAGGTATAGAATTAGGTAATAACTAAACACTGGCAAAAGACATATTAAGTTGTTATCAGAGGATAATTGTACAGTTCAAAGTAGTTTGTTTAGTGAGTTATAGTAGTAGGAAGGGAGGAATAGAGAGGATAGTGAAGGAGAAAGTGATGGGTTCAAGTGAGATGATTACAGTGATAGGCCCAGGTGTTGTTTAGGTACCTTTTGAGAGCTTTCTTAAATTCATGGATGTGGGTAATATTTTTGAGGATCATTGGAAGCTTGTTCCATGAAACAGCAGGAAAGTAGCTGTATAGATTCTGTCCAATAGATTTTTTAGGTTTGTGAACTTGCAAGTGACGTTGGTCTGAGCTTCTGAGTAATCAATGGAGTTTAGAGAGGGAGACAAATGAGGAGAGGCTAGGGCAGGAAGAGGACTTATTCAGGATAGAATGGATAATGAGAAGTTGCATAAATACGAGTTGGTTAGGAAACTCTAGCCAGCTGAGTGTCTGGAGAGCATGACAGTGGTGTGATCTAGAAGGCAGATTAGCTGCAAATCTAAAAATTGTGTTGTAGGTAGTTTTGAGTTTGGAGAGTAGTGAGGACTTTAAGCTGGTTAAGATTTGGAAGCTGTAGAAGAGGTTAGGGAGAACGTATATTTGACAAGTGAGATCCTGGAGCTAGTTGTGAGGAACCTTTTGTTTCTATACAGTAGGCCAAGCTTTTGGTGGGTTTTCTTGGTACAGGGAAGTACATGAAGGTCAAATTTAAGTTGGCCATCTGTTATTGCTCCAAGGAGCTTAGTGTGGGTTTCAGCTCTGATAGTATTGTTGTTCAGGCAAGAGATGGTGAATGAGGATTTAAGATAATAAAGGGATTTTGGGAGGAAGAGAAGTTTTGTCATTTTAGGGTTAAGTATGAGTTGGTTGTTACTAATCCATGTTTCAGTAAAAGATGTTTGTCTCAGGATTAGGAGGTCAGAGGGGTTGTCAGAAACAGAAATGATTGTGGACTTGTCTGCATACTGTATGAGGGATGACTGAGGAAAGGATGTGTGAAGTTGGTTAGTAAAGATGTTAAAAAGGAGGGGGCCTAAAATAGAGCCTTGTAACATGCCCATTTTGATGAGGAGAAACGGAGATAGAGCAGAGAGACATTTTATGTATTGCTAAAAAGAGGCAGGACACTAGTTTATCATTATCTCTGGCTAGGGAGATGGAGTAAGTAAAGGAAATAAATACAGCAGTGGTGCTGTGGTGGGAGCAGAAGCTGTGCTGGGTAGGGGTGATCAGGTTTTCTTGACTGAGATAAGCCGAGATTTGTTTATGAACACAATGCTCAAGAATTTTGGAGAGGGGGAGAGAGTATAATAATAGGTTGATAATTAGAGAGCTCTCCAGAATTTCCACCTTTGTGGATAGGTATGGTGTGGAATTTTTTGCAGAGAGTAGGGACAGTGGATTCACTGACTGAGGGGTTTATGAGGATGGAGACAGGATATGCTATGTAGTTAGCAGCAGCCTTTAGGAAGAGAGATGGCAAGCTGTCAACTGATGAGAAACATAGTTTAAGTTTGAGAAGAAGTTTTTTTAATATAACTGGTTTGAATGGGATTTAGTGACAATGGGCTGTCTTGTAGTAGGGGGTGAGATGTCAAGTTGATTGAGTGGGAATTGTGCATACATTTGCTGATGGTATCTATGAAGTATGAACTGAAAAGAGATGCAGTTTCTTGGAGTGTGTTATTGGGGCAGGGGTTGGGAGTTGAGGGATTCCCTGGGTGGAGAATTTGGTTGATAGTTTTCCACAATGTTTTAGGGTTTCTGGGTTCTGTAGTCTTAGTCTAGAATTATCAGGTGGAATCACTGTTTTGGATAAGAGACTGAGTAGAGTTGGTGAGCCAAGGGGAACACTGTGATTTGACTCTGATAGTTCTGGTAGGGGCAAGGGAGTCCAGTGTGTTTAGGAAGATGTAATTGAACTGAAGAACAGCTTCATCTAAACGTAGGGATGAGAGGAAGGACCAGACCATAGCAGTGAGAAAATTATTGAATGTATCAGGGTTGAAGTTGGTTAGCTTTTGACACTCTTTAAATTTATGAGGTCTAGAGAGGTGGGGGAAATCTTTGGAGGCATATAGGGGAGTGGTCACTGAGTCTGGTAGGGATTTAGGGTGGTGGTAGAGGTTAGGCTTGGACAAAAGGATCCAGTCTGGGATAGAGCTGGTATTTGTGAGTTTATGAAGAAAAGAGGGGGAAGAGATAAGTTGGGTGTAGCCATATAGGTTTATGCTGGGGGGGGGGTTAGAGGTGAGGGACAGCCAGCTGATGTTAACATCGCCTAGTATTATTGCTTCATTGGGTATATTGTCAGACATCCACTTGAGGATTTATTCTAATAACAGTGTGTTCCCTTCTGGGGGTGTGTATATGGTGACTATGTTTAGGGTTTTATGGTTGTTCAGTTTGCAGTTGGCAATAGTGAGTTCAGCTGGGTGAAAGGAGTGGGGAGGGTAAGTTGGGGGGATAAGGTTAGCAGGTTAGAGCACATAATGGCAATGCCTACACCTTTTTTGTGTGTTCAGTCAAGGCATAGAATGTTGTAGCCAGGGGCAGAAATTCTTTGTCAGAGTTATGTGGTTTGAGACATGTTTCAGAGAGAGAACTATGTTGAGGAAGTGTAGGAAGTAGAGAGATGGTGGAACCAAGAACCCAAAAATATAAATATAAGTATAAATAAAGAGACTTGTAGGCTGGAAAATGAAATACTTGAAATTTATTACAAAACACAAAGTTAGGTACCGCTTTTGAGGCAATCCTCTTCATCAGACCTTACTACACAAATAAATTAGCACACAAGGTTTAAATAAAACCAACAACCAATCAAAAATCTTTAAAAATCAGTGAAGCAACCCTCTTTTTTTCAAGAGAGGTTTTAAAGACACAGCACTGTTAAGACCTGGTAATAAGTATGCCTTAAAGTCAACTATCCACCTTAATTCAGCATATTCCGTTTCATAGTTAATGTCACCTTTTCTAAAACTCACATTCATTTTCTGCAAAACCAAAAATGTAAAATTGTGCTGGTCACCACAATCTAAAACATGCTTGGCTAGTGCATTAGTAAGCTTGCTGTTCCTAATATCATTAAGATGTTCCATTACCCTTTCCTTTAAAGTTCTATTGGTTTTACCAATGTAGAATGCACTACAGAGATTGCATTTAGCAAAATACACAATGTTTTTAGTAGAACAATCTGCATAAAATAAAAACTCTACAGGCTTCTGATGCACAGGGTGTAAAATCATGCAAGTGGATCAAATACTATTAAATTGTGAAATTCCTACAAGAAAAAGTCCCTCTACGCTGAGAGACAAACCTGTCACATGTTCTATTCTGTTTGTAACAAAGTTTCTTCTTCAAATTCGTGCCATTTTTGAAACTAAAACTGGGTATAGAACCAACAACACGACTGATTTCAGGGTCAGTAAGGAGAATGGGCCAGTTCTTCCTTGCCTATTTAAGTGGTACAGTGTGAAATATTTTCTGCTTAAAAACCTCAGCTTTGGCCGGCTAAGAACTTGTTATATTCAACTGGACGTATAAGAGAATATAAGTACCTTTATCTGCTCTATTTTTTTCAAAAAAATACAGTATTTAAATTGATTTTAACTGTGTGGAAGGAATATTAGCTGAACTGGAAGTTAGTCAGTGTTTGCTGAATTTTGTTATTTGCTAGTAATTACAGGTGTGGGGGTAGTCACATTCTTTGATTTCCTGTCCTTGCCTATTTAAGTGGTTCAGTGTGAAATATTTTCTGCTTAAAAACCTCAGCTTTGGCCGGCAAAGAACTTGTTATATTCAACTGGACATATAAGAGAATTTAAGTACCTTTATCTGCTCTTTTTTTCAAAAAATACAGTATTTAAATTGATTTTAACTGTGTGGAAGGAATATTAGCTGAACTGGAAGTTAGTCAGTGTTTGCTGAATTTTGTTGCTTGCTAGTAATTACAGGTGTGTGGGGTAGTCACATTCTTTGATTTCCTGTCCTTGCCTATTTAAGTGGTACAGTGTGAAATATTTTCTGCTTAAAAACCTCAGCTTTGGCCGGCTAAGAACTTGCTATATTCAACTGGACGTATAAGAGAATTTAAGTACCTATATCTGCTCTTTTTTTTCCATAAAAATACAGTATTTAAATTGATTTTAACTGTGTGGAAGGAATATTAACTGTGGAAGGAATATTAACTGAACTGGAAATTTTCACTCTGCTCTTCAGTTAGTCCCACCCACCTTTCCTGTTTTTGTTTTTGTGTTAATCTTGGTGGCCTTGCAACTGCCCGCCCCTCTTGTAAATTTGTGTATGGATACTCCTTCTGGGCCCATCTCATTTGCTCACTCAACTGAGTGCAGTGAGATCATATTCTGATTTCAGGCACTCCTACTGTGTACAAATAGAGCATCTGGGAAACAGAAAAAAAAATTAAGCTTGTTTCCTGCCTTTCCTGTTAGTGGTATAGACTGTTTGTAGGCTTCTGAGCCCCCAGGCCCTTCTGTGTTGGAGGGAAGCCTTCTAGCTTAGTTTTTTTTTCTTATAACTAGCCAGTTTTCTAGTTTCAGCACTCAAATCTGTTTCTTTGATCTCAGCACTTGTTCAGAAAAAAAAATTTCATCTGTTTTTACTGTACTTGTGTTTCTACCTACTTTTTTTTACTTTTGCATCATCTTAAAAGTACTCAATTGTATTTATTACTGCTTGGTGTAACTCATTCTAAGCCTTTTGGTTTAAACACTTGGGCTTCGGACCAGTTGTTTTGCACTGAGAGGGTTTGTGGTCTGCACTGTAGTGGCAGAACAGGTAGCTTACATCCTTCTAGGTTGGGAACTGCTGATTGAGGGCTCAGTGTTTGTTATTCTAAAAGTGTATTAATTCTGGTTTAAGCACTTGGGCTTTCAGGCCAGTTATTTTACATTAAGAGGGTTCGTGGTCTGCACTCTTGTGGGAGGAGAGGCTGGACTCTGCCCTTCTGATCTGGGAATTTCTGGTTGAAGGCTTACAGTGCATGCATATCTGAACTGCTTCTTACTGAAGTTGGTGCGCCTTGTTAGCTGTGGCATAGACTGGATTCGGTCCTGCTGGATCTAGCTTTGTTTGTGTAACTTGAGCACTAATCCAGGCATTCTCTAAAGTATTCAATTGTATTTATTATTGCTTGGTAGTAACTTGATTAAAGTGTAGCTATCATTCTAAGTCTTTTGGATTAAGCACTTGGGCTTCAGAACAGCTGTTTTACATTAGGAAGGTTTGTGGCATGCACTGTGGTGGCAGGACAGGTAGCTTTCATCCTTCTAAGTTGGGAACTGCTGATTGAGAGCCCAGTGTCTGTTATTCTTTAAGTGTATTAGTTCTGGTTTAAGCACTTGGGATTCAGGCCAGTTATTTTACATTAAGAAGGTTTGTGGTCTGCACTCTTGTGGGAGAAGAGGCTGGACTCTGCCCTTCTGAGCTGGGAATTTCTGGTTAAAGGTTTATAGTGCCAGAATATTTGAACTGTATCTTACTGAAATTGGTACACCTTGTTTGCTGTAGCATAGACTAGATCCAGGCCTGCTGAATCTAGCTTTGTTTATATGCTTGTTGTTTGTTTGCTTGTTATTTCCCTGGAATGCTAATTCCACCTAATACGTGGCTTCTCAGCGCTTCTGTGGATCACTAGTGATATCTGCATTGCTTACTGTACTTATTTCCTTGTTTCACTTGAAAGAAAGTTACTGTTTGTCATTTCTGCATTTAAGTTACCTGTAACACATTGCACTTAAGTTACCTGGCACTTGCTCACTAAAGCAATTATATAAGTCAGCACTAAAAATTAAAAGCACTACACCCTCAATCCCTACTGGCCCTGGTGTTCAATTATTAAGGAATTCCCAATATTATTCTAGCATGTCCAAAGGTCGGTTGTCAATCTCCTCTCTGGTCCAGCTGGTGAATCTGGGAATCTTGAGGCAATGTTACAACTGCCTCATGTACACAGACAACCCTCTCCTCCTCCCAGCAAATTCCAACACATGTGAGGGATGCAACCATATAGCCAAACTGGAGGCTAAGCTCTCTCAACTCAGTACTGGCATAACCAGTCAGGAGGAGAAGGAAACCACACTCACTACAATTCCAGTCTCACATAGACCTACCACGACAGCAAACCAAACACATAATCACACTAAAACATACTCAGAGGCTCTAAATAAAGATCTGACGAAGCAGCAGAGACCTCCAAAGCAGACACCCAAGCAGCCGCTACCCCAAAACAAAACACGTGCAACACATATCTCACAAAGCCAGTGTGCCAAAGAGTCACAGCCCTTAAGACTAAACAACACACCTGATACACTTGTAATAGGTGACTCTATCATCAGGCATACTGACGTCCCGCTCACCAGGCTGAACAAGGAGAGGGTCACAGTGAGCAGCCTGTCAGGCGCTAGGATCTGCCACATAATACAAGCACTCAGGTCACTCCAAGGCAAGTACAAATATGACTCAGTCATTGTCCATGCTGGTGTGAATGACCTGAGATGTACCTCCCTGGACTACATGAAAAGAGACATAAAGGAGCTCTCTGAGCATGTAGCCCAGGCCGGTATGACCCTGACCTTGAGTAGCATCTTACCCTCACCAAGAATGATGCCACAATATGAAGACAAGATGATCAATTTCAACAATTGGCTTAAGTACTGGTGTCATTCAAAGGGGATCCAATGCCTGTCAGCTTGGGATGATATGGTCAACAAGCCATGATGCTTCACTAGGGACGGCTTGCTCCTGTCACCCCTGGGCTTTCGGATATTGGCAAAGGCTCTTGCTACCCCCATAGTGCCTTTTTTAGGCAAGGCTCAAAAGACAAACCCACCTCCATAGGTATCACAAGGGATAAAAAACTAAGAGTAATGCTACTCAATGCCAGAAGTCTAAACCTCAAGATGCCGACTGAAACTCTCCTTAGCATGGAGAACATCGATATTTGTGCAGTAAAAGAAACCTGGTTCAAGGCTCCCGAGAGCACCCCAGCACTACCAGGTTATACCTCATACCATGCTTTTTGGCCCCAAAACTTGGACCGAACCACAAAAGGAGGGGGGAGTATCAATATTCATCAAAGATACCCACACCTCCAGGTTGGTGGCAAAGCACAAAGCATCAGAGACTATCCATGTGCAACTAACACTGGGTAAAACTGCCTTCCAGTTTATAGCCTGCTACAGACCACCCTCCCAAACCCAGGAACCCCACTCGGCCTTCCTGAGGACACTGGAAAATATGAAGGTCTCTCCAAACACCATTATATTGGGTGACCTCAACTACCCAAACATAGACTGGGAGCATTACTCTAGCTCCAACACCCTAGCCCAAAGGTTCCTAGAATTTATAAACTCAAATGCTATGGAACAACTTGTTACCACTCCCACAAGAGGGGAAAACATACTGGACCTTATCATCACCAACATGGGGACTCTATGCTCCAGACCAGAAGTGTATCCCTCCCTGGTAAGATCAGACCATAAACTAATCTCACTGGATATTCACATCCCGACCCCACCCCCTGCCCAGAAAACCACAGTGAAAAACTTCTCTAAAGCAAATTTCACACTCCTCAAAACTGAGGTGGAATCCTTCAAAGCCCCTGGGCCTGTGGAAAATACAGCCCAGACCGCAGAATCCTTTATAAACGCATTCTATGAACACCTTCAGGAATGCATGGATCATGCAATCCCAAATAAAATGAAGACCCAATCCTCCAAAGGCAGACGTCCTGTCTGGTGGACACCAGCCATAAACAAACTATGCAATAGAAGGAGGAAGCTACTAAATGATAGAGCAAAATCCCAAAAAGGGAAGGCATCACTGATCAGTATTAGCAAAAAACTATGGGCACACATAAAATTGTCTAAGGCTAGCTTCGAGAGAAAAATTGCACAGAACACTAAGGATAATCACAAGGCTTTCTTTAGTTATGTTAGGAACCTGGGTGGTAATTCCCAGATATGCTCAGAATTAGTCCAAAATGACAAAAAATACACTGAACCCACAGACATTGCCAACATCCTAGCTGACAGGTTCAGCAAACTTCTCCCCCCCCCCACCAAAAGGGCAAATATCTATCCCAGCAGAGTGCTGCCCCCCTGACATCTCAGATGCTCAGGTAAGAGCCACCCTCTCCAAAGCAAAAAACACAGCATCAATGGGACCAGATGGTGTCCCGGGCTGTGTCCTACATGAACTCCAAGAAGAGCTAAACCCAAACATAAAACTACTGTTCAATCTCAGCCTTACTACAGGATATGTGCCCAAAGAGTGGCGTACAGCAACAGTGGTCCCTCTCCATAAAGGTGGTGCCTCAACGGATCCTGGAAACTATCACCCCATAAGCCTGACTAGCTTGGTCTGCAAAGCTATGGAAAGGATCATCATAGACCTCATAAATAAAGATATTGGGGACCTACAAACACTGGATCCTACCCAGTTCTGCTTTGTTAAGTGCAGATCCTGCCTCTTAAACCTGGTTGATTTCTTTGAAACAGTCACCAAGGCCATTGGCGAGGGGAAGGTGGTCCACACAGCCTACCTGGACCTCATAAAGCCTTCGATACAATACCCCATTCGGGCATTATAGATAAGCTCACCAGCTTAAATATAAACCCCTATGTCACTAGATGGATTGCAAACTGGCTCAGGGACAGAACCCACATGGTTAGAATTGGTGGAGCCATGTCAGACTCCAAACCAGTTACAAGTGGTGTCCCACAAGGCTCAGTCCTGGGACCTCTCTTGTTCGGTATATATTTCTCGGAGGTACAGGCCAACACGGAAGGACTGTGGCTGACCAAGTTCACAGATGACTGCAAACTGGGCACCATAATCGACTCTTCAGTCGACACAAGCATCCTCCAAAAGGGCCTCATAGAAACAATAAGTAATGACAGGAACCTGAGGACACAGAGACTCGTACACAGAAGATGTAAATCTTAAAAACTTGAAACTTTAATCCACAAGTTGAGCGCTTTCGACTGGACACCTCAGTCTTCTTCAGAACAATTAAACAAGTGCTCATACACCATTATATATCATTCTAATAACATCAATTAGTAAAAAACCGCCAAAAACATTAAAGGTATATACCTTAAATATTATATAATGTGCCTGAGTTTCATAAAACATAAACCATCATCTCTATATGCACATAAATTACTCCTATAAAACATATTAGTAACATATGATAATGTGCTAATATCTAAAGTAAAAAATTCACTAAAATACAAATATTCATAATTAATGAACATATTAAATATAAATCTAAAAAGATACCTTGCTGCGCTTAATATATAAGGCAAAATATAAATAACATTAATAACTATATGAAAAGTTAAATGAAATATAATGTATTGAGCTAAAAAGCTCTGTGCATCAATGTAAAATATACAAACACTATAGCCCATTTTAAAAATGACTGGCGTGTCTATCAAGCCAATGCTAAAAAAGGTTTGATACTAATAGAATCGTTCAACCCAGGGGGACGTGTGGCATCCAAAACTATCTGCCACTTGCTCTCTAAAGCAGACAACCGCATCTTCCAATTGCCCCCAAATGTTGAACTCCTCACTTGGTCTATTATCGTAAACCGGAAGGTGTGCTCTACCCCTTGCTCATGTAAATGTCTATATAGAGCATTTTTTGTGTCCTTTTTCTTTATACGGTATTCATGTTCATATATCCGCTTTTTTAAGGGGCGTTCAGTTTTGCCTACATAGTAGGCAGAACAGGCTACACATAACGCAAGATAAACCACTTGACTTGTATTGCAATTTCCAGTTCTAGATTTTATATAGGTTAAATTTAGATCTTTTAACTTAAAATATCTGTCTTCATTAATGTAGTGGCATTGCCTACATCTTCCACATTTTTTTGTTCCCTTGAACATATTTGATCTATCTAAAAAACTATTGTCATTTTCCAATAATCTTTTAAGATTACTCCCTGTCTTGTATATAAATTTTTTTAGCATTGGCTTGATAGACACGCCAGTCATTTTAAAATGGGCTATAGTGTTTGTATATTTTACATTGATGCACAGAGCTTTTTAGCTCAATACATTATATTTCATTTAACTTTTCATATAGTCATTAATGTTATTTATATTTTGCCTTATATATTAAGCGCAGCAAGGTATCTTTTTAGATTTATATTTAATATGTTCATTAATTATGAATATTTGTATTTTAGTGAATTTTTTACTTTAGATATTAGCACATTATCATATGTTACTAATATGTTTTATAGGAGTAATTTATGTGCATATAGAGATGATGGTTTATGTTTTATGAAACTCAGGTACATTATATAATGTTTAAGGTATATACCTTTAATGTTTTTGGCGGTTTTTTACTAATTGATGTTATTAGAATGATATATAATGGTGTATGAGCACTTGTTTAATTGTTCTGAAGAAGACTGAGGTGTCCAGTCGAAAGCGCTCAACTTGTGGATTAAAGTTTCAAGTTTTTAAGATTTACATCTTCTGTGTACGAGTCTCTGTGTCCTCAGGTTCCTGTCATTACTTATTGGTTGGTACTTTTGCCTCATAGAAACAGACAACTGGTGCCAGAGCCATGGCCTCAAGCTAAATGCCAAAAAGTGTATAGTCATTCCCTTTGGCAAAAACAAAGTGCCCACAAATTACCACATAGGTGGTAATCCATTAAGTACAAAAGAAGTAATTAGGGACCTGGGGACCCAAGTTGATAGCAATCTCTCAGATGACAACCACGTAGCCAAAGTGGTTAGAAAAACATTTTATATAGCCCACCTAATCATGAAGGGATTCACGTCTAGATCAGGGGACGACATCGTGCCTCTTTACTCATCCCTCATCAGGCCCATAATTGAGTACAATGCCTCTTTTGGGATGTACCTTACCAGACACCTGCAGCAACTGGAAAGACCCCAAAAGTACCTCACCAAGAGGATCAAAGGGCTCAAACAGATGCCATATGCTGCCCGGTTAAAGAAACTCCAGCTCTACTCAGTGGCATACCGCCTGTTCAGAGGCGATCTGTGCCTGACGTATAAAGCCATGTCCAACCCGGAATTAATGGACATGCTGCACCTCAGAAAATCCAAATCCCATCGAGCTACACGCTCGAGAGACTTGAACCTCAGCACTGAAATAAATAGGACATGCTGGAGGGACATATTCATAACCCAGAGGCTCCCTTCACTCTCGAATAAAATCCCAGTCCAGGTTAGGCAGAGTCCCTCATTGACTCTCTTCAAGAGGAATCTTGATGAGTGGATGGGAGATTGGAGGTTTAGCCCAGGTATCACTTCTGTGTCACTGTTAGACAGAGGCACAGTATACTAACCTCGAAAAAGGGCATAGTAAAATAAATTTAAAATGGGTGGTGAAAGCCAAACACATTCTGGCTAGGCTTATAAATGTCCTAGGGCAGATAGCCTAGTATGAACCTATGAACCTATGAACCTATGTCTTGTTGACATCATTAGAAAAAGTAAGACATAGCCTATTCACAGATGTTGAGGAGATCTGCCTTTCTGGGAGTGCATTCAGTAGATGCTCATCTGAGTAGTAGGGTTTGGTTCTATGACTTTCATATGAATTTACTTCCACTATCGCTCTGTCAATATCAGACTTCTTATATCCTCTCTCAACAAACTCTGTAGTGAGACAACTCATGGCTTCCATTAATTCTTCCCTGTCTGTATGCAATCTGTTACAACGTAAAACATGGTTCTTAACTATATTCTTAGTTATGTGTCTAGGATGCATACTGGAGTGGTGAAGAATGTTGTTCTTCCTACAATCCTTCCTATGTATTCTGGTGGAGATATTGCCAAACATATGTTTATTCACAATTATATCCAGAAAGCTGATTTCACTTTTGGAGTAACTAAGGGAGAAGGATAGGTACCCAGTTGTGTTATCAAGGAACATAACATATGTATCTAATTGTATCTCATCACCATGCCAAGCAAAGAAGATATCATCCACAACACATTTATAAAACGTAATGTGCTACTTGTACATATCGGAGGTAAAGACCATTTCTTTCTCCCATTGGGCCAAAGCAATGTTGGCATATGTGTTGGCACATGCCGTAGCCATAGCAACTCCCACTTTCTGAAGAAAAAACTCTCTTTCAAACAAAAAAACATTGTTCTCTAGAATCAAGTCTAGAAGGGCCCATATCATATTGGTTTTAGTGTTGCTGAAGTTGCTCTCCTTGGTAAGGAATTGCCTGACATTCTCAATCCCTTCATCATTGGGAATAACCATGAACAAAGAGTTCACATCCAGTGTAACAAAGATAACATCAGTTAAACCTACAGCTTGTTGAGTTTCAGCCCAGTCATAAAGATGTTCTAAAAATGGTTTGCTGTCACGGAGGACAGTAGTTACCTTGTTCAACACAAATCTTAGCTGTTTCTCTACATATATAGACATTGGCTCTGTGAGACAACCTCTTCCTGATACAATAGGTCAAAGTGGGGGATTTTGTGGATCTTTATGCACTTTTGGAAGACCATAAATTGTTGGTATAGTTTGCTGTTCTACACTAAAATAGTTGAAAAGATTATAGTCTATTTGGTCAGTCATGAGCAAATCATATAAATAGAAATTCAGTCTGTTGATAATACCATTAACTTGAAATTTCTGTAATATGACGTACACTTTTTCATCATGAAGCATGCTAAACATCCTATCCATATAATTTTCAACATCAAAGACAACAATTCCAACCCCTTGTCTGCAGGTCTAATAACTAAAAATTATGTACTAATTATTGTTCGTAAAGCCTCATTCTCTTTAATAGTCAAATTGTAATAACTATTACTAGATCTCAAAGTAGCCGTTTTCCTAAGGTCATCTTTGTACATTTTTACAAAGGCATTCATAGCAGGGAATTATTAGGAACAAAGCAACTTGGTTCCTTAAAATGCATCTGTCAACATTATTCCCATTATTATCATCATAGATAACGTTCAACATTGTATTCCTGGCAAACAAATTAATGTCTAGGATGGTATCAACTAAATTCATGCCACAAGCTGGTATGAAGGATAGTCCTTTATTCAGGACCGAGAGTTCCTCTTTGGTAAGAGCAACAGAAGATAGGTTAAAGACCAAGTCATTTATCTGCATGCCCTTGTGCTCGGGCCTCTGCTCTGAGATGTGGGGTTGGATTCTATCCTTCCCCGTCTCCTGCGACTTCTGGACCTGCTCTTGTGTACATCCTGCCTTATAGGTACAGTCTTGTCCAAAAAAAACGCTGACTTACGCAGACATTCAGCATTCTTTTTGTCTTTTGACCCTATGTTTACTG
>NC_056732.1:1750218619-1750248974 GCF_019279795.1 Protopterus annectens | reverse complement strand
ATTTTGGAGGTGGAGGTCAGTTTGAAGATGAGTTTGGATTTGTATGAGGGTGTGACTACATTTTAGGATGACCATGTCATCTGTGCATAAGACAATAGGTATATAGGGAAGGTTGCAAGTGAGTTTACTGATGAAAACTGAGAACAGTAGTGGTAGAATGCAGTCCTCTTAAACTCCTTTGCTGAAACATGCTGCACAAGAGAAGAAAGTGAAGACCCTAGTTTAACTTTAAAAGTTATGCTGGTAAGAATGTCAATTTCTGTACATTTGTTAAGTACCACTATGAAGTGAATGATTTGAATAAACCATATAAAGATTACACTGGTGAAGTTGCCTTTATCCATTTTAAATAATTTCTCATCTGTCAAGAACTATCATTGCACGCAGGCTCCCCAGAATCCATTCCATTTTCTTTCTTGTGGTATGGTTAAATTGGTGATATTGATTTTTTTCAAGGATTTTTCCTAATGTATGAAGCATGGATATAGGCTGAAAGTAGAATGGATCCTTTGGATAGTTTGTTGTTTGTTGAAGGGCTTATTTAGTGTGATTTTCCTAATAACTTGCATATTATTTTCTTTTATTTGACAGCGATTATATATATATTGTCTGAGCCAAGAGGATAATCTGAAGTGATTAAGGAGAATTTTGAGACTTTCTGTCTTGCAGTCTTTTTTTTTAAATAGAAGCAATGAATGAATGATAGAGAAAAATGGGGTTGTGATATTGGTGTAGTTGTGGATGCTGGCACTTGGGGCAGTTTATTAAATTCTTTGAGGAAGTGTGAAAAGGAAAGTTTAAGATGAGAGCAGAAAATTACATTTGAGGAGGAACTGCCAAGAGTTGGACATCTAGTCATGAGGTTACTTTCTTTCCAGAAGACTTTAGGTTTAAGTAGTGTGTGTGTGTGTGTGTGTGTGTGTGTGTGTGTGTGTGTGTGTGTGTGTGTGTGTGTGTGTGTGTGTATGTGCATGAGTGCATGTGCGTGTGTGCGTGTGTGTGAGGGGTATCTGTATTTTTTCAAAGCTGGATTTATGTGCCTGGACTGCTGGCTTGGCTAAGTTACATACAATGGTAAAAGAGCCACAGGACTGAGTGTTAGGAGTTTATCTTCCCTTTTGCCAAGCTTGGTTCCTTTGTTTCAGGAGATGCTTTAATTCTTTTGCAAACTAAATGTTTTTGAATGGCTGTAACATTCTTTTTATCAGAGAAAGGATTTTTCCAGTAAAAGAGGAAAAATAATTTGGATCAATTTGGAGGTTGCTTTACTGTGGTTTGCTAAAGAGAGTTGGGGGTCCAATGTAAGGAGGGGAGGCATTGTATAAGCGTGGTGATGTTGTAGATGTTATCGCATTGAATGTTACAAGACTGAGGGCTAGTAAAATACATTATTTCTTTTAACTATGAAAGTAATGGGTAGTAGTCCTTGAATGCTGGTGGCTGAATTGTGAATTTGCAGATAGTGACAGGGTTGTTTGAGAATGCTAGGCCTAATTAAGATTGGTTAGGGGAATGTAGATTTAGATAAGTAGGATTTATGATTAGTTGGTTGAGGTAAAGGTCAGCTAGGATCTCAGACATTACTGAAGTGGGTAAAACCACAAAAACTGCTTTCGAACAAGTCAAACCAAAAAGTACACAATGAGGAACCTTGTTTGCAGACAGAAACGCCTCCGAGTCAAAAAGCTTCTTAACGCTTTTATTTTGAACAAACCAAAAGAGCGTTTTCGCCACAGACCACTGCAGCTTCTTCAGAGAAACAAGTTAGACAAAAAACACTCACTTTAAAAATGCTACATCAGGAAATGACATATTCCTGTTTCCTGTTACCGAACAGTTGTATTTAAAAACACATACAAAGTGCTAAAAAGATAAAGGCATCCCACATTTAAAATCATTTTTAAAAGTAGCACACAACAATAAGAAATGGATTCAATTATATGAAAAAAGATCTCAGCGACTTAACAATAATATAGATGACAAAAAACAGATGTCATTACTATTTACAATAAACAACTATACAAAATATGTAAGTAGATCTATCGAAAAGTATACTCTGATACTCTCTTAAAACATTAAAAACAAATTTACCTTATATGAGGTGTGTATAAGGGATAAATACTGCTCATATTTGCTCAGGCTTAGTTTATTAAACATTCTGTTTGTGCTGTAACCATGCAGGACTAAGGAAAAAAGAAGGAAGAAGAAGGGGGGGAGAAGGGGAAAGAAAAGGAAAGGGGAAAAATATCCTTTGCCCTGCGGAAAACACGTGCGACCTAAAAGATTCAGCACGTGAAAATCCATTGTGTCTTCCTACTAAGACCACTAAGACTAGGTTATATCCCTGACTGTTAGGTTAAGCAAGCCCTGAATAGTAGACTGTCAAGTCAACTGGCTAGACCCAATGTGTTAGTGCAAGGTGCTGAAAACACACAAGACTGCCAAGTCATCCAATATGTGTTGCCTGATATACGGGTCAGACCTAAAGTCAGAGAAAACTATATAATAACAGAAAGTTTTACCTAAAATAACTTTTTAATTTAAGAACTGGGGCAATGTTGCAGTTAGTGTTAAGGCCAGGGAAACAGAAAGCGCCCAAGCGCAACTGCCAATCCAGCTCACAATTTTCTAGTATTAAAGATACAGGGCCCCCTCTGATTTTTAAGGGTACATGGTCTATAGCCATAAAGCTAAAACTATGTCCTGGGAACAATGCAATATGTTTGGCCAGTGCGTTGTCATCTTTACATGTCCTAATTGCATACAAGTGCTCATACATCCTATCTCGCAGTCTCCTGTCGGTTTTTCCGATGTAGAACCCAGAGCAGCAGTTGCACATAGCAATGTATATAACTGATTTGCTCTCACAATTAAGTGCATGCTTGATGACAAACTTCCTGTCCCTAACAAGGAATGTCTCCCCTGTTCGGACATTGTTACAGAAGTTACAGAATCCACATCTGGACATTCCTTTCCTTTTATAAAAACTATGCTGTTGGATGTCCCTTTGTAATAGTTCCTTCAAATTTTTAGATCGTTTAAAAATAAATCTAGGTTCGTCTCCCAATTTTCCTGCTATTTTGCATTGTTCCCAGGACATAGTTTTAGCTTTATGGCTATAGACCATGTACCCTTAAAAATCAGAGGGGGCCCTGTATCTTTAATACTAGAAAATTGTGAGCTGGATTGGCAGTTGCGCTTGGACGCTTTCTGTTTCCCTGGCCTTAACACTAACTGCAACATTGCCCCAGTTCTTAAATTAAAAAGTTATTTTAGGTAAAACTTTCTGTTATTATATAGTTTTCTCTGACTTTAGGTCTGACCCGTATATCAGGCAACACATATTGGATGACTTGGCAGTCTTGTGTGTTTTCAGCACCTTGCACTAACACATTGGGTCTAGCCAGTTGACTTGACCGTCTACTATTCAGGGCTTGCTTAACCTAACAGTCAGGGATATAACCTAGTCTTAGTGGTCTTAGTAGGAAGACACAATGGATTTTCACGTGCTGAATCTTTTAGGTCGTGACGTGTTTTCCGAGGGCAAAGGATATTTTTCCCCTTCCTTTTCTTTTCCCCTTCTCCCCCTTCTTCTTCCTTCTTTTTTCCTTAGTCCTGCATGGTTACAGCACAAACAGAATGTTTAATAAACTAAGCCTGAGCAAATATGAGCAGTATTTATCCCTTATACACACCTCATATAAGGTAAATTTGTTTTTAATGTTTTAAGAGAGTATCAGAGTATACTTTTCGATAGATCTACTTACATTTTTTGTATAGTTGTTTATTGTAAATAGTAATGACATCTGTTTTTTGTCATCTATATTATTGTTAAGTCGCTGAGATCTTTTTTCATATAATTGAATCCATTTCTTATTGTTGTGTGCTACTTTTAAAAATGATTTTAAATGTGGGATGCCTTTATCTTTTTAGCACTTTGTATGTGTTTTTAAATACAACTGTTCGGTAACAGGAAACAGGAATATGTCATTTCCTGATGTAGCATTTTTAAAGTGAGTGTTTTTTGTCTAACTTGTTTCTCTGAAGAAGCTGCAGTGGTCTGTGGCGAAAACGCTCTTTTGGTTTGTTCAAAATAAAAGCGTTAAGAAGCTTTTTGACTCGGAGGCGTTTCTGTCTGCAAACAAGGTTCCTCATTGTGTACTTTTTGGTATTACTGAAGTAGGTACTAGATGTAATCAAGGTTGAAGTCTCCTTAAATTAGTATGTTGCAATTTTTTTGGATGGTTGCTGTGATTGCCTATATCAGGGTACTGAATATGGACAACTAATTTCTGGGTGGAAGATAGGCAGCATCTATAAACATAGGTGGTGAATGAAGGAGTAGACTTTAAAGAGTATCAAAATGAGATTTGTGTCTGAGGTGGAAGTAACTTAGACTATGAGTATGAAGGTGAGGCTCCAGAGTGTTTTACAGAGTAGGACAGAGCCGGGTCAAGGGTCGTGTTTGTAGTTGTAATTTATTTTATTTATTTGACATTTGTTGACCAGGATAGTCTGACTGAGCAAAAGCCCTTTTTCAGTGGAGTCCAATGGAGAAAAGCTCCATAGTACAAAAATGATAGAAAAATTATAAGGTTGAAGAAGAATACAGTAAAAATATATGATAAAACAATTAAGCAAATGTCCATAAAGCTCCACATGACAACAAAGCAAGAAGAATTATAAGATTGAAGTAAAATACAGTAAAAAATATACAATAAAACAATTAAGTGAATGTCCATAACAGTTTAAGTAAATATAAACAGGGACATTTAATGTTTGTAGTAGGTATAGAATTAGGTAATAACTAAACACTGACAAAATACATATTAAGTTGTCATCAGAGGACAACTGTACAGTTCAAAGTAGTTTGTTTAGTGAGTTATAGTAGTAGGGAAGGGACGAATAGAGAGGATAGTGAAGGAGAAAGTGATGGGTTCAAGTGAGATGAATCTTGGAGTATCTCCAAACACCATCATACTAGGTGACTTCAACTACCCTAATATAGACTGGGAACACTACTCAAGCCCGAACACTCTAACCCAAAGATTCCTGGAGTTCATAAACTCAAATGCCATGGAACAACTAGTCACCATCCCCACAAGAGGAGAAAACATACTTGATCTCATCATCACGAACATGGGATCAAAATGTTCAACACTGGAAGTATACCCCTCACTGGTGAGATCAGATCATAAACTAATCTCGCTGGAGGTCCTCATCCTGCCCCACCTGAAACAAAAAGACCACAGTGAAAAACTTCTCAAAAGCCGATTTCACACTTCTAAAAATAGTGTGGTCTCCTTTAAGGCCCCTGAGCCAGTGGTAAACATTACTCAAACCGCTGAATCACTTACAAATGCCTTCTACCAGCACCTACAGGACTGCATGGATCAGACAATCCCAAACAAAACTAAGACTCTCTGTACCAAAGGCAAGCGTCCAGTCTGGTGGACCCCAGCCATAAACAAGCTCTACAACAAAGGAGGAAGCCACCACAAGATAGAGCAAAATCTATGCAAGGTAAGACACCATTGATCATTATAAGTGAGAAACAAAGAGCTCTCATAAAATCATCCAAGGCAAATTTTGAGAGAAAAATCGCCAAGGACTCTAAAGACAATCATAAGGCCTTCTTTAGCTATGTTAGAAACCTAGGAGGAAACTCCCAGATATGCTCAGAATTAGTTCAAAATGATGTGAAAATTACTGAACCTACACACATTGCCAACATACTGGCTGACAGGTTCAGTGCAAACTTCTCCCCTCCCCAAAAGGAGAGATATCTATTCCAGAGGATTGTAGTCACCCAAACATCTCCAACGCCCTGGTGAGAACTGCCCTCACTAAGGCAAAAAACACAGCATCCATGGGACCGGATGGTGTCCCCGGCTGTGTGCTTCATGAACTCAATGAGGAATTAAACCCACAGTTAGGACAGCTGTTTAATCTTAGCCTCACCTCAGGATACGTACCCAAGGAGTGGCGCACAGCGACTGTGGTCCCACTTCATAAGGGCGGTGCCTCCACAGACCCTGGAAATTACCGCCCATTAGCTTGACAAGCCTTATCTGCAAAGCCATGGAGAGGATCATAATGGAACTCATAAATAAAGACATAGGGAACTTGCAGACTTTGGATCCAACCCAGTTTGGCTTTGTCAAAGGCAGATCCTGCCTCTTAAACTTGGTTGACTTTTTCGAGACAGTCACCAAGGCCATTGATGAGGGAAAGGCAGTCCATACAGCCTACCTCGACCTGGCAAAGGCCTTCGACACAATACCCCACTCAGGTATCATCGAAAAACTCATCAGCTTGAATGTAAACCCATACATCACAAGATGGGTTGCAAACTGGCTAAGTGACAGAACCCACAGGGTCAGAGTTGCTGGAGCCATGTCAGACTCAAAGCCTGTCACAAGTGGTGTCCCACAGGGCTCAGTCCTGGGTCTACTCTTGTTCGGCATCTACTTTTCTGAAGTACAAGCAAACACAGGAGGGTTATGGCTGACAAAGTTTGCAGATGACTGCAAACTGGCGCCATAGTCGAAAACACATCTGACACACATATCCTCCAGAAGGGCCTCACAGAAATGGATAACTGGTGCCAGAGCCATGGCCTGAAGTTAAACGCCAAAAAATGCATAGTCATACCCTTCAGGAAAAACAAGGTTACCCCTAGCTACCATATAGGTGGCAATCCACTGAGCACAGAAAAAGTCATCAGGGATCTGGGGACCCAGGTTGACAGTAGCCTTCGTTTGACACTCATGTTGCTAAAGTAGTTAGGAAAACCTTCTATATCGCCCACCTGATCATGAAGGGATTCACATCTAGATCAAGGGAGGTCATCGTCCCCCTGTACTTATCACTCATTAGACCTATGATTGAGTACAATGCCCTGTTCGGAATGTATCTGACCAGACACCTGCTGCAGCTTGAAAGGCCCCAAAAGTTCCTCACCAAAAGGATAAAGGGTCTCAAAAATATGTCTTATGCTGCCCGACTGAAAGAACTCCAGCTCTATTCAGTCTCATACCGCTTGCTCAGAGGTGACCTGTGCCTGACATATAAGGCCATGTCAAACCCAGATTTGATGAATATGCTTCACCTCAAAAAATCTAGATCCCTCAGAACCACAAGGGCGGGAGACTTAAACCTTGATACGGTTATAAATAGAACGTGCTGGAGGGACAGATTCATCACCCAGAGACTCCCTATGCTGTGGAACAAAATCCCGGTACATGTGAGGCAGAGTACCTCGTTGGCCTTGTTCAAGAGGAATCTTTACCAATGGATGGGTGATCGCAGATATACCCCAGGGATTACTTCAGTGTCACTGCTTGACAGAGGCACAACAAAATGATAGGCATAGTTTTTATTCAAACTAAAGGGGTGGCGAAAGCCACATAACTATGGGCTAGGCTTATAAATGCCCTTGGGCAGATAACCTAGTATGAACCTATGAACCTATGATTACAGTGATAGGCCCAGGTGTTGTTTAGGTACCTTTTGAGAGTTTTCTTAAATTCATGGATGTGGGTAATATTTTTGAGGATCGTTGGAAGCTTGTTCCATGAAACAGCAGGAAAGTAGCTGTAGAGATTCTGTCCAACAGATTTTTTAGGTTTGTGAACTTGTAAGAGACATTGGTCTGAGCTTCTGAGTGATCGATGGGGTTTATAGAGGGAGACAAATGAGAAGAGGCTAGGGCCGGAAGAGGACTTATTCAGGATAGAATGGATAATGAGAAGTTGCATAAATAAGAGTTGGTTAGGAAACTCTAGCCAGCTGAGTGTCTGGAGAGGATGACAGTGGTGTGATCCAGAAGGCAGATTAGCTGCAAATCTAAAAATTGTGTTGTAGGTAGTTTTGAGTTTGGAGAGTAGTGAGGACTTTAAGCTGGTTAAGATTTGGAAGCTGTAGAAGAGGTTAGGGAGAAGGTATGTTTGGCAAGTGAGATCCTGGAGCTAGTTGTGAGGAACATTTTGTTTCTATACAGTAGGCCAAGCTTTTGGTGGGTTTTCTTGGTACAGTGAAGTACATGAAGGTCACATTTGAGTTGGCCATCTATTATTGCTCCAAGGAGCTTAGTGTGGGTTTCAGCTCTGATAGTAGTGTTGTTAAGGCAAGAGATGGTGAATGAGGATTTAAGATAATAAAGGGATTTTGGGAGGAAGAGAAGACGTTTTGTCATTTTAGGGTTAAGTATGAGTTGGTTGTTAGTAATCCGTGTTTCAGTAAAAGATGTTTGTCTCAGGATTAGGAGGTCAGAGGGGTTGTCAGAAACAGAAATGATTGTGGATTCATCTGCATACTGTATGAGGGATGACTGAGGAAAGGATGTGTGAAGCTGGTTAGTAAAGATGTTAAAAAGGAGGGGGCCTAAAATTGAGCCTTGTGACACGCCCATTTTGATGGGCAGAAAAGGAGATAGAGTAGAGAGCCATTTTATGTATTGCTAAAAAGAGGCAGGACACTAGTTTATCATTATCTCTGGCTAGGGAGATGGAGTTAGTAAAGGAAATAAATACAGTAGTGGTGCTGTGGTGGGAGCAAAAGCTGTGCTGGGTAGGGGTGATCAGGTTTTCTTGACTGAGATAAGCCGAGATTTGTTTATGAACACAATGCTCAATAATTTTGCAGAGGGGGAGAGAGTATAACAATAGGTTGATAATTAGAGAGCTGTCCAGAATTTACACCTTTGTGGATAGGTATGATGTGGAATTTTTTTCAGAGAGTAGGGACAGTGGATTCACTGACTGAGGGGTTTATGAGGATGGAGACACAATATGCTATGTAGTTAGCAGCAGCCTTTAGGAAGAGAGATGGCAAGCTGTCAACTGATGAGAAACATAGTTTAAGTTTGAGAAGAAGTTTTTTTAATATAATTGGTTTGAATGGGATTTAGTGACAATGGGCTGTTTGTAGTGGGGGGGGTGAGATGTCGAGTTGATTGAGTGGGAATTGGGCATACATTTTCTGATGGTATCTATGAAGTATGAACTGAAAAGAGATGCAGTTTCTAGGAGTGTGTTACTGGGGCTGGGGTTGGGAGTTGAGGGATTCCCTGGGTGGAGAATTTGGTTGATAGTTTTCCACAATTTTTTAGGGTTTCTGGATTCTGTAGTCTTAGTCTAGAATTATCAGTTGGAATCTCTGTTTTGGATAAGAGACTGAGTAGAGTTGGTGAGCCAAGGGGAACACTGTGATTTGACTCTGATAGTTCTGGGAGGGGCAAGGGAGTCCAGTGTGTTTAGGAAGATGGAATTGAACTGAAGAACAGCTTCATCTAGAGGTAGGGATGAGAGGAAGGACCAGACCATAGCAGTGAGAAAATTATTGAATGTATCAGGGTTGAAGTTGGTTAGCTTTTGACACTCTTTAAATTTATGAGGTCTAGAGAGGTGGGGGGGGATCTTTGGAGGCATATAGGGGAGTGGTCACTGAGTCTGGTAGGGATTTAGGGTGGTGATAGAGGTTAGGCTTGGACAAAAGGATCCAGTCTGGGATAGAGCTGGTATTTGTGAGTTTATGAAGAAAAGAGGGGGAAGAGATAAGTTGGGTGTAGCCATATAGGTTTATGCTGGTGGGGGTGAGTTAGAGGTGAGGGACAGTCAGCTGATGTTAACATCACCTAGTATTATTGCTTCATTAGATATATTGTCAGACATCCACTTGAGGATTTGTTCTATTAATAGTGTGTTCTCTCCTGGTGGTATGTAGATGGTGACTATGGTTAGGGCTTTATGGTTGTTGAGTTTGCAGTTGGCAATAGTGAGTTCAGCTGGGTGAAAGGAGCAGGGAGAGTAAGTTGGGGGGATAAGGTTAGCAGGTTAGAGCACATAATGGCAATGCCTACACCTTTTTGTGTGTTCAGTCAAGGCATAGAATGTTGTAGCCAGGGGCAGAAATTCTTTGTCAGAGTTATGTGGTTTGAGACATGTTTCAGAGAGAGAACTATGTTGAGGAAGTGTAGGAAGTAGAGAGATGGTGGAACCAAGAACCCAAAAATATAAATATAAGTATAAGTAAAGAGACTTGTAGGCTGGAAAATAAAATACTTGTAATTTATTACAAAATACAAAGTTAGGTAAGCGCTTTCGAGGCAATCCTCTTCATCAGACCTTAATACACAAATAAATTAGCACACAATGTTTAAATAAAACCAACAACCAATAAAAAATCTTTAAAAATCAGTGAAGCAACCCTCAAGAGAGGTTTTAAAGACACAGCACTGTTAAGACCTGGTAATAAGTATGCCTTAAAGTTAACTATCCGCCTTAATTCAGCATATATTCAGTTTCATTGTTAATGTCACCTTTTCTAAAACTCACATTCATTTTCTGGAAAACCAAACATTTTAAATTGTGCTGGTCACCACAATCTAAAACATGCTTGGCTAGTGCATTAGTGAGCTTGCTGTTCCTAATATCATTAAGGTGTTCCATTACCCTTTCCTTTAAAGTTCTATTGGTTTTACCAATGTAGAATGCACTACAGAGATTGCATTTAGCAAAATACACAATGTTTTTAGTAGAGCAATCTGCATAAAATAAAAACTCTACAGGCTTCTGATGTACAGGGTGTAAAATCATGCAAGTGGACCAAATACTATTAAATTGTGCAATTCCTACAAGAAAAAGTCCCTCTACGCTGAGAGACAAACCTGTCACATGTTCTATTCTGTTTGTAACAAAGTTTCTTCTTCAAATTCGTGCCATTTTTGAAACTAAAACTGGGTATAGAACCAACAACACGACTGATTTCAGGGTCAGTAAGGAGAATGGGCCAGTTCTTCTTAATGATGTCACATGCCTTGTTGACATCATTAGAAAAAGTAAGACATAGCCTATTCACAGATGTTGAGGAGATCTGACTTTCTGGGACTGCATTCACTAGATGCTCATCTGAGTAGTAGGGTTTGGTTCTATGACTTTCATATGAATTTACTTCCACTATTGCTCTGTCAGTATCAGACTTCTTATATCCTCTCTCAACAAACTCTGTAGTGAGATGACTCGTGGCTTCCATTAATTCTTCCCTGTCTGTATGCAATCTGTTACAACGTAAGACATGGTTCTTAGCTATATTCTTAGTAATGTGTCTAGGATGCATACTGGGGCGGTGTTCTTCTTACAATCCTTCCTATGTATTCTAGTGGAAATATTGCCAAATATATTTTTATTCACAATTATATCCAGAAAGCTGATTTCACTTTTGGAGTAACTAAAGGAGAAGGATAGGTACCCAGTTGTGTTATCAAGGAACCTAACATATGTATCTAATTGTATCTCATCACCATGCCAAGCAAAGAAGATATCATCCACAAAACATTTATAAAAGGTAATGTGCTGTTTGTACATATCGGAGGTAAAGACCATTTCTTTCTCCCATTGGGCCAAAACAATGCTGGCATATGTATTGGCACATGCCGTACCCATATCAACTCCCACTTTCTGAAGAAAAAACTCTCAAACAAAAAACATTGTTCTCTAGGATCAAGTCTAGAAGGGCACATATCATATTGGTTTTAGTATTGCTGAAGTTGCTCTCCTTGGTAAGGTATTGCCTGACATTCTCAATCCCTTTCATCATTGGGAATAACCGTGAACAAAGAGTACATGTCCAATGTAACAAAGATAACATCACTTAAACCTACAGCTTGTTGAGTTTCAGCCCAGTCATAAAGATGTTCTAAGAACTGTTTGCTGTCACGGAGGACAGTAGTTACCTTGTTCAACACAAATCTTAGCTGTTTCTCTACATATATAGACATTGGCTCTGTGAGCCAACCTCTTCCTGATACAATAGGTCAAAGTGGGGGATTTTGTGGATCTTTATGCACTTTTGGAAGACCATAAAGTGTTGGTATAGTCTGGTGTTCTACACTAAAATAGTTGAAAAGATTGTAGTCTATTTGGTCAGTCATGAGCAAATCATATAAATAGAAATTCAGTCTGTAATTAGTACAGAATTTTTAGTTATTAGACCTGCAGACAAGGGGGGTGGAATTGTAGTGTTTGATGCTGAAAATTATATGGATAGGATGCTTAGCATGCTTCATGATGAAAATGTGTACATCATATGGGAGGAAGCAAAATCCCAAAAAGGGAAGGCATCTCTGATCTGTATTAGCAAAAAACTATGGGCACTCATAAAATCGTCTAAGGCCAGCTTCGAGAGAAAAATTGCACAGGACACTAAGGATAATCAACAAGGCTTTCTTTAGTTATGTTAGGAACCTGGGTGGCAATTCCCAGATATGCTCAGAATTAGAACAAAATGATAAAAAATACACCGAACCCACAGACATTGCCAACATCCTAGCTGACAGGTTCAGCGCAAACTCCCCCCCCACTAAAAAGGCAAATATCTATCCCAGCAGAGTGCTGCCCCCCTGACATATCAGATGCTCAGGTAAGCGCCGCCCTCTCCAAAGCAAAAAACACAGCATCAATGGGATCAGACGGTGTCCCAGGCTGCATCCTACATGAACTCCAAGAAGAGCTAAACCCAAACATAAAACTACTGTTTAATCTCAGCCTTACCACAGGATATGTATCCAAAGAGTGGCGTACAGCAACAGTGGTCCCTCTCCACAAAGGTGGTGCCTCAACAGATCCTGGAAACTATCGCTCCATAAGCCTGACTAGCTTGGTCTGCAAAGCTATGGAAAGGATCATCCTGGACTTCATAAATAAAGATATTGGTGACCTACAGACACTGGATCCTACCCAGTTTGGCTTTGTTAAGGGCAGATCCTGCCTCTTAAACCTGATTGATTTCATTGAAACAGTCACGAAGGCCATTGACGAGGGGAAGGTGGTCCACACAGCTTACCTGGACCTCGCAAAAGCCTTCGATACAATACCCCACTCTGGCATTATAGATAAGCTCACCAGCTTAAATATAAACCCCTATGACACTAGATGGGTTGCAAACTGGCTCAAGGACAGAACCCACATGGTTAGAATTGCTGGAGCCATGCCAGACTCCAAACCAGTTACAAGTGGTGTCCCACAAGGCTCAGTCCTGGGACCTCTCTTGTTCGGTATATATTTCTCGGAGGTACAGGCCAACATGGAAGGACTGTGGCTGACCAAGTTCGCAGATGACTGCAAACTGGGTGCCATAATTATATTATTCAGAAAAAATTAGTCATTCTGAGCATAAAGAGTGCAGAAGCTATGGACATTATAATTCAGGCAATTCAGCGTATCAGCACTCTTATTGGAGAGAATAAGATTTGATATTCTGAGTACAGAAACTACTGACAGTATAATTAGTGCAGAAGCAACAGACATTATAATTCATTCTGTTTCAGTTTTTCAGCACTGTTATTGGAGGCTGTAAGATTTGATTCAGATATTGTTGACACCACCTCTACTGTACATACCATTCTTAACAAAACTACAGTGTATGCAGACTTTTATTCTGAAAGGTACAAGAAACTTTGGCGCATGAAGGAGAGCCTGGCATCTGTTCAGCACAGCTCTGGGTAATTAAAAGATACAGACAGTTTCATTCCAGTTATTTCCAGTTCATTCCAGTATGCTACTGTCCTTTCCGTTCTTACGTTGCAGGTTTTAAGAGCACCAAAGTTTAATTCAGAAAGTTGGAGCATGTGCAAATCATAAAAGTGTTTAACATCAGGATCTAGGCATACAACTGCAGGAGGATATATTTCCTTAAGAACAAGATACCCAATTAAGGTGAGAGACAAAAAATATAAGAAATATAAGATAGATAGAATTATAGCTTTGAAAACTGAAATAAACAAGCTAGACAAACAAACTAAGCACAGTGTGAGACAAGATCAAGAAAAAATTGAAGAAAATTTTTATAAAGATATTTAGCCTAATAGGAAACCTTTTCTTAGATACATAAGATGTGGAAGCATTAAAGGCATATAAATTGATAAACTGTGCATAGATTCAAAAATTTATTCTCAGACAAAACAGATTATAGATATATTTAACTTCCCATCTCTAGGTCAGTAATCAAGGAGCCTCAATCCTCACCACTGATGCTGATGAAGGACATTCACTTGGAACAAAAATGGATACACCCATTCCAAATGCAGGTCTCTACATCAAGCAGAATGTCCAGAGCACACAGGGAACATACTCAGTCCAGAATCTGGATTTATCTCTTTGTCTCTCTCTCCAGAGCCCCAATGAAACTCCCAAATGGCACAGCTGTAGAGTTGAGTCTTCCGCTGAGTGTTCAAATCAAGTCCTCCACCACTTTCTCTGTGAAATCATTGCTTTTTGTCCCTGCTCCAAGTAGCTGACACACACATTCTTGGAGATTTAATTTTCACACACACACACACACACACACACACACACACACACACACACACACACACACACACACACACACACTCACACACACACACCTGGGAAAGGACGGCACAAATTTACTAGCTATGCTCTCTTCAGCCCAGACTACAAGGTAGTTATACTGCCACCAGACACACCAAAGCCAGCTACTCTAAGGCTTTTATAGGGGCATCCTATCATACTGAGTGAAATTAATATTAATACAAATTATAGTGTTTGACCAATGCAGTAAGACTTACAGGAGTGGCCACAGAGTCACCAGATAGATATGAAAACTCTCAAAGGTTAAAATATTCTCTCAAGAAAGAGCCACAATGAAAAGTTTAAATATATTTAATAATAAATAATAAAATAACATGAACATACTAAATATCTATTTACAATAACCACCAGAGTTTCAACACAGGAAATATTAAAATAACACAGATGAATAGATCCACACAGGTACAGAAAAACAGTACTTAACTAATTTCACTATATTTTCCTGACTGAGCTAAGTAATTACTATTCCCTGACCACTTACTAGAGCAAGGCAAGATGAAGTAGGTGAGGGGTCCTTCTTTGTAAGATTACAAAATCAGACTGCCCTGAGACTTCAGTCTCATCTAGTATCAAAACATCATTTTTGCCCTGGATTACAGAATGACATCACATACATCTGGCCATCTGAGTTCTGGTTCCCATACTATCCCCTTTCCTTGCAATGGACACAGAATCTCGCACATATGTGTAAATAATACACATACATAGAGCTTTGCTAAGATCTGTTGCAGCTTATTTAAGTGAAAAAACAATAAATCACTTCCACTCTTCCTATAGGTGCTAATAAACCATTCTGTGGCACAGACATTTTGTCTCTGGCTGCAGTCAGAACTGGAAGATACAATCCTTATGGCCTAATTTAAGTAATAATTTCATACTATTTTTTTAAGTTTAGCTGGATTTAGATTCATGGGTTCATAGGTAGGTACTAGGCTATTGGCCCTAGGGCCTATATAAGCCTAGACAAAAAGTTGCCCTGGTTTTCGCCACCCAAGAACATTCAATACACTATTTTGAAGTAGTGAATGTTTGATCTAGTGTATGGAATCCATATATATATATATATATATATATATATATAGAGAGAGAGAGAGAGAGAGAGCATATATCATGGATAGAAGTAAGTCAAAAACAAAAAAAGATAGGTGGGTACACAAGACCCAAGATAAAAAGTGCCCAATCCTGGTAAGTGCACTGGTGCCAGGACTGGAAAAGATGACAGTGTAGAATCCTCAAAATATGAAAGCAGTACTATAACGGGGCCAGGCCAGGCCAGGAGGAGGATGGCCCCCTGTTGTAGAATGAAGTAGTAGCCCACAAAAGTCACAAAAACTGATAGGCCAAAGAATAGTCATAAAGACGATAAAGTGGACTATTGTGGACAAGAAATAAATTATGCATTGTGATTACTATGTAAAAGGCCCAGAATTTCCAGACACAAGATATACAACATCATTAAGAGAGAAATTAGAGGAAAGAAAAATACTTCTGCAAGAAAAATTGTCAGAAGCTTCAAATGATAATTTGTGTTCACTAATACAACAGATTTGTGAAAAACAGTATATAGATCAAGAAACCTTGATCTGTTTGGAAAAAGAAGCATCTGAGGAAGTAGGAAAATATTAACAATAAAACCAAGAGATATTTGAAAACTACAAAAAAGAAATATGGGAAAGAAAGAGATATGTGATATGGTGCAATATTTATGCAAAGGAGAAAGCCAAATTAATCAATGTAAAGAAAGTAACCCCAAAGATATTTAAAGAAAAATACAGGCAAAGGCATCAAGATATGGAAGATTTCACAATAAAAAAAAATAATATCACAAAGATGGAATGTAGAAAAGAAGATCCGTAAAGTAGAAGTTAAAAAAATAGAAGTTGAAGTTATGGAGTGCCAGCGAAGTGAAGGATTTGATGTAGAAGGTCTAACACAGGTTACATCACAGCAGGATGGAGTGAGTCCCCAAAGCAAGGAGAAACAGGACGATCAGGAAACATCTGAAGAAGAAATATGGACATGGGAAAGAAAAAAAGATTTAAAATGGTGCAATATTTATGCAAAGGAGAAAGCAAAATTAATCAATACAAAAAGAGCAGCACCAAATATATTTGAAGAGAAATACAGACAGAGGAATCCAGACATGGAAAACTCTACAATACAAAAAATAAGAAGACAAAGAGGAAAAGTAGAAAAGGAGATTAGTAATGGAGAAGTTAAATAAACAGAAATTGAGATTATGGAGTACCTGCAAAGTGATGGATTTAGTGTAGAAAATCTAATTCATAAAGCACCACAACAGGATAGAGTAATGAATATCCAAATTAAGGGGAAACAAGTGGAACAGGAAGCAATTGGTCAGGTGCCATATGAAGATAATTTGGAGCCTTCCACAGGAAACCAGTATAAATGTTCACTTGAAGCTAGACAGCAAGGGAAGGAACAGGAAACTGTGGAAACTCTGATGCAGTCAATGTTGAGGAGTGATAGGCCAGTGAGTCCCCATATGATAGAGCAATGGATGGCACAGGATGAAATTGATGAGACTGTGTCACAGGAAGATGCTATAGTACCTTCTATAGAATGCCCACAGGAATTGGAAAACAAGATATGTGCCCTCAGTTTGGAAGAAAATGAGCTAAGAGAAGAAATGCTTGATTTAATACACATGGGCAGATATATCAAAATCAATGAAAGAAATAGACTGCAGAAGATTAATAGAACCCAAAAAGGTAGAAGGCTGATAAAACAAATTAACATGGTAATTAGGAATGTTCATAGAGATCTATGCAATATAACAGAAGTAAACAGGATATATTACTGTGCAGCTAAATTAATAACTGATAAAGTTCTACAGCAAGAACACAGGGTAGTGAGGGAAAGGAAGGGCAGAAATCGAATACCATCATGGAAATATCGAACAGAGAAAACTATAAAGCAATTAAGACAAGAAGTGTCACTGTTAGAAGACTATAGAAAAGGGAATAGATCAACAAAAATACTAAGAAAGATAGATGTGATAAAAGCAATGTGCAGTATTAGAACAGATCAAGATCTATCATGCACCATCACAAATAAACTACAAATTTCAGCAAAGGTGGAAAAACTTAGAGGATACGATGATAAATATAAAGGAAAAGTGCAAAATAAGCAATTTATTGATGACCCAAAAATGTTTTATAGCGTACTGGTAAATAAAGTAAAAGGAACTGAAAGAACAACAAAAAAGAAAAATAGCTACATTTTGGAGAAGTATCTATGAAGATCTTGTGGAATATAACAAAGATGCTAAATGGATAGAAGAAGTAAAAGAAAGAACAGACGTTTAATGGTACACGATATTAAATGGGATGAAGTAACAGCTAGAGAGATTGAAACAAAGTTAAGACAAGCCTTTAATTGGAAAACCCCAGGTCCAGATACAGTACTTAACTTCTGGTTAAAGATATTAACATCTTTGCACAAAGATTTAGCCATGAGTAAAAACTATTTATATGCACACCCAGAACAGACACCAACCTGGCTAACAACAGGAAAAACAATGCTCCTACTTAAGAGTGAACTTGTAAGCTGCACTAAAAATTATAGACCCATAACTTGCCTTCTGATGACGTATAAACTATACACAGGAATTGATGCAAATGGAGTTTATAATCACTTAGAAAAAAACTCAATTATGGCAGGAGAACAAAAGGGCAATAAAAGAAAGTTATATGGAACAAATGATCATTTGTTGTTAAATAAAGTCATGGTGGAGAACTGTAAAAAGGGGAAGAATCAAAGTATGGGATGGATTGACTACAAAAAGCATTTGATAGTATCCCTCATTCATGGATAAAAGACTGCTTAAAATGTATAAGACACACCCCACACTGATCAATTACATTACAGTGACCATGAAACAGTGGCAGACCACTTTGCAATTAAAGCCATGATGAAGGACAAATTGTTATCTCAGGGATAAAAATTCAAAGGGGGATATTCCAGGGTGCTCTATGTCACCATTACTATTTTGCCTTGCCCTTAATCCATTAAGCTGTTTACTCAACAGCTTAGGTCATGGCTATAATCTGGATCCTAGAAAACAACAGAGTGTATAAAGACTTCGCAACTTCTGTTTGTTGAGGATTTAAAACTGATGAGGAACTGAAAGCATAACTGCAAGTTGTCAAAACTTTTTCAGATGATATAAGAATGTCATTTGGTCTTGATAAATGTGCAAAAGCAACCTTTAAAGCAGGAAAACTGCAAAACTAGGAAAACATCAGTTTGGGACAAGAATGTGATATAAAAGAACTTGAGCAAGAAGGAGTGTATAAATATTTGGAAACTGATGAAGGATCAGCAATAAAACATGAACAAATGTGAATAAAACTTAGTAAGGAATACTTTAGAAGACTTAAATTAATCCTGAAAACAGCACTAACATCTAGGAACAAAATCCAAGCTATAAACCAATTTGCTTTTCCTGCCCTAACTTACAGTTTTGAAGTGATTGACTGACCCCAAAATGTGTTGGATAGATTAGATAGGAAAACAAGAAGGATGCTTCATGCTCACCAAATGATTTATATAAAATCACTGTATACCAAGATTATATAGTACCCGTTCTGAAGGAGAGATGGGCTTCCTTGAAATTGATTATATGTACAGATCTGCAATTGTGGGACTCCACATATCTACTGACCTCACAAGACCCAAGCATAGTGAAAGTTTTGAAACATGAGGAGAATAAATCTAAGATGACTTTTCTGCTTAATCTAGCAGAAGCTTATCGGCATCAAGCAGGAATGGAAATCAAACCAGAAGTAGATAAAAAACAGGCAACAATGGAATGGGCCAAAAAAAAACAAAAGAAAGAATATAAGATGAAGGATCAGATGAGAAGGCAAGAAATGTGGAAAAAGCATAAATATAGTTGCAAGTATAGAAAACTTCTGTAAGAACCTCATGTTGATCAGGAATGAACACAGGAATGGTTAAGGAAAGGCGAATTCAAACCAAGAGATGAAGGGTTAATGTTGGCAGCCCAAGATACTGGGCTGCATACACGCTGGTTTATAAAGTCCACTGAGTAAGTGGGAGAAACAGACAAATGTAAGTTTTGTATAACCGAATTGGAAACAGTTGCACACCTCATTGCTGGTTGTGACATACTAATGGCAGAAGGACTGCATACTGAAAGACATAATAATATGGCGAGACTGTTGCACAGGGGATTGTGCAAACATTATGGTATTGAAGTGGCTGAAAACACTGGAAACATGAGCCACAAAGCATCATAGAAAATGAAGACGTCTACATCACTTGGGATCATCCATTACCAACAGTTCAAAAGACATATGCTAGAAAACCGGATATAGTGGTCCAAGAAATGAAGACAAGAGTAGCATTGATCATTGAAATTGCCATACCCTGTGACTACAGTGTCTTGCCTACAGAGAGACACAAAGTCATAAAATATCAGGATCTGCAGGCAAAAACAAGAGCAATGTGGAAGAAAGATACCCAGACAGTTCCAATACTAGTAGAAGGAACAGGTCTTATAAAAATAATTTACAGTCATATTTAGATATGTTACCAATACATGTAACTCCATATGAACTGCAGAAGGAGTCATTACTGGGCACATTGCAGGTGCTGCAAAGAACACTACTGGCTGACATCACAGATTGAAACAATACTAATTTCATGAACTTTAATCATACTTTGAAATAGGAATGAGGTCCATTCTCATCATGGTATTAGAAACCCAAAACACTTGGAGAAATTAAAGAAGACTGTTATCATTATATCTATTATTTACTAGGTCATATAGATATGGGGATATTTCCCAAAATTGGAGACATGCGCTAATTAAATCCATCTTTAAGTGTAAGGGGAGTAGGGCAAACCCGAGTTGTATGGACCCTTAAGTCTACTTTCATGTTGTGCAAAAACAATGGAGAAGGTAATATTGGATATGTTATTATTAGAAATGGAAACTTTGGGACTTGAAACCATATATCAGCATGCATGTGTTGAAAATAAGGTCTATTACCACAGGTAACATGATGTTCTATAACAATATAATAACAGCTATGAATAAAAAATTGTGCTGTGATATAATTTATATAGATTTGACTTCAACATTTGACAGGGTCAAACACAAAGCACTGATCAATAAATTTGAGTAACTACGTATCGATCTACTCTTGATAAGATGGATAGCTGCATGGCTTACAAATAGGACATGGCAAGTATCATACAACAATTGGACAGGTGAAATTCTTGGTTACTTTCAGGGTGTCCCACAATGCTCTGTCCTAGGCCCTTACTTGTTTAGACTGTAGCTTGCAGATCTAAGTTTTTCATCTGAGGTGTTCTAAAGTCTAAATGCAGATGACCTGAAATTGGGTAAACTGATTACACGTGTTATAGATAAGGTAAGTCTGCGAAAGAACTTGACTAAATTGACCATTTGGGTGCAGGAGAATGATATGCTGATTAATCCATCAAAAACCAAGCAATAAGGTTTGGGGGGTTGGTATAATCGTTAAAGTGGTTACTTTAGAAACAGAAGGTGCACAGTTTGATTCTTATATAGGGTAACTGGCTAGGCTTAAAATGGCTCCCAAGAGCAGCTAACCTATGAACTTATTACATATGAGATTTAAGAGACATATATTAAAAATGAATATTTAATACAGCACACAGTGATTGAAACTCATTTAAGGACCTGGGTATATGGGTAGATCCAGCTATGAGTATTTCTAATCATATCAACCAATTGGTTAATGATAGTTATAGAACTCTAGGTTGTATAAAAAGATTTATAAAGTCTAGGAAATCAGAAATGATGAAGTCATTGTTTGTCAGACACATTAGGCCCAACTTGAGTATGGAATAACAATATGGAAGCCTTATACAAGCATGAGTAAAAGGGAAATACTACAGCAGGACTATACCAAGAGCAAAATGTGTGAACTTTTATAGTATCTTTTACAGATAGCTAAGATGATATCTTATTCAGGTATATAGGGCATTTAGAGACAACTCCCTCTCTGAATGTTTGGGGTTATCAAAAAGTAGTAGAAAAATCATCTGACAACTTATGTAGAAGATTCTATAGGAATGAGACGTGTACTAACTGGTTCTCTGTTAGAGCAGCTGATGCACGGAAGAGACTACCAAATTACATTAAAGCAAGCATCTGTTTAGATATTTTTAAGAATGTCCTGGACACTTATTATGGGAACAGGTGTTTTGGTATATAGGCAATCTCGAAGGGCAATACTGCCTGTACTTGACATATTTGCCTATTTGACCTATCTAAAGCATTTGACATGGTCCCACACAAACAACTTATCTCTGTCCACAGTAACCTATCCTTCTCACAATCAGTCACCAACTGGTTTCAGAGTTACCTGTCTGACTGCCAACAATCCATTGTATGGCAGAATGACATATCTCCCCAACTACCTGTCTCCATAGAGGTTCCCCAAGGATCCATCCTTGGACCCCTACTCTTCTATGTTTTCATCAATAATCTAGCCTCTGCCACAAAACATGGCACACTCATACAATACGCAGATGACTCAACCATTGTCTGCTCAGCCCAGTCCCTACCCAAACTGCAAAAAGTCACACAGGAAGACTTTTACTCTGTTGAAACCTGGTTATCCGATGACCAATTAACACTCAACCCAAACAAAACTAAACTACTCATCTTCCAACCCACCAAACATACTCAAAACAACTCTCACTTTAACATCACAGCAAAAGACAACACCACTATATACCCAACTGAACACACCAAATTGCTAGGAGTAGAAATAGACAGTAAACTAAAATTTGACATTCACATATCCTTGACCATAAAAAAAGTCCACAAAAAACTAGGAGCACTATACAGAAATAAGCAACTTCTCACCAAAGCAGCAAAGATTTCAATAGCAAATTCCCACCTTATCTCCACCATACTTTATGCCTGTCCAATATATACCAACCTAAGGCAAAGCGATCTAAACAAGCTAGAGACCTGCTACAACATAATCGCCAAATTCACCACAGGGGCATCCTACCATAGTCACCACTTTCTCTCACTTGCTGAACTGGGCTGGCTTGAACTCCCTCACCTCCTTCAATGGTATCAACTCTCACTCACCCACAAACTAGTAAATCATCCACTAAATGTCCCATCCCTCCAGAATCTACTCCAACCCTATCGCACCAGCAGACCACTAAGATCCAGCAACAAAAATCACTTGCAGATCACTAAAGCCAATAACTCTGCTGGTGAAGCACTATTCTCTTGCACCATAGCCAAATTATGGAACTCCCTCCCACCCACAATTACCTCCATACCATCATGCACCCACTTCAAAACTTTACTAAAAGTGCACCTAAAAACATGCTGGCTACGCTCTTGCAACTCCCACTCTAATATCACCCTCCCAATCCAACCACTACCTTTCTTTCCACTCCACTAACTACTTTGATTATAGCAAGCTCAGATGCTCATAAGCCAGTATTTATTATACAACAGGAACTTCTTCTTGTAACATTTGTTAATGTCTGTTATGTACTTCACAGATAAAGATTCGAGCTGTCTACTGATGTACTATGTTCTTCATCTGTAAATATGTTGTAAGTAATTGCTATGTAAATTGTTAATCGCTATGTAATCCAATGTAACTACTGTCTGTTTATTTTAACTGTGGAGCTTTTCTCCCCGGGCCTCCGCTGAAAATGGACCTACATCCAGTCGGACACTCCCGGTCAACAAATATAAATAAATAAATAAATAAAATTTGCATAGGGTACATATTACTTTATTGAAAAGCTGTAATATCGAATGGCTTTTCATCGACCAGTAAAAGTCAAAGTCTCTTAATAGTGAACACTTGAATGAGTGAATTATTTCCCTGGGAAAGAAACCATTTGCCCTTATCCCCACTGTAGTGCGATCTTGGAGTTGGTATATTTAGTAAGGGGGTGTGTGCGGGGTGAAGCGACCCACTTTATGTTTAAAGTAGTATGTAGTTTATGGTAGGGCTAGCAATTTCTTTCCCAGGGAAAGAATTTGCTCATTTGGGTAATCATTATTATGAGAGTTTGACTTTTACGGGTCGATGAAGAGCCGTTCGATATTACATCTTTTCGATAATGTAATATGCACCCTTTGCATATTTATGTATGTATACATTCCAGTTTCTTCCGATTATTTCCAGTTCATTTCAGTATTCTACAGTCCTTTAAGTTCTTACATTGCCCATTTTAAGAGCATCAACGTTTAATTAAGAAAATAGGACAGTGTGCAGAAAGTGGACACTAAGTTGTGGAAATTCCTGTCAAGATTATGACAAACAAGAATATGCCAAATCTCTGAGAAAGTACTTTGTAGGCCTTTGTTTTTTTTTTTTTACAAGCAAAATTGTAAGATAGTACCCATAATGTGGGTTGCAGAAATATTTTATAATTTAGATCTATAACAATTATGTTATGGATGTGTTTGATTCCTTCTGCCTGCAATGTCTAATTGTGTGATTCTGAGCAACTCACTTAACCTGGGCTATGACTGAAAAACGTCCATGGAGATCAGTGCTCTGCTCTGGTAAACAAATGCAGATAAATAAATAAATAAATAAATGCTGCACTGATAGGATTAATGTGTATTGCATATGTGCTTGAGTCATGTTTTTTCAGTTGTATCATGTGTTCCAACTTATTCTTTGAACACCAACCATCATATCTTTTTTCTCCTTCCTAAATACCACATCACTTTCATTTAGAAACAAGCATACCAATGGTTTAATGCTGGCCTACAAATAATCCCTTGTAGTAGTGGCTCTGCACCATACCGCTCAGCTGTCCCTGATTTTACAGAATAATACCTGATTTAACTCATATTTTTGCCCTGTCACTCATAAAATTGTTGATTTTGTTTAGTAAATCACTAAGGATTACAGTCAGTCAGTAATGCCAGCCACTAGAGTTCAGGTGATTATTCAGGTTAAGACACACTGATGGAAATAATTTAACAGTATTTTTTATATCATCATCATCATCACCTCACCTTTTCTCCCATTTTCTACATACGGTTGGGGTTTTGCTTCAACTGTCATTATCTGTCTCGATTCAATGCCACTCTCCTACCTTCTTTGACACCCATGCCTAACTGTCACATGTTTTCTCTAACACAGTCCACTCACCTCTTTGCTGGATGACCTTGTTTCTTCTTGACTTCTTCCTGTCTGTCCCAAATCTTCTAAACTAGATTGCCTTCTGCTTTTCTGCACATGTGCCTGAACCACTGTAATTTTTATTTATTTTTATTTTTTATTTTACATTTGTTAACCGGGCTAGTCTGGCTGGATACATGTCCATTTTCAGCAGAGGCCCGAGGAGAAAAGCTCCATTAACACTAATAACTAACAGTGATAAAAACTATCAAAAATTTAGACAAACTAAAAAATTTAAACACTCAGACATAAAAGCAAACAGCAAAAAAACCAAATGTGAAAAATAAGCAAGGAGATTAGGAACAGTTATTATGTAGTTTAGAAGTATTCAGAGGTAGTAGGAAAAGAGATAACAGTGGGGAAGGTAGTATTCCAATGAATTAGTTGCTAGGGAGAGACTGTAAAGGAAAGAAGAGGACTGAGAAAATAGTTGTAACATAAGGAGAGTCAGTAACAAATTCACTAGTTACAAGTTAGAGTAGTACAAGTTAATCCAGGGTACTAGTATTAGGAAAGAGAATAGCATTGAATTGAACTGAAAGTATGAATTTGGGAAAATATGACAAGATGTAGTGATACAGCATAAAGAAGGAAGAAGTAGGAAGAGAAAAAGAGAAGAAGGAAGAGTCAATAAGCAGGTAGGTGAAAAGAGGGATAAGTCAGGAGTAAAGGATAATAATTAAGAGTGAGGAGGAGGGACTGAAAAGAGGTGCATTGTATGTTGAGCTCAGTCAGGATTAGCACATGGGCATAGCCAGTGAGTTTGAAGATGGTGTTTTATTTGTTTTTTGAAAAGGTTGGATGAGCTTAGGGTGGTCAGTTCTACGGGTAGTTCATTCCAATATGATCCAACAGTATTTGCAAATAAGGAGTCACCTGCTTTATTGTGGGATTTGAGAGTAGATACTAGAAGCTTGTTGGCTGAGCGGCGGAGGTAAGGTTTTTATATGGGGTGATTAGGTTATTAAGTATGGGTGTATTGGAGGGGTGGTGCAGAATGTTAAAAGTGATGACCAATTGACGCAGGCGTATTAGGTTCTGAAGTTCTAGCCAGTGAAGTTTTTTTAGATTGAGACAATGATGAGTACGGAAAGGGGATCCTGTGGCAAACCTGGCAATACTATGGTAGGCTGTGTTAAGTTTATAAAGGTTGGCTTTAGAAATGTTGATAAAGGATGGAGAGGCATACAGTAATGTGGAGATAAGGTGAGTTTGGGCAAGAGACACTCGGGTGGTAGCACTAAGAAAGGGCTTTAGTCTGTAGAGGGCACCTATTTTCTTGTTTACGGTCTTGATGGTTATATCAATATGGTTATCAAAGCTTAGCTGATTGTCAATAGAAACGCCTAGTAGTTTGGTGGAATAGTCAGGTATAATTATAGTGCCATTACAGGACACCAGGGAGAATGAGATTGGGGTGGATTTGAGGGTTGGGGTGAAGAGTAATAATTTAGTTTTGGGATTGAGGAGGAGACAGATCTGTTGGAACCATTTTTCTGCTGTTGTAAAGACCTTTTGGGTGGAGGAGTGGAGTTCTTTTGGAGATGGAGCAGAGCAGATGAGAGTAGAATCATCAGCATACTGTATGCAAGTGGATGTTGGGAGAGAAGTGGGAAGGTTATTTATGAATATTGAGAACAGGAGGGGACCTAAGATGGATCCTTGTGGCACTCTGATAGTAACTGGGACTTGAGAGGATAGATGGTTGTCCCAGAGGACTGCTTGTTTTCTATTTGTCAAGTAAGATTCAAACCACTGTAGTGTTAGTGAATCAAGTGAGAGGGATTTTAAAGTATCTAGGAGAAGTTGATGGTTGACCACATCAAGGCTTTAGAGAGGTCCAGGAATAGTGCAGAGGAGAAAAGGTTTTTATTGCGATTTTTATTGATCACGTCAGTGAAGTAGAGGAGGGCAGTGGTAGTACTGTGGTGGGGCCTAAAACCATGCTGAGAGTCTGCTAGTAAGTTATTTTGCAAGAGATGATGTAAGAGTTGATGGTGTATGCAGCGTTCCATGATTTTAGATAGTGGAGAAAGAAGGGCTATAGGCTTGAAATTAGAAAGTTCGTTGGAGTTTCCTCCTTTATGGAGGGGAATGATATGGGAGATTTTCCAACAGGATGGGATAGTGGATTTGGTTATGGTTCTGTTAATTAAGATGGAAACTGGGTAAGCTAGTTCATTTGCTGCTAGTTGAAGATATTCAGCTGGTAGATTATCAGCAGAAGGGGTACAAGGTTTAAGTTTTGAGAGTAACTTCTGTATATAGGTTGTGGAGACTGTATTAAGTGTAAGAGTAGGGGTGCTGTTTTGAGGAGAGGAGGTTGTTTGAAGGGGAGGAGGGGGGGTCAGTGTTAGCTAGAGTAGTGACTGTTTGGGAGAAGAAGTTGTTGAAAGTATCAGCTATCACATTAGGTTGGGTCTGAGCTAGGCTAGTTGGTGTAGGTGTTTTGGTGTTTTGGTGTTTCCTGGGTGGAGCAATTTATTGATTCCTGACCAGAAATGTTTAGGGTTTTGGTTTTGTTGATACTGCAGGTAATAGTTCTTTTTATCTAGATAGGTGAGTTTTTTTGTTATGTTTCTGAGGTGTTTGAAATTTTGGTGGTCAGTTGGGTTTTTGGTGGATCTCCATTTATTCCATGATTTATTTCTAGCTAGCATTGTTTGTTTGTTTTTTTTGGAAAGCCATGGGGCTGCTTTGGAGCCTAGTCTAATCAATCGAGATGGGGCATGATGCTGGAGAATTTGTAGGAAGGTATTGTTAAACTGCTTCTTCAAGTGGGAGGTGTTTTAGAGTTGACCAGTTATATTGTTTGATTTCATTACGAAAGGATGATAGGTTAAAATTAGTTTTGTTGTGTACAGTACGATATGTAGCCTGCTTGGGATTATTGTATTTTTGTTTAGTGATATAGGTAAGGAGATGGTCACTGATATTGTCAGGGAGTATTCCAGTTTTATAAGAGAGGGGATTGTTGTTAATCAGTATCCAATCCAGGATGGCTTGTTTCTGGGTTGATTTGTGTATTCTAGTAGGGGAGTTTATGGTTTGTTGAAAGGTAAAGAGATTGAGGTGAATGGAAGGTTTGGGAGAGATGCAGGAATTCCAATCTATATTAAAGTCTCCTAAGATTATGGTTTCCTGAGGAAAGTTGCAGGAGACCCAGCTAAGGATATTTTCTAGTGTATTGACGTTATTGCCTGGCGGGATGTAGGAGCATATTATATAGATGGCTTTGGTTTTGTTAATTTGGAGTTTGGAACAGAGTATTTCTGCATTGGCTGGGGAGGGCAGGGAGTCAATTAAGGCTAGCTGCAGTTGGGATTTGTATAGTAAGGCTACTCCTCCGCCCTTTTTGTTAAGACGATCTTGCCCTAAGGTGCTATAGCCTGGGGGAGTGATTTCATTATCTTTGGTACCTGGTTTTAACCAAGTTTCTGTGAGACATAGAATATCAAAGGCATAGAAGTCAATTAAAGCATGGAGTTGTGTGATTTTATTGTTGATGCTGCGAATATTTAAGTGAGCTATTGAGAGGGAGTCAGTAGAGAAAGGTGAACCAAAACTATTAGCAGTTTGGTTAGTAGGAGTATGGTTGAGATGATTGTTAGGGCCAGGGTTGGGGTGGATGTCCCCATGTATTAGTAAGAGTGTTTGTGGGACTTGACATACCTTTGTATTTTTGCAGGGTATTAGGTGAAACCATCTTGTGGTTAGGAATCTGTTACGGTGTAATTTGTGGTAGAGAGGGGGAAGGTAGGGACAGGACGATAGGATATTACTATGTGTTTGTTTGGTTAAAGGAAGTGTAGAGGTTGTGTGTTTGGCTATATGAAGAGATTGGCTAAGTATTAGATATTCGTAGGAAGTAAGAGTATAGTAAAGAAGAAGGATGTTAAGAAGTGTTAGTGAATAAAGCATGTTGAGGCTTAATGGCATGTTATTATTGAGCTGAGGTTAGCAAGTGTAGGAGTGGGTGGTTTGGGAAAGGTTGAGAGTGGGGTGTGGTACTTAGATAGGATAGTGGAGTGTGGGTGTGGTGGTTATAATTGGTGAAATGAGTTAATAGGTGATAGTGGGGCAGGAAATGAGATAGGATGTTAGAAGGTTGGGGTGTGTCTGTGTGAGTATAAGGGTAGGGCCCTGGGGGTGGGTGGGAATTGGGGGTAGGGAGGGAGAGGTGGCGAGCGAGCAGCAGGAAGAACCAAGTGAGGGGATCAAGGCAGAAAACAATCAGGAAGGACGAGAGAGACATTATAACAGATGTGGGGTGAAGGTGAGCTATAGAGTAATAGTACAGTGGGGATGTAAGGTGGGTGGGGAGAGTCAAAAGAAGGGGAAAAACTAGTATTTTCTATAGTACAGTGCTCAGAAAAATATGGGGAAAAACTAGTGTTTTCTATAGTACAGTGCTCAGAAAATTATGGGGAAAAATAGAGTGATTCTCAGTAAAAGGGCCACCCAGTGGCCAGGTCTGGGGTGATGAGGGACAGAGCAACCAGAGAGTTTACCAGGTGAAAAGTCTGGGTAGAGGGAGAGTGTTCTCAAGGATAAAGCTGAGGAGAGGAGGGAAAGAGAAAAGTGATTAAAATACTACTGGAGGGCTGCTGGTTAACCTGGGAGGGAAGTAAAAATAGCCTGAAGAGTAAAATTATACAATACAAGAGTAGGACATACTTTCCAATAAGGTCTATTCTGGGTAGACAGTCTTATAGGGGAGGACGTAAAATCCTATTCAGGATTGTGTTGCTTAGTATGATATCCACAGGGCCTCTTTAGCAAGGGTAGGTCAGGAACTCAGGTGTACAGGCTGGTAATTAAATATGAAGAAAGAGAAAGAGAAAAGTAAGTAAATGCATTAGTAAATGAAGCATGTAGTAGATAACCAGGACATAATGCCCAAAATTAAACCAGATTAGTACAATGACAATCCCAATTCACACTTTAAAAAATAACACAGTAGGGAACATATATTCGTACTACAGCTAAGCACTAGAAAGTCAAATGTAGCTAGTGACATATACCCTAATGTGTAACTTAATCTTTTCTCATTAACATTAAGCAGTTACAGTTATCAGAGAGATGGTAGATCTCAACAACTACAGTCTTGCATCTCTAACAGCAATTGAAGGGTCCTGAGAGGGATACAATTTAGAACTAATGTTGTCTCAAATTTGTGCGACAAAAAGAACTGGCGTTTTGCATATAGGGGCAGTAATGCCACAATAAAGCTAAGTTGTTATGATCTGTTCTCTTTGACCTTTTTATGGATGTCTATGCAAATGGAGATACTTACGCTTCTGCTCTTATGTCCTTATTTCTTTGCCTGTCCCACAGTGTACATCCTACTACCTGTGCACAACACATGATCTCCATCACCCCAGATTCTTTAACTACACTGCCTTTACTGCCCAGGTTTCTGTACCATACAGTTGTACTAGTCGCATCACTGTTCTGTACACCTTATTTTCAGCTTATTTGACATTCTTCTGTTATATACTATCCCTGAGACTCTTGTGTCTGTTGGCTGCAGTCCCTCTGATGCTAGATTTCACCTCCCAATTCAGACTTCCCTTATCCTCAACCACCCCTCACAGATACTTGAAGCTGCTAACTTGTTTCACTATTTCCCCTTCTATCTCAGTTCTCAGCTTCTTCTGATCTCCCATTTGCTGCCATTACAACTATTTTATATCTACTCACTTTCAACCCATGTGCCTTCAGTTTTGCACTCTATTCCCC
>NC_056732.1:1750118226-1750218119 GCF_019279795.1 Protopterus annectens | reverse complement strand
GCTAAATCAAGCTGATGGAGAGGATGAAAACAATGATGAAAAAGTGGAGAAGGGTTTTGTTGGGAAAAGAGTGGATAAAAAGAAAATAAAAGTACTTAAAAAGCTGTTCGTAAAGGGAAGAGGAAGTTCAAAATTCATTTATTTAAATGTTAATAGCTTATTTATTTATTTTTTAGCTATCTTTTGTTGGCCAGTTTAGTCCCACTAAGCTAGTAGCCTCTTTTCTGGGAAGAACCAATGTGACATTTATAATACTAGGGGACATGTTTACAGGGCATCAGGGAACTTACCTTACTCATGTTAATATGTGCTATGGGGTCTTTTATGTACACCTCAGCCACCACCAATGTAGGCAGATGGGGCCTTAGTTTAACATCTCATCTAAAGGACAACACACTCAGGTGATCAGCACCCTTGTTGTGCTTCACTGCCAGCAATCCATCTACCAAGAGTGGGAATAGAACCCAAAATGTTTTACACTAAAAGTGTGTGTGTGTGTGTGTGTGTGTGTGTGTGTGTGTGTGTGTGTGTGTGTGTGTGTGTGTGTGTGTGTGTGTGTGTGTGCGTGTGTGTGTGTGTGTGTGTGTGTGTGTGTGTGTGTGTGTGTGTGTGTGTGTGTGTGACTGTAGTGGTAACTTCATGAAAAAAGGAGAGTTTGTATTCTAAATTTGTATAAACAGTGAAAGAGTGGCGTTATATGCCTATAAAATATCAGATTGCTTAATGACAATCAAATATGGCAAGCTGAGATAATATGGGGAAAGGAAATGAGACTGAGTTTTGTGGAGGAGTTATGCCCCATGGTTGCTTCCCTTTAAAAAAGAATTGTATTAGATTTTATTGGTGTTCCAGGAAGATGTGCTATATGTGATATTAGAGAAGAGGAAAAGCAATGGAGATTAATTATCTTGTATGCTTATACGTCAGTTATAACAGGAGAAAGATTGTTTGAATAAATAAAAGATATGCTACAAAAAATAGGTATAATAGTTATGGAGGATTTTAAGCTGTAATATTAGGAATATGGCAGCAAAAATTGGGAAGGATATTATATGGAAATAAATGATTAAAAGTGGAGAACTATGGGTAGCGAAGAAAAGGAATTATAAAAGAGGAGTTTATTTGTATTGAAATCGATTATGTCCTTTTTTCAGGGGGACTAAAGGTGGAGAAAAGTGATATATATGAAGTCTGTTTATATGATTATTTGGCTATCAAAACAGAAGTTACAAATATGGAATAATATATCATTGTGGAAGGTACTAAAATATTCTTGAGGATGTGGAGAAAGAAGAATGTTTATGAAGGTGATGGATAGGCTGTGGAAAGATAATTGCACAAGTTGCCTTTTTAGAGCAGTGGGGGATTGTATATAATGAAACCTTATAAAAAGAAGAATATGTAAGACTGGAAAATGTTTTTTTGGGAAAAACAGAATGGTTGAATGAAATAGGTTTTTAAATGAGTATGAGAAAGGTTTAAGGTGAAATGATGAACAAATAATGAGCAAAGAAGGAACATGCATGAATAAAACATGCTAAAGATGAATGTTTGAATATATAAGCAGAAAGAGATTCTACAAGGTAAACAACAAGAAGTATCTCCTTTTTGGGAGTGAAAGGGTTAAAAGGAAGGCAGTAGGATGATATGTCATAAGTTTCGACAAGGTAGAGACAAAGAAGTATCTCCTTTTTGAGAGTTAAAAGGAAGGCAGTAGAATGACATGTCATAAGTTTCGATAAGGAAAAGACAAAGAAGTATCTCCTTCTTGAGAGAGAAAGGGTTAAAAGGAAGGCAGTAGGATGACATGTCATAAGTTTCGACAAGGTAAAGACAAAGAAGTATCTCCTTTTTGAGAGTGAAAAGGTTAAAAGGAAGGCAGTAGGATGACGTGTCATAAGATTCGACAAGGTAAACACAAAGAAGTATCTCCTTTTTGAGAGTGAAAAGTTTAAAAGGAAGGCAGTAGGATGACATGTCATAAGTTTCAACAAGGTAAAGACAAAGAAGTATCTCCTTTTTGAGAGTGAAAAGGTTAAAAGGAAGGCAATAGGATGACATGTCATAAGTTTCGCCAAGGTAAACACAAAGAAGTATTTCCTTTTTGAGAGTGAAAAGGTTAAAAGGAAGGCAGTAGGACGACATGTCATAAGTTTCGACAAGGTAGAGACAAAGAAGTATCTCCTTTTTGAGAGTGAAAAGGTTAAAAAAAAGGCAGTAGGATGACATGTCATAAGTTTCGACAAGGTAAAGACAAAGAAGTATCTCCTTTTTGAGAGTGAAAAGGTTAAAAGGAAGGCAGTAGGATGACATGTCATAGGTTTCGACAAGGTAGAGACAAAGAAGTATCTCCTATTTGAGAGTGAAAAGGTTAAAAGGAAGGCAGTAGGATGACATGTCATAAGTTTCGACAAGGTAGAGACAAAGAAGTATCCCTTTTTTGAGAGTGAATAGGTTAAAAGGAAGACAGTAGAATGACATGTCATAAGTTTCGACAAGGTAAACACAAAGAAGTATCTCCTTTTTGAGAGTGAAAAGGTTAAAAGGAAGGCAGTAGGATGACATGTCATAAGTTTCGACAAGGTAAACACAAAGAAGTATCTCCTTTTTGAGAGTGAAAAGGTTAAAAGGAAGGCAGTAGGATGACATGTCATAAGTTTCGACAAGGAAAAGACAAAGAAGTATCTCCTTTTTGAGAGTGAAAAGGTTAAAAGGAAGGCAGTAGGATGACATGTCATAAGTTTCAACAAGGTAAACACAAAGAAGTATCTTTTTTTTTGAGAGTGAAATGGTTAAAGGAAGGCAGTAGGATGACATATCATAAGTTTCGAAAAGGTAAAGATAAAGAAGTATCTCCTTTTTGAGAGTGAAAAGGTTAAAAGGAAGGCAGTAGGGTGACATGTCATAAGTTTCGACAATGTAAAGACAAAGAAGCATCTTCTTTTTGAGAGTGAAAAGGTTAAAAGGAAGGCAGTAGGATGACATGTCATAAGTTTCGACAAGGTAGAGACAAAGAAGTATCCCCTTTTTGAGAGTGAAAAGGTTAAAAGAAAGGCAGTAGGATGACATCTCATAAGTTTCGACAAGGTAAACACAAAGAAGTATCTCCTTTTTGAGAGTGAAAAGGTTAAAAGGAAGGCAGTAGGATGACATGTCATAAGTTTCGACAAGGTAAACACAAAGAAGTATCTCCTTTTTGAGAGTGAAAAGGTTAAAAGGAAGGCAGTAGGATGACATGTCATAAGTTTCGACAAGGTAGAAACAAAGAAGTATCTCCTTTTTGAGAGTGAAATGGTTAAAAGGAAGGCAGTAGGATGACATGTCATAAGATTCGACAAGGTAAACACAAAGAAGTATCTCCTTTTTGAGAGTGAAAAGTTTAAAAGGAAGGCAGTAGGATGACATGTCATAAGTTTCGACAAGGTAAAGACAAAGAAGTATCTCCTTTTTGAGAGTGAAAAGGTTAAAAGGAAGGCAGTAGGATGACATGTCATAAGTTTCGACAAAGTAGAGACAAAGACGTATCTCCTTTTTGAGAGTGAAAAGGTTAAAAGGAAGGCAGTAGGATGACATGTCATAAGTTTCGACAAGGTAGAGACAAAGAAGTATCCCCTTTTTGAGAGTGAATAGGTTAAAAGGAAGGCAGTAGGATGACATGTGATAAGTTTCGACAAGGTAAACACAAAGCAGTATCTCCTTTTTGAGAGTGAAATGGTTAAAAGGAAGGCAGTAGGATGACATGCAATAAGTTTCGACAAGGTAAAGATAAAGAACTATCTCCTTTTGAGAGTGAAAAGGAAGGCAGTAGGATGACATGTCATAAGTTTCGAGAAGGTAGAGACAAAGAAGTATCTCCTTTTTGAGAGTGAAAAGGTTTTTCATTTTTTTTCATATTGTTTCTTGTTATTTTAAGATTGGGCAGAATGAGTTTTTTGAAAGGCACAATGGTCCAGCTGAGGTATCTGCCAAGGAAAATGAACATGTTTTGTTATATGAGTGCTGGGCTGTGTTTTTTGACGAGAGTTCTGCAGAAGAAGAAACTACCAAGTCATATGTATACTTGATGGCAGCTGGTTATTACAGCATTAAAGCCTAGTGCTCCTCATCGGGTTGTCCCCTTCTGCTGGCTTAATACTTGGTTTCCCAGAAGCTACAAGGCACGCCTTTGTGTTGGCACCCAGGAAGCACCCCAATCACCTTTCGACTGCTGGTTTTGATTTCTAAACACTCCTGAATTGGCACATTAAAGCCTAGTGCTCCTCATCGGGTTGTCCCCTCCCTGCTGGCTTAATACTTGGTTTCCCAGAAGCTATAAGGCAGGCCTTTGTGTTGGCACCCAGGAAGCACCCCAATCATCTCTCGACTGCTGGTTTTGATTTCTAAACACTTCTGAATTGACTCATTAAACCCAAGTGCTCCTCATCAGGTTGTCCCCTCCCTGCTGGCTTAATACTTGGCCTCCCAGAAGCTACAAGGCAGGCCTTTGTGTTGGCACCCAGGAAGCACCCCAATCACCTCTCGAGTGCTGGTTTTGATTTCTAAACACTTCTGAATTGGCTCATTAAAGCCTAGTGCTCCTCATCGGGTTGTCCCCTCCCTGCTGGATTAATACTTGGTTTCCCAGAAGCTACAAGGCAGGCCTTTGTGTTGGTACCCAGGAAGCACCCCAATCACCTCTCAAGTGCTGGTTTTGATTTCTAAACACTCCTGAATTGGCTTATTAAAGCCTAGTGCTCCTCATCGGGTTGTCCCTCCCTGCTGGCTTAATACTTGGTTTCCCAGAAGCTACAAGGCAGGCCTTGGTGTTGGCACCCAGGAAGCACCCCAATCACCTCTCGAGTGCTGGTTTTGATTTCTAAACACTTCTGAATTGGCTCATTAAAGCCTAGTGCTCCTCATCGGGTTGTCCCCTCCCTGCTGGCTTAATACTTGGTTTCCCAGAAGCTACAAGGCAGGCCTTTGTGTTGGCTACCAGGAAGCACCCCAATCACCTCTCGAGTGCTGGTTTTGATTTCTAAGCACTTCTGAATTGGCTCATTAAAGCCTAGTGCTCCTCATCGGGTTGTCCCCTCCCGGCTGGCTTAATACATGGTTTCCCAGAAGCTACAAGGCAGGCCTTTGTGTTGGCACCCAGGAAGCATCCCAGTCACCTCTCGAGTGCTGGTTTTGATTTCTAAACACTTCTGAATTGGCTCATTAAAGCCTAGTGCTCCTCATCAGGTTGTCCCCTCCCTGCTGGCTTAATACTTGGTTTCCCAGAAGCTACAAGGCAGGCCTTTGTGTTGGCACCCAGGAAGCACCCCAATCACCTCTCGAGTGCTGGTTTTGATTTCTAAACACTTCTGAATTGGCTGTACGTCCGTTTTGTTTAATACTTTGGTGGATACTGTCCTTTTGTGGGCGGCATACACGTGGCACCAGCTAAGGTCGCTTCAGTCCCTTGCTCCCCAGCATTCCAATAGTTACTTATTCCCCTTCGATTTACTCCAGTTAGGTTCTACACTCCCTCCCGCCTCTGTTTGACCTGAGTCCCTCTCGTCCTCTAGCATTAATATAGGTGTAATGTCCTGCTTGCCTTGCCTTTTTTGTCTTTTCTCTGCCTTTTTATTACTCTCTGGCTGTTGTACACCTTTCTCTGTCCTTCCTACCTTATGATACACTAAGCGACTGTATCTTGAATATATGTTGTTGCTGACTTTCTAACTCCTCTTTCAGTGTCCCTTTGTAAAGTGTTCTTTCTTAAATAAACCTTGTACCATTTTATGTCTTGTATACTACCTGTACCTTTTCACGCTTCTCTACCTGCACATCCAGTTAACACCTCTATACTCTTTTCCTTACATTCCAAACTACGTAGTGTTTCAGCTTCTCTACTGGGCTGATTGACTACGCTCTCTTCTCTAACTGTTTCTGCCCCGCCTCGCTCCCATCCCTACCCCCTTATCCCACCCACCCCACGTGGTCTTGACCTTATACCTCACATACCACACCCCCTATAGTATTGCACCTATCCCAGGCACCTACCTCACTTGGAACTCCCCTCCCACCTATACCTTCCACATTCCCTCTCTCTTCTCCCCTCCCCCTTAAAGCTAAAATATATACTTTGACTTCTCCATCCAGTCTCTCTTACTTATACTATAGTCTTATCCTAGGTTTTCTTTGACTGTTTCATTCATCCTCACCTCAGCATGACACCAAAAACTAACAAAACTCCATCCATGACCTCTACAACAGAACTTACCCTAACCAAACTAATACTCCTGCTTATTCCTTCTCTTGCTCTCACACTACCCTATATCTTGACCTCTTATGAATTAAAATATAATTACCACTTTAACAACTCTCCTAAACAAACAGCCTCAGATTTCAAAAGCCTAAACTTCACTAACTTAAACATTACATCTACTTCTAGTTACCTCTTAGCCAGATATCATAGGCTATTTCACATTAAAGTTAATAATCTCATGCTTAGGAAACTAAAATACTTACTGAACTTCACTAATAAACCATACTTGGAATACAACCACTCTACCCTGGCAGACAGTGACATACACCCCAACCCAGGACCCTCAAATACTTTAGCTGAAGCCATGCCTACCATGCCAAACTCATCCCTTCCGTTACCAACCTCCAATGCAAACACTTTACTCATAGGACACCTTAATATCCGAAGTGTCAATAACAAAATCACCCATCTCCACTCTCTTCTTGATCATCACTCCTTTGATATTCTCTGTCTAACTGTAATCTGGTTAAAACCGTTTACTAAAAATAATGAAATCATTCCTCCAGGCTACAATATGCTGAGACTCGACCGCCAAAACTAACAAAGGTGGGGGAGTGGCACTCCTATTTAAGACTAAACTAAATATATCCTTAGTACCCTATGTTCCCCTGGAAATTACCAAGACTGAACTCCTTATCTCAAAGCTGCAACTGAACCCAAATAAATCAATCTATATTATCTGTATCTATCTACCTCCTGCTAACAACTCTACTACAATAGAAAATATCCTTAGCTGGGCCTCTTCCACTTACCCACAAGAAACCATAATACTTGGAGACCTCAACCTTGACTGGTCCTCAGTAAACACTACTAACCCCGCCTCTCATATTAATCTCCATGGCTTTACTCAGACAATAAACACCTCTACTAGGATTAACAAACCTAATAACAAAGAAAGTATTCTAGATTGGATTCTTGTTAACAAACCACAACAAAAATATCAATTCGGCACTTTACCTGATGACATTAGTGACCATAATCTAACTTATATCATAAGACAAAAGAATGCTACTACCAATTCTCCAATCCTTAGGACCTTACGTGATTACAAATATTTCAACCCTATCCAATTTAAAACTGAACTAAATGCCTGTAACTGGAACCCACTAAAACACTTCCTCTTGAAGACGCTGTTCAATACTTTAACACCACATTCTTATCTATCCTAGATAATCATGCACCAAAACGTACCATCAGAGTTAAATCTAAACCAGCCCCCTGGCTATCTAAAGATACAAGACAAAAAATGTTACTCAGAAACAAATCTTGGATGAAATGGAGAACTAGCAAATCTCCCTTAGATCAACAGACATTCAGACACTTAAGAAACAGTACCAAAAAAGCTATCCTCTCTGACAAAAGAAACTATTATAATAATCTCCAGCAAGTGAATCACAATAATCCCCAAAAATTCTGGTCAACACTAAATAGACTTCTTCACCCTGGACAGATTACCACTCCTTCCCCCTCCGGGTCTGAAAAGAATTCTTCCCACGAAACTGCCAATACTTTCAACTCATTCTTTATTGATACTATTAATTCTTTGGCCTCTCACCTTTCCATTGACAATTCTAGCATCCCTGACCTTGCATCCTCTAAACTACCAACCTTCAGATTACAACCCATCTCCACCACCTTTATACAAAAATGTATCCATAAACTTAAACCATGTACCCCCTCGGCTGACCAGCGTCCATCAGAATTCCTTCAAAAAGCAGCCAATGAAATAGCCTATCCCATATCCATTCTTATTAATAGAACTATTAATGAAGAAACCATACCTAACATCTGGAAAATCTCTCACATCATACCCTTACATAAAGGAGGCAACTCCTATGAATATTCTAATTACAGGCCCATAGCTCTCCTGTCTCCACTTGCAAAAATCATGGAAAAATGTGTTCACCATCAGTTAATGAACCACTTAACAAAAAACAACATTCTTACTAACTGTCAACATGGCTTTAGGGAGTTTAGGCCTTTTCATAGTACTACCACCGCTCTCCTCTCCTTTACAGACTTTATTAACAAGAATCGCAATAATAACATCCTTTCTTCAGCTCTCTTTATCGACCTGTCTAAAGCCTTTGATATGGTCAACCACCCTCTCCTCTTAAAGATTCTGGAATCTCTTTCCTTAGAAACTAAAGCTATCAACTGGTTTAGTTCCTATCTCACTAACAGGAAACAGGCGGTCCTCTGGGACAACAAACTCTCTTCTCTTCTTCCAGTTTCACTTGGTGTCCCCCAAGGCTCTATTCTCGGACCTCTTCTATTTTCCCTCTTTATAAATGACTTACAAGTAGCTATTCCCCAAGCTACATATGTACAATACGCTGATGACTCCACACTTATTTGTTCTGCAAAATCCATTTCTGAACTTCAAACTATTACACAAACTGTATTTTCCAAAGTTGAAACATGGTTCTTAAAACGTTGCCTACTTCTAAACGCAAAAAAAACAAAACTCCTTCTCTTCAAGCCTACTATTAGATCCCCCACACTAGACTTCACTATCTTATCTAATAATGGAACCCTTATACCACCCGACTCTACTACCAAGCAGCTAGGTGTCATGATTGACAACAATCTTACCTTTGACTGTCACATCAATAATACCATTAAATCTGTAAACAGGAAACTTGGCTCTCTCTATAGAATTAAAACTTTCTTAACCCCTACAGCCAAAGTTTCTCTTGTCCACTCTCATCTTATTTCCACTCTTCTCTATGCCTCACCAATTTATACTAACCTGAAGAAAAATAATCTCTCCAAACTGTCTAACACTTACAATAGTATAGCTAGATTTGTTACTGGTAAACAATTCAGAACTCACCACTGTCTGAACCTACAGCAACTTAACTGGCTCGAACTAATAAACATGTTGCTTCTTTCCCAACTTACCTTTGTCCAAAGAGCTTTCTACCAACCTAATAACACACCTGTACTTTCTAACCTCTTTACCCCTTACTCTAACCTGAATTCACTTTGCTCTTCAAGCAAACTGCTAGTAACCTTAACCAAATCTAATAACCTTGCTGGTGACTCCCTTTTTTCTAACACCATTGGTAAATACTGGAATCAACTTCCTACTGATCTTACTTCCATTGCATCTCCTGTTTAAACAAAAACTTAGAATTTACCTTAAAAATCACTGGATATGTCCCTGCTCTAATCCAGATTCAAACTCTAACTTCAGTTATCTTGCTCTTCTCTCTCCCTCTTCTTTTATACCTTCTGCTTACTTCTATGGCATACTTTCTCTACTTTATATGGACTTCCCCCATATATTCCTTCCTCCATATGGTTATGTCTCTTTTGCAGATAGTCTATAACTTTAATAAATTTGCTTACTCTTTCTATTATTGATTTTCTTTTCCTTTTTTATGCTTTCTCTTTATGTTTTAAAATGTTAAATAATGTTTAATTGGTTGTCCATTTCTAGGTCTAGGATGTTAGAAGTCCTATGTTTTAATAATGTACATTGTCTATTTACCACCAGATTTTACTCTGTTATTGTTGCATATTATGTATCTCTTTTGTCTATATGTGGAGCTTTTCTCCCCGGGCCTCTACTGAAAATGGAAATATATCCAGTTAGACTAGCCCGGTTAACAAATGTAAAACAAATAAAATAAATAAAAAAAGGTTAAAAGGAAGGCAGTAGGGTGACATGTCATAAGTTTCGACAATGTAAACACAAAGAAGTATCTCCTTTTTGAGAGTGAAAAGTTTAAAAGGAAGGCAGTAGGATGACATGTCATAAGTTTCGACAAGGTAAAGACAAAGAAGTATCTCCTTTTTGAGAGTGAAAAGGTTAAAAGGAAGGCAGTAGGATGACATGTCATAAGTTTCGACAAGGTAAAGACAAAGAAGTATCTCCTTTTTGAGATTGAAAAGGTTAAAAGGAAGGCAGTAGGATGACATGTGATAAGTTTCGACAAGGTAAACACAAAGAAGTATCTCCTTTTTGAGAGTGAAAAGGTTAAAAGAAAGGCAGTAGGATGACATCTCATAAGTTTCGACAAGGTAAACACAAAGAAGTATCTCCTTTTTGAGAGTGAAAAGGTTAAAAGGAAGGCAGTAGGATGACATGTCATAAGTTTCGACAAGGTAAACACAAAGAAGTATCTCCTTTTTGAGAGTGAAAAGGTTAAAAGGAAGGCAGTAGGATGACATGTCATAAGTTTCGACAAGGTAGAAACAAAGAAGTATCTCCTTTTTGAGAGTGAAATGGTTAAAAGGAAGGCAGTAGGATGACATGTCATAAGATTCGACAAGGTAAACACAAAGAAGTATCTCCTTTTTGAGAGTGAAAAGTTTAAAAGGAAGGCAGTAGGATGACATGTCATAAGTTTCGACAAGGTAAAGACAAAGAAGTATCTCCTTTTTGAGAGTGAAAAGGTTAAAAGGAAGGCAGTAGGATGACATGTCATAAGTTTCGACAAAGTAGAGACAAAGACGTATCTCCTTTTTGAGAGTGAAAAGGTTAAAAGGAAGGCAGTAGGATGACATGTCATAAGTTTCGACAAGGTAGAGACAAAGAAGTATCCCCTTTTTGAGAGTGAATAGGTTAAAAGGAAGGCAGTAGGATGACATGTGATAAGTTTCGACAAGGTAAACACAAAGCAGTATCTCCTTTTTGAGAGTGAAATGGTTAAAAGGAAGGCAGTAGGATGACATGCAATAAGTTTCGACAAGGTAAAGATAAAGAACTATCTCCTTTTTGAGAGTGAAAAGGAAGGCAGTAGGATGACATGTCATAAGTTTCGAGAAGGTAGAGACAAAGAAGTATCTCCTTTTTGAGAGTGAAAAGGTTTTTCAGGTTTTCATTTTTCATTTTTTTTCATATTGTTTCTTGTTATTTTAAGATTGGGCAGAATGAGTTTTTTGAAAGGCACAATGGTCCAGCTGAGGTATCTGCCAAGGAAAATGAACATGTTTTGTTATATGAGTGCTGGGCTGTGTTTTTTGACGAGAGTTCTGCAGAAGAAGAAACTACCAAGTCATATGTATACTTGATGGCAGCTGGTTATTACAGCATTAAAGCCTAGTGCTCCTCATCGGGTTGTCCCCTTCTGCTGGCTTAATACTTGGTTTCCCAGAAGCTACAAGGCACGCCTTTGTGTTGGCACCCAGGAAGCACCCCAATCACCTTTCGACTGCTGGTTTTGATTTCTAAACACTCCTGAATTGGCACATTAAAGCCTAGTGCTCCTCATCGGGTTGTCCCCTCCCTGTTGGCTTAATACTTGGTTTCCCAGAAGCTACAAGGCAGGCATTTGTGTTGGCACCCAGGAAGCACCCCAATCACCTCTCGAGTGCTGGTTTTGATTTCTAAACACTCCTGAATTGGCTCATTAAAGCCTAGTGCTCCTCATCGGGTTGTCCCCTCCCTGCTGGCTTAATACTTGGTTTCCCAGAAGCTACAAGGCAGGCCTTTGTGTTGGCACCCAGGAAGCACCCCAATCACCTCTCGAGTGCTGGTTTTGATTTCTAAACACTCCTGAATTGGCTCATTAAAGCCTAGTGCTCCTCATCTGGTTGTCCCCTCCCTGCTGGCTTAATACTTGGTTTCCCAGAAGCTATAAGGCAGGCCTTTGTGTTGGCACCCAGGAAGCACCCCAATCATCTCTCGACTGCTGGTTTTGATTTCTAAACACTTCTGAATTGACTCATTAAACCCAAGTGCTCCTCATCGGGTTGTCCCCTCCCTGCTGGCTTAATACTTGGCCTCCCAGAAGCTACAAGGCAGGCCTTTGTGTTGGCACCCAGGAAGCACCCCAATCACCTCTCGAGTGCTGGTTTTGATTTCTAAACACTTCTGAATTGGCTCATTAAAGCCTAGTGCTCCTCATCGGGTTGTCCCCTCCCTGCTGGATTAATACTTGGTTTCCCAGAAGCTACAAGGCAGGCCTTTGTGTTGGTACCCAGGAAGCACCCCAATCACCTCTCAAGTGCTGGTTTTGATTTCTAAACACTCCTGAATTGGCTTATTAAAGCCTAGTGCTCCTCATCGGGTTGTCCCCTCCCTGCTGGCTTAATACTTGGTTTCCCAGAAGCTACAAGGCAGGCCTTGGTGTTGGCACCCAGGAAGCACCCCAATCACCTCTCGAGTGCTGGTTTTGATTTCTAAACACTTCTGAATTGGCTCATTAAAGCCTAGTGCTCCTCATCGGGTTGTCCCCTCCCTGCTGGCTTAATACTTGGTTTCCCAGAAGCTACAAGGCAGGCCTTTGTGTTGGCTACCAGGAAGCACCCCAATCACCTCTCGAGTGCTGGTTTTGATTTCTAAGCACTTCTGAATTGGCTCATTAAAGCCTAGTGCTCCTCATCGGGTTGTCCCCTCCCTGCTGGCTTAATACATGGTTTCCCAGAAGCTACAAGGCAGGCCTTTGTGTTGGCACCCAGGAAGCATCCCAGTCACCTCTCGAGTGCTGGTTTTGATTTCTAAACACTTCTGAATTGGCTCATTAAAGCCTAGTGCTCCTCATCAGGTTGTCCCCTCCCTGCTGGCTTAATACTTGGTTTCCCAGAAGCTACAAGGCAGGCCTTTGTGTTGGCACCCAGGAAGCACCCCAATCACCTCTCGAGTGCTGGTTTTGATTTCTAAACACTTCTGAATTGGCTGTACGTCCGTTTTGTTTAATACTTTGGTGGATACTGTCCTTTTGTGGGCGGCATACACGTGGCACCAGCTAAGGTCGCTTCAGTCCCTTGCTCCCCAGCATTCCAATAGTTACTTATTCCCCTTTGATTTACTCCAGTTAGGTTCTACACTCCCTCCCGCCTCTGTTTGACCTGAGTCCCTCTCGTCCTCTAGCATTAATATAGGTGTAATGTCCTGCTTGCCTTGCCTTTTTTGTCTTTTCTCTGCCTTTTTATTACTCTCTGGCTGTTGTACACCTTTCTCTGTCCTTCCTACCTTATGATACACTAAGCGACTGTATCTTGAATATATGTTGTTGCTGACTTTCTAACTCCTCTTTCAGTGTCCCTTTGTAAAGTGTTCTTTCTTAAATAAACCTTGTACCATTTTATGTCTTGTATACTACCTGTACCTTTTCACGCTTCTCTACCTGCACATCCAGTTAACACCTCTATACTCTTTTCCTTACATTCCAAACTACGTAGTGTTTCAGCTTCTCTACTGGGCTGATTGACTACGCTCTCTTCTCTAACTGTTTCTGCCCCGCTTCGCTCCCATCCCTACCCCCTTATCCCACCCACCCCACGTGGTCTTGACCTTATACCTCACATACCACACCCCCTATAGTATTGCACCTATCCCAGGCACCTACCTCACTTGGAACTCCCCTCCCACCTATACCTTCCACATTCCCCTCTCTCTTCTCCCCTCCCCCTTAAAGCTAAAATATATACTTTGACTTCTCCATCCAGTCTCTCTTACTTATACTATAGTCTTATCCTAGGTTTTCTTTGACTGTTTCATTCATCCTCACCTCAGCATGACACCAAAAACTAACAAAACTCCATCCATGACCTCTACAACAGAACTTACCCTAACCAAACTAATACTCCTGCTTATTCCTTCTCTTGCTCTCACACTACCCTATATCTTGACCTCTTATGAATTAAAATATAATTACCACTTTAACAACTCTCCTAAACAAACAGCCTCAGATTTCAAAAGCCTAAACTTCACTAACTTAAACATTACATCTACTTCTAGTTACCTCTTAGCCAGATATCATAGGCTATTTCACATTAAAGTTAATAATCTCATGCTTAGGAAACTAAAATACTTACTGAACTTCACTAATAAACCATACTTGGAATACAACCACTCTACCCTGGCAGACAGTGACATACACCCCAACCCAGGACCCTCAAATACTTTAGCTGAAGCCATGCCTACCATGCCAAACTCATCCCTTCCGTTACCAACCTCCAATGCAAACACTTTACTCATAGGACACCTTAATATCCGAAGTGTCAATAACAAAATCACCCATCTCCACTCTCTTCTTGATCATCACTCCTTTGATATTCTCTGTCTAACTGTAATCTGGTTAAAACCGTTTACTAAAAATAATGAAATCATTCCTCCAGGCTACAATATGCTGAGACTCGACCGCAAAACTAACAAAGGTGGGGGAGTGGCACTCCTATTTAAGACTAAACTAAATATATCCTTAGTACCCTATGTTCCCCTGGAAATTACCAAGACTGAACTCCTTATCTCAAAGCTGCAACTGAACCCAAATAAATCAATCTATATTATCTGTATCTATCTACCTCCTGCTAACAACTCTACTACAATAGAAAATATCCTTAGCTGGGCCTCTTCCACTTACCCACAAGAAACCATAATACTTGGAGACCTCAACCTTGACTGGTCCTCAGTAAACACTACTAACCCCGCCTCTCATATTAATCTCCATGGCTTTACTCAGACAATAAACACCTCTACTAGGATTAACAAACCTAATAACAAAGAAAGTATTCTAGATTGGATTCTTGTTAACAAACCACAACAAAAATATCAATTCGGCACTTTACCTGATGACATTAGTGACCATAATCTAACTTATATCATAAGACAAAAGAATGCTACTACCAATTCTCCAATCCTTAGGACCTTACGTGATTACAAATATTTCAACCCTATCCAATTTAAAACTGAACTAAATGCCTGTAACTGGAACCCACTAAAAACACTTCCTCTTGAAGACGCTGTTCAATACTTTAACACCACATTCTTATCTATCCTAGATAATCATGCACCAAAACGTACCATCAGAGTTAAATCTAAACCAGCCCCCTGGCTATCTAAAGATACAAGACAAAAAATGTTACTCAGAAACAAATCTTGGATGAAATGGAGAACTAGCAAATCTCCCTTAGATCAACAGACATTCAGACACTTAAGAAACAGTACCAAAAAAGCTATCCTCTCTGACAAAAGAAACTATTATAATAATCTCCAGCAAGTGAATCACAATAATCCCCAAAAATTCTGGTCAACACTAAATAGACTTCTTCACCCTGGACAGATTACCACTCCTTCCCCCTCCGGGTCTGAAAAGAATTCTTCCCACGAAACTGCCAATACTTTCAACTCATTCTTTATTGATACTATTAATTCTTTGGCCTCTCACCTTTCCATTGACAATTCTAGCATCCCTGACCTTGCATCCTCTAAACTACCAACCTTCAGATTACAACCCATCTCCACCACCTTTATACAAAAATGTATCCATAAACTTAAACCATGTACCCCCTCGGCTGACCAGCGTCCATCAGAATTCCTTCAAAAAGCAGCCAATGAAATAGCCTATCCCATATCCATTCTTATTAATAGAACTATTAATGAAGAAACCATACCTAACATCTGGAAAATCTCTCACATCATACCCTTACATAAAGGAGGCAACTCCTATGAATATTCTAATTACAGGCCCATAGCTCTCCTGTCTCCACTTGCAAAAATCATGGAAAAATGTGTTCACCATCAGTTAATGAACCACTTAACAAAAAACAACATTCTTACTAACTGTCAACATGGCTTTAGGCCTTTTCATAGTACTACCACCGCTCTCCTCTCCTTTACAGACTTTATTAACAAGAATCGCAATAATAACATCCTTTCTTCAGCTCTCTTTATCGACCTGTCTAAAGCCTTTGATATGGTCAACCACCCTCTCCTCTTAAAGATTCTGGAATCTCTTTCCTTAGAAACTAAAGCTATCAACTGGTTTAGTTCCTATCTCACTAACAGGAAACAGGCGGTCCTCTGGGACAACAAACTCTCTTCTCTTCTTCCAGTTTCACTTGGTGTCCCCCAAGGCTCTATTCTCGGACCTCTTCTATTTTCCCTCTTTATAAATGACTTACAAGTAGCTATTCCCCAAGCTACATATGTACAATACGCTGATGACTCCACACTTATTTGTTCTGCAAAATCCATTTCTGAACTTCAAACTATTACACAAACTGTATTTTCCAAAGTTGAAACATGGTTCTTAAAACGTTGCCTACTTCTAAACGCAAAAAAAAACAAAACTCCTTCTCTTCAAGCCTACTATTAGATCCCCCACACTAGACTTCACTATCTTATCTAATAATGGAACCCTTATACCACCCGACTCTACTACCAAGCAGCTAGGTGTCATGATTGACAACAATCTTACCTTTGACTGTCACATCAATAATACCATTAAATCTGTAAACAGGAAACTTGGCTCTCTCTATAGAATTAAAACTTTCTTAACCCCTACAGCCAAAGTTTCTCTTGTCCACTCTCATCTTATTTCCACTCTTCTCTATGCCTCACCAATTTATACTAACCTGAAGAAAAATAATCTCTCCAAACTGTCTAACACTTACAATAGTATAGCTAGATTTGTTACTGGTAAACAATTCAGAACTCACCACTGTCTGAACCTACAGCAACTTAACTGGCTCGAACTAATAAACATGTTGCTTCTTTCCCAACTTACCTTTGTCCAAAGAGCTTTCTACCAACCTAATAACACACCTGTACTTTCTAACCTCTTTACCCCTTACTCTAACCTGAATTCACTTTGCTCTTCAAGCAAACTGCTAGTAACCTTAACCAAATCTAATAACCTTGCTGGTGACTCCCTTTTTTCTAACACCATTGGTAAATACTGGAATCAACTTCCTACTGATCTTACTTCCATTGCATCTCCTGTTTAAACAAAAACTTAGAATTTACCTTAAAAATCACTGGATATGTCCCTGCTCTAATCCAGATTCAAACTCTAACTTCAGTTATCTTGCTCTTCTCTCTCCCTCTTCTTTTATACCTTCTGCTTACTTCTATGGCATACTTTCTCTACTTTATATGGACTTCCCCCATATATTCCTTCCTCCATATGGTTATGTCTCTTTTGCAGATAGTCTATAACTTTAATAAATTTGCTTACTCTTTCTATTATTGATTTTCTTTTCCTTTTTTATGCTTTCTCTTTATGTTTTAAAATGTTAAATAATGTTTAATTGGTTGTCCATTTCTAGGTCTAGGATGTTAGAAGTCCTATGTTTTAATAATGTACATTGTCTATTTACCACCAGATTTTACTCTGTTATTGTTGCATATTATGTATCTCTTTTGTCTATATGTGGAGCTTTTCTCCCCGGGCCTCTACTGAAAATGGAAATATATCCAGTTAGACTAGCCCGGTTAACAAATGTAAAACAAATAAAATAAATAAATAAAAAAAGGTTAAAAGGAAGGCAGTAGGGTGACATGTCATAAGTTTCGACAATGTAAACACAAAGAAGTATCTCCTTTTTGAGAGTGAAAAGTTTAAAAGGAAGGCAGTAGGATGACATGTCATAAGTTTCGACAAGGTAAAGACAAAGAAGTATCTCCTTTTTGAGAGTGAAAAGGTTAAAAGGAAGGCAGTAGGATGACATGTCATAAGATGACATGTCATAAGTTTCGACAAAGTAGAGACAAAGACGTATCTCCTTTTTGAGAGTGAAAAGGTTAAAAGGAAGGCAGTAGGATGACATGTCATAAGTTTCGACAAGGTAGAGACAAAGAAGTATCCCCTTTTTGAGAGTGAATAGGTTAAAAGGAAGGCAGTAGGATGACATGTGATAAGTTTCGACAAGGTAAACACAAAGCAGTATCTCCTTTTTGAGAGTGAAATGGTTAAAAGGAAGGCAGTAGGATGACATGCAATAAGTTTCGACAAGGTAAAGATAAAGAACTATCTCCTTTTTGAGAGTGAAAAGGAAGGCAGTAGGATGACATGTCATAAGTTTCGAGAAGGTAGAGACAAAGAAGTATCTCCTTTTTGAGAGTGAAAAGGTTTTTCAGGTTTTTCATTTTTTTTCATATTGTTTCTTGTTATTTTAAGATTGGGCAGAATGAGTTTTTTGAAAGGCACAATGGTCCAGCTGAGGTATCTGCCAAGGAAAATGAACATGTTTTGTTATATGAGTGCTGGGCTGTGTTTTTTGACGAGAGTTCTGCAGAAGAAGAAACTACCAAGTCATATGTATACTTGATGGCAGCTGGTTATTACAGCATTAAAGCCTAGTGCTCCTCATCGGGTTGTCCCCTTCTGCTGGCTTAATACTTGGTTTCCCAGAAGCTACAAGGCACGCCTTTGTGTTGGCACCCAGGAAGCACCCCAATCACCTTTCGACTGCTGGTTTTGATTTCTAAACACTCCTGAATTGGCACATTAAAGCCTAGTGCTCCTCATCGGGTTGTCCCCTCCCTGTTGGCTTAATACTTGGTTTCCCAGAAGCTACAAGGCAGGCCTTTGTGTTGGCACCCAGGAAGCACCCCAATCACCTCTCGAGTGCTGGTTTTGATTTCTAAACACTTCTGAATTGACTCATTAAACCCAAGTGCTCCTCATCGGGTTGTCCCCTCCCTGCTGGCTTAATACTTGGTTTCCCAGAAGCTACAAGGCAGGCATTTGTGTTGGCACCCAGGTTTGTGTTGGCACCCAGGAAGCACCCCAATCATCTCTCGACTGCTGGTTTTGATTTCTAAACACTTCTGAATTGACTCATTAAACCCAAGTGCTCCTCATCGGGTTGTCCCCTCCCTGCTGGCTTAATACTTGGCCTCCCAGAAGCTACAAGGCAGGCCTTTGTGTTGGCACCCAGGAAGCACCCCAATCACCTCTCGAGTGCTGGTTTTGATTTCTAAACACTTCTGAATTGGCTCATTAAAGCCTAGTGCTCCTCATCGGGTTGTCCCCTCCCTGCTGGATTAATACTTGGTTTCCCAGAAGCTACAAGGCAGGCCTTTGTGTTGGTACCCAGGAAGCACCCCAATCACCTCTCAAGTGCTGGTTTTGATTTCTAAACACTCCTGAATTGGCTCATTAAAGCCTAGTGCTCCTCATCGGGTTGTCCCCTCCCTGCTGGCTTAATACTTGGTTTCCCAGAAGCTACAAGGCAGGCCTTGGTGTTGGCACCCAGGAAGCACCCCAATCACCTCTCGAGTGCTGGTTTTGATTTCTAAACACTTCTGAATTGGCTCATTAAAGCCTAGTGCTCCTCATCGGGTTGTCCCCTCCCTGCTGGCTTAATACTTGGTTTCCCAGAAGCTACAAGGCAGGCCTTTGTGTTGGCTACCAGGAAGCACCCCAATCACCTCTCGAGTGCTGGTTTTGAAGTGCTGGTTTTGATTTCTAAACACTTCTGAATTGGCTCATTAAAGCCTAGTGCTCCTCATCAGGTTGTCCCCTCCCTGCTGGCTTAATACTTGGTTTCCCAGAAGCTACAAGGCAGGCCTTTGTGTTGGCACCCAGGAAGCACCCCAATCACCTCTCGAGTGCTGGTTTTGATTTCTAAACACTTCTGAATTGGCTGTACGTCCGTTTTGTTTAATACTTTGGTGGATACTGTCCTTTTGTGGGCAGCATACACGTGGCACCAGCTAAGGTCGCTTCAGTCCCTTGCTCCCCAGCATTCCAATAGTTACTTATTCCCCTTCGATTTACTCCAGTTAGGTTCTACACTCCCTCCCGCCTCTGTTTGACCTGAGTCCCTCTCGTCCTCTAGCATTAATATAGGTGTAATGTCCTGCTTGCCTTGCCTTTTTTGTCTTTTCTCTGCCTTTTTATTACTCTCTGGCTGTTGTACACCTTTCTCTGTCCTTCCTACCTTATGATACACTAAGCGACTGTATCTTGAATATATGTTGTTGCTGACTTTCTAACTCCTCTTTCAGTGTCCCTTTGTAAAGTGTTCTTTCTTAAATAAACCTTGTACCATTTTATGTCTTGTATACTACCTGTACCTTTTCACGCTTCTCTACCTGCACATCCAGTTAACACCTCTATACTCTTTTCCTTACATTCCAAACTACGTAGTGTTTCAGCTTCTCTACTGGGCTGATTGACTACGCTCTCTTCTCTAACTGTTTCTGCCCCGCTTCGCTCCCATCCCTACCCCCTTATCCCACCCACCCCACGTGGTCTTGACCTTATACCTCACATACCACACCCCCTATAGTATTGCACCTATCCCAGGCACCTACCTCACTTGGAACTCCCCTCCCACCTATACCTTCCACATTCCCCTCTCTCTTCTCCCCTCCCCCTTAAAGCTAAAATATATACTTTGACTTCTCCATCCAGTCTCTCTTACTTATACTATAGTCTTATCCTAGGTTTTCTTTGACTGTTTCATTCATCCTCACCTCAGCATGACACCAAAAACTAACAAAACTCCATCCATGACCTCTACAACAGAACTTACCCTAACCAAACTAATACTCCTGCTTATTCCTTCTCTTGCTCTCACACTACCCTATATCTTGACCTCTTATGAATTAAAATATAATTACCACTTTAACAACTCTCCTAAACAAACAGCCTCAGATTTCAAAAGCCTAAACTTCACTAACTTAAACATTACATCTACTTCTAGTTACCTCTTAGCCAGATATCATAGGCTATTTCACATTAAAGTTAATAATCTCATGCTTAGGAAACTAAAATACTTACTGAACTTCACTAATAAACCATACTTGGAATACAACCACTCTACCCTGGCAGACAGTGACATACACCCCAACCCAGGACCCTCAAATACTTTAGCTGAAGCCATGCCTACCATGCCAAACTCATCCCTTCCGTTACCAACCTCCAATGCAAACACTTTACTCATAGGACACCTTAATATCCGAAGTGTCAATAACAAAATCACCCATCTCCACTCTCTTCTTGATCATCACTCCTTTGATATTCTCTGTCTAACTGTAATCTGGTTAAAACCGTTTACTAAAAATAATGAAATCATTCCTCCAGGCTACAATATGCTGAGACTCGACCGCAAAACTAACAAAGGTGGGGGAGTGGCACTCCTATTTAAGACTAAACTAAATATATCCTTAGTACCCTATGTTCCCCTGGAAATTACCAAGACTGAACTCCTTATCTCAAAGCTGCAACTGAACCCAAATAAATCAATCTATATTATCTGTATCTATCTACCTCCTGCTAACAACTCTACTACAATAGAAAATATCCTTAGCTGGGCCTCTTCCACTTACCCACAAGAAACCATAATACTTGGAGACCTCAACCTTGACTGGTCCTCAGTAAACACTACTAACCCCGCCTCTCATATTAATCTCCATGGCTTTACTCAGACAATAAACACCTCTACTAGGATTAACAAACCTAATAACAAAGAAAGTATTCTAGATTGGATTCTTGTTAACAAACCACAACAAAAATATCAATTCGGCACTTTACCTGATGACATTAGTGACCATAATCTAACTTATATCATAAGACAAAAGAATGCTACTACCAATTCTCCAATCCTTAGGACCTTACGTGATTACAAATATTTCAACCCTATCCAATTTAAAACTGAACTAAATGCCTGTAACTGGAACCCACTAAAAACACTTCCTCTTGAAGACGCTGTTCAATACTTTAACACCACATTCTTATCTATCCTAGATAATCATGCACCAAAACGTACCATCAGAGTTAAATCTAAACCAGCCCCCTGGCTATCTAAAGATACAAGACAAAAAATGTTACTCAGAAACAAATCTTGGATGAAATGGAGAACTAGCAAATCTCCCTTAGATCAACAGACATTCAGACACTTAAGAAACAGTACCAAAAAAGCTATCCTCTCTGACAAAAGAAACTATTATAATAATCTCCAGCAAGTGAATCACAATAATCCCCAAAAATTCTGGTCAACACTAAATAGACTTCTTCACCCTGGACAGATTACCACTCCTTCCCCCTCCGGGTCTGAAAAGAATTCTTCCCACGAAACTGCCAATACTTTCAACTCATTCTTTATTGATACTATTAATTCTTTGGCCTCTCACCTTTCCATTGACAATTCTAGCATCCCTGACCTTGCATCCTCTAAACTACCAACCTTCAGATTACAACCCATCTCCACCACCTTTATACAAAAATGTATCCATAAACTTAAACCATGTACCCCTCGGCTGACCAGCGTCCATCAGAATTCCTTCAAAAAGCAGCCAATGAAATAGCCTATCCCATATCCATTCTTATTAATAGAACTATTAATGAAGAAACCATACCTAACATCTGGAAAATCTCTCACATCATACCCTTACATAAAGGAGGCAACTCCTATGAATATTCTAATTACAGGCCCATAGCTCTCCTGTCTCCACTTGCAAAAATCATGGAAAAATGTGTTCACCATCAGTTAATGAACCACTTAACAAAAAACAACATTCTTACTAACTGTCAACATGGCTTTAGGCCTTTTCATAGTACTACCACCGCTCTCCTCTCCTTTACAGACTTTATTAACAAGAATCGCAATAATAACATCCTTTCTTCAGCTCTCTTTATCGACCTGTCTAAAGCCTTTGATATGGTCAACCACCCTCTCCTCTTAAAGATTCTGGAATCTCTTTCCTTAGAAACTAAAGCTATCAACTGGTTTAGTTCCTATCTCACTAACAGGAAACAGGCGGTCCTCTGGGACAACAAACTCTCTTCTCTTCTTCCAGTTTCACTTGGTGTCCCCCAAGGCTCTATTCTCGGACCTCTTCTATTTTCCCTCTTTATAAATGACTTACAAGTAGCTATTCCCCAAGCTACATATGTACAATACGCTGATGACTCCACACTTATTTGTTCTGCAAAATCCATTTCTGAACTTCAAACTATTACACAAACTGTATTTTCCAAAGTTGAAACATGGTTCTTAAAACGTTGCCTACTTCTAAACGCAAAAAAAAAACAAAACTCCTTCTCTTCAAGCCTACTATTAGATCCCCCACACTAGACTTCACTATCTTATCTAATAATGGAACCCTTATACCACCCGACTCTACTACCAAGCAGCTAGGTGTCATGATTGACAACAATCTTACCTTTGACTGTCACATCAATAATACCATTAAATCTGTAAACAGGAAACTTGGCTCTCTCTATAGAATTAAAACTTTCTTAACCCCTACAGCCAAAGTTTCTCTTGTCCACTCTCATCTTATTTCCACTCTTCTCTATGCCTCACCAATTTATACTAACCTGAAGAAAAATAATCTCTCCAAACTGTCTAACACTTACAATAGTATAGCTAGATTTGTTACTGGTAAACAATTCAGAACTCACCACTGTCTGAACCTACAGCAACTTAACTGGCTCGAACTAATAAACATGTTGCTTCTTTCCCAACTTACCTTTGTCCAAAGAGCTTTCTACCAACCTAATAACACACCTGTACTTTCTAACCTCTTTACCCCTTACTCTAACCTGAATTCACTTTGCTCTTCAAGCAAACTGCTAGTAACCTTAACCAAATCTAATAACCTTGCTGGTGACTCCCTTTTTTCTAACACCATTGGTAAATACTGGAATCAACTTCCTACTGATCTTACTTCCATTGCATCTCCTGTTTAAACAAAAACTTAGAATTTACCTTAAAAATCACTGGATATGTCCCTGCTCTAATCCAGATTCAAACTCTAACTTCAGTTATCTTGCTCTTCTCTCTCCCTCTTCTTTTATACCTTCTGCTTACTTCTATGGCATACTTTCTCTACTTTATATGGACTTCCCCCATATATTCCTTCCTCCATATGGTTATGTCTCTTTTGCAGATAGTCTATAACTTTAATAAATTTGCTTACTCTTTCTATTATTGATTTTCTTTTCCTTTTTTATGCTTTCTCTTTATGTTTTAAAATGTTAAATAATGTTTAATTGGTTGTCCATTTCTAGGTCTAGGATGTTAGAAGTCCTATGTTTTAATAATGTACATTGTCTATTTACCACCAGATTTTACTCTGTTATTGTTGCATATTATGTATCTCTTTTGTCTATATGTGGAGCTTTTCTCCCCGGGCCTCTACTGAAAATGGAAATATATCCAGTTAGACTAGCCCGGTTAACAAATGTAAAACAAATAAAATAAATAAATAAAAAAAGGTTAAAAGGAAGGCAGTAGGGTGACATGTCATAAGTTTCGACAATGTAAAGACAAAGAAGTATCTCCTTTTTGAGAGTGAAAAGGTTAAAAGGAAGGCAGTAGGATGACATGTCATAAGTTTTGACAAGGTAGAGACAAAGAAGTATCTCCTATTTGAGAGTGAAAAGGTTAAAAGGAAGGCAGTAGGATGACATGTCATAAGTTTCGACAAGGTATAGACAAAGAAGTATCTCCTTTTTGGGAGTGAAAGGGTTAAAAGGAAGGTGGTAGGATGACATATCATAAGTTTCGACAAGGTAAAGACAAAGAAGTATCTCCGTTTTGAGACTGTAAAGGTTAAAAGGAAGGCAGTAGGATGACATGTCATAAGTTTCGACAAGGTAGAGACAAAGAAGTATCTCCTTTTTGAGAGTGAAAAGGTTAAAAGGAAGGCGGTAGGATGACGTAATAAAAGAAAATAGTGAGTGAAAATGTGAAAAGGAAGTCAGTAGAATGATATGTTTAAAATAAGTGATAAAATGATGTTAAAAAATAGCATGCCAAGAATGAGTTAAATGGGATGAAAAAAGGAAAAAGTTGTTTGTGCATTTTAAAAAAAAAAAGCCAAGAAAGAATGAGTTGGGGGGGAAAAAAAAAAAAAAGTTGTTTGTGCAAGCTTTGACTTATTGGTTAGAGAATGGTATTCCAGATAAAATGTTTGTGAGGAGTAAAGACATGTTTGTATAAAAATGGAGAGAAATTATATTAAAATTGGAGGCTGTTAATGTTAAATAGTATGGACTGCAACTTACTAATGGATGTTTTACAAAAAACAGAAGGCATATTACATTTATATATATATCTCCTTTTTGAGAGTGAAAAGGTTAAAAGGAAGGCAGTAGGATGACATGTCATAAGTTTCGACAAGGTAGAGACAAAGAAGTATCTCCTTTTTGAGAGTGAAATGGTTAAAAGGAAGTCAGTAGGATGACATGTCATAAGTTTTGACAAGGTAAACACAAAGAAGTATCTCCTTTTTGAGAGAGAAAAGTTTAAAAGGAAGGCCGTAGGATGACATGTCATAAGTTTCGACAAGGTAAACACAAAGAAATATCTCCTTTTTGAGAGTGAAAAGGTTAAAAGGAAGGCAGGAGGATGACATGTCATAAGTTTCGACAAGGTAAACACAAAGAAGTATTTCCTTTTTGAGAGTGAAAAGGTTAAAAGGAAGGCAGTAGGATGACATGTGATAAGTTTCGACAAGGTAAACAGAAAGAAGCATCTCCTTTTTGAGAGTGAAAAGGTTAAAAGGAAGGCAGTAGGATGACATGTCATAAGTTTCGACAAGGTAAACACAAAAGTATCTCCTTTTTGAGAGGGAAAAGGTTAAAAGGAAGGCAGTAGGATGACATGTCATAAGTTTCGACAAGGTAAAGACAAAGAAGTATCTCCTTTTTGAGATTGAAAAGGTTAAAAGGAAGGCAGTAGGATGACATGTCATAAGTTTCGACAAGGTAGAGACAAAGAAGTATCCCCTTTTTGAGAGTGAATAGGTTAAAAGGAAGGCAGTAGGATGACATGTGATAAGTTTTGACAAGGTAAACACAAAGAAGTATCTCCCTTTTGAGAGTGAAAAGGTTAAAAGGAAGGCAGTAGGATGACATGTCATAAGTTTCGACAAGGTAAACACAAAGAAGTATCTCCTTTTTGAGAGTGAAATGGTTAAAAGGAAGGCAGTAGGATGACATGTCATAAGTTTCGACAAGGTAAAGACAAAGAAGTATCTCCTTTTTGAGAGTGAAAAGGTTAAAAAGAAGGCAGTAGGGTGACATGTCATAAGTTTCGGCAATGTAAAGACAAAAAAGTACCTCCTTTTTGTGAGTGAAAAGGTTAAAAGGAAGGCAGTAGGATGACATGTCATAAGTTTCGATAAGGTACAGACAAAGAAGTATCCCTTTTTGAGAGTGAACAGGTTAAAAGGAAGGCAGTAGGATGACATGTCATAAGTTTCGACAAGGTAAACACAAAGAAGTATCTCCTTTTTGAGAGTGAAAAGGTTAAAAGGAAGGCAGTAGGATGATATGTCATAAGTTTCGACAAGGTAGAGACAAAGAAGTATCTCCTTTTTGAGAGTGAAAAGGTTAAAAGGAAGGCAGTAGGATGACATGTCATAAGTTTCGACTAGGTATAGACAAAGAAGTATCTCCTTTGTGGGAGTGAAAGGGTTAAAAGGAAGGCAGTAGGATGACATGTCATAAGTTTCGACAAGGTAGAGACAAAGAAGTATCTCCTTTTTGAGAGTGAAAAGGTTAAATGGAAGGCGGTAGGATGACATGTCATAAGTTTCGACAAGGCAAACACAAAGAAGTATCTCCTTTTTGGGAGTGAAAAGGTTAAATGGAAGGTGGTAGGATGACATGTCATAAGTTTCGACAAGGTAAAGACAAAGAAGTATCTCCTTTTTGGGAGTGAAAAGGTTAAAAGGAAGGCAGTAGGATGACATGTCATAAGTTTCGACAAGGTAGAGACAAAGAAGTATCTCCTTTTTGAGAGTGAAAAGGTTAAATGGAAGGCGGTAAGATGACATGTCATAAGTTTTGACAAGGCAAACACAAAGAAGTATCTCCTTTTTGGGAGTGAAAAGGTTAAATGGAAGGCGGTAGGATGACATGTCATACGTTTCGACAAGGTAAAGACAAAGAAGTTATCTCCTTTTTGGGGGTGAAAAGGTTAAATGGAAGGCGGTAGGATGACATGTCATAAGTTTTCGACAAGGTAGAGACAAAGAATTATCTCCTTTTTGAGAGTGAAAAGGTTAAAAGGAAGTCAATAGGATGACATGTCATAAGTTTCGACAAGGTAAAGACAAAGAAGTATCTCCTTTTTGAGGATGAAAAGGTTAAAAGGAAGGCAGTAGGATGACATGTCATAAGTTTCGACAAGGTAGAGACAAAGAAGTATCTCCTTTTTGAGAGTGAAATGGTTAAAAGGAAGTCAGTAGGATGACATGTCATAAGTTTTGACAAGGTAAACACAAAGAAGTATCTCCTTTTTGAGAGAGAAAAGTTTAAAAGGAAGGCCGTAGGATGACATGTCATAAGTTTCGACAAGGTAAACACAAAGAAATATCTCCTTTTTGAGAGTGAAAAGGTTAAAAGGAAGGCAGGAGGATGACATGTCATAAGTTTCGACAAGGTAAACACAAAGAAGTATTTCCTTTTTGAGAGTGAAAAGGTTAAAAGGAAGGCAGTAGGATGACATGTGATAAGTTTCGACAAGGTAAACAGAAAGAAGCATCTCCTTTTTGAGAGTGAAAAGGTTAAAAGGAAGGCAGTAGGATGACATGTCATAAGTTTCGACAAGGTAAACACAAAAGTATCTCCTTTTTGAGAGGGAAAAGGTTAAAAGGAAGGCAGTAGGATGACATGTCATAAGTTTCGACAAGGTAAAGACAAAGAAGTATCTCCTTTTTGAGATTGAAAAGGTTAAAAGGAAGGCAGTAGGATGACATGTCATAAGTTTTGACAAGGTAGAGACAAAGAAGTATTTCCTTTTTGAGAGTGAAAAGGTTAAAAGGAAGGCAGTAGGATGACATGTCATAAGTTTCGACAAGGTAGAGACAAAGAAGTATCCCCTTTTTGAGAGTGAATAGGTTAAAAGGAAGGCAGTAGGATGACATGTGATAAGTTTCGACAAGGTAAACACAAAGAAGTATCTCCTTTTTGAGAGTGAAAAGGTTAAAAGGAAGGCAGTAGGATGACATGTCATGAGTTTCGACAAGGTAAAGACAAAGAAGTATCTCCTTTTTGAGAGTGAAAAGGTTAAAAGGAAGGCAGTAGGATGACATGTCATAAGTTTCGACAAGGTAAAGACAAAGAAGTATCTCCTTTTTGAGAGTGAAAAGGTTAAAAGGAAGGCAGTAGGATGACATGTCATAAGTTTCGACAAGGTAAAGACAAAGAAGTATCTCCCTTTTGAGAGTGAAAAGGTTAAAAGGAAGGCAGTAGGATGACATGTCATAAGTTTCGACAAGGTAAACACAAAGAAGTATCTCCTTTTTGAGAGTGAAATGGTTAAAAGGAAGGCAGTAGGATGACATGTCATAAGTTTCGACAAGGTAAAGACAAAGAAGTATCTCCTTTTTGAGAGTGAAAAGGTTAAAAAGAAGGCAGTAGGGTGACATGTCATAAGTTTCGGCAATGTAAAGACAAAAAAGTACCTCCTTTTTGTGAGTGAAAAGGTTAAAAGGAAGGCAGTAGGATGACATGTCATAAGTTTCGATAAGGTACAGACAAAGAAGTATCCCTTTTTGAGAGTGAACAGGTTAAAAGGAAGGCAGTAGGATGACATGTCATAAGTTTCGACAAGGTAAACACAAAGAAGTATCTCCTTTTTGAGAGTGAAAAGGTTAAAAGGAAGGCAGTAGGATGACATGTCATAAGTTTCGACAAGGTAGAGACAAAGAAGTATCTCCTTTTTGAGAGTGAAAAGGTTAAATGGAAGGTGGTAGGATGACATGTCATAAGTTTCGACAAGGTAAAGACAAAGAAGTATCTCCTTTTTGGGAGTGAAAAGGTTAAAAGGAAGGCAGTAGGATGACATGTCATAAGTTTCGACAAGGTAGAGACAAAGAAGTATCTCCTTTTTGAGAGTGAAAAGGTTAAATGGAAGGCGGTAAGATGACATGTCATAAGTTTTGACAAGGCAAACACAAAGAAGTATCTCCTTTTTGGGAGTGAAAAGGTTAAATGGAAGGCGGTAGGATGACATGTCATACGTTTCGACAAGGTAAAGACAAAGAAGTTATCTCCTTTTTGGGGGTGAAAAGGTTAAATGGAAGGCGGTAGGATGACATGTCATAAGTTTTCGACAAGGTAGAGACAAAGAATTATCTCCTTTTTGAGAGTGAAAAGGTTAAAAGGAAGTCAATAGGATGACATGTCATAAGTTTCGACAAGGTAAAGACAAAGAAGTATCTCCTTTTTGAGGATGAAAAGGTTAAAAGGAAGGCAGTAGGATGACATGTCATAAGTTTCGACAAGGTAAAGACAAAGAAGTATCTCCTTTTTGAGAGTGAAAAGGTTAAAAGGAAGGCAATAGGATGACATGTCATAAGTTTCGACAAGGTAAAGACAAAGAAGTATCTCCTTTTTGAGAGTGAAAAGGTTAAAAGGAAGGCAATAGGATGACATGTCATAAGTTTCGACAAGGTAAAGACAAAGAAGTATCTCCTTTTTGAGAGTGAAAAGGTTAAAAGGAAGGCAGCAGGGTGACATGTCATAAGTTTCGACAAGGTAAAGAGAAAGAAGTATCTCCTTTTTGAGAGTGAAAAGGTTAAAAGGAAGGCAGTAGGATGACATGTCATAAGTTTCGACAATGTAAAGACAAAGAAGTATCTCCTTTTTGAGAGTGAAAAGGTTAAAAGGAAGGCAGTAGGATGACATGTCATAAGTTTCGACAAGGTAGAGACAAAGAAGTATCTCCTTTTTGAGAGTGAAAAGGTTAAAAGGAAGGCAGTAGGATGACATGTCATAAGTTTCAACAAGGTAAACACAAAGAAGTATCTCCTTTTTGAGAGTGAAAAGGTTAAAAGGAAGTCAGTAGGATGACATGTCATAAGTTTCGACAAGGTAAAGACAAAGAAGTATCTCCTTTTTGAGAGTGAAAAGGTTAAAAGGAAGGCGGTAGGATGATGTAATAAAAGAAAATAGTGAAGGAATGTATGATATGTAAGTCAGTTGAAGTAGAACGATATGTTTTTAAAATTGTATGAAGATATGGGTGATAGTGTCAAAAAATGTAAAGTACATAAAGGAAATGAGTCTCTGAAGAAAATATCGTTAGAAAGATAGATCTGAAGGAATTAAATGATGTTTTAAAAAATAGCATGCCAAGAATGAGTTGTATGGGGTGAAAAAAGGAAAAAGTTGTTTGTGCAAGCTTTGACTTATTGGTTAGAGAATGGTATTCCAGATAAAATGTTTGTGAGGAGTAAAGACATGTTTGTATAAAAATGGAGAGAAATTATATTAAAATTGGAGGCTGTTAATGTTAAATAGTATGGACTGCAACTTACTAATGGATGTTTTACAAAAAATAGAAGGCATATTACATTTTATATATATATATATATATATATATATATATATATATATATATATATATATATATATATATATTAGATTTTGGTATTTATGAAATTAAGGAAGGAGAAAATAAATACATGACCCTTTCTGTGCAGACGGTAGTGAATAGTATATTATTATGGTAATAGAATGGGGCTAAAACAATATTATTTGATGTAGAAAATGCATATAATAAGGTTAGTCATAAATGTATATTTGAAGTTTTATATAATTATGAAATGTATAAAAATAATCAATGTGGTAAGATTTGTATAGTTTAATTCATCGAATGAAATCCTGATTAATGAATGGTTCAATAAGAAAATAAAAAGTCTAGTAAGAGTGAAGCGAGGGTGTTGTATAAATATATTTTATTTGATTTGGTTATGAATGCTTTTATGATGAATACAAAATGGAAAGGGTATGGAGAACAGCTAAGGTTTGTAATGTTTTTGAAATTTCAGTTTATATGGTTTAGGGAGATGACTTAATTGTTATAGCTAATGAGAAGGGGTGGATTATTGAAGCAATGACTGAAACAGAAGAATGTATGAGTAAGCTGGGTTTAGATGTAAGTAAATGAAGTTCAAAGGATTTGGTCATATTGTGAAGAATACAAGTGGTATTGATCAGAAGCAGAGTTTACTTTATAGCAGTAATTTGAACAGAGAAAATAGCAGGCGAAGTGAAACGAGTACAGTGAAATACTAATATGTACTACAGACTAATGTTCAAGGTGGCATTAAAGGGTAAGAACAAGGCAGTTTAGGGCTCAAATATGAGACAGTTACTGCATGAGGGTGTTAAAGTGAGATGAAATATAAGATGTTTGAATGACATTCAATGGCTGCAATACTAGTGTTAAGACTTGTGCAGTGAGACATGGAGAATGCAGTGTTGTCCAATGTCTAAATGAAGTACTTTACTTTGACAACTAGTAAAGGCCTATCCCATGGTCAGTGGCACATACCTCCTTCATCATTCCTCTGTCACATAGTTATGGCCTTGGTAGTGCTGTTCATCTGACCTACATGGATCCTTTTACAGTAATCCTGAAATGGTTAATGTGGTATACCCTTCAACCATAAGCACAATCCTTTCCTCTCTTGCTCATCAGTAGCCAGGGGGGTGATATCTATCACCAACATGTAGACTATCCCTTGTCTCTCGTGTTAAAACAGTGTTGTGTTTATCCATCAGCTGCAGATAGACCTTTCCCTTATCATACAGTGATGGTTAGTACAATATTGTTAATAAGACTGCACACAGATCCTTCTCTTGCATACAGAGTTAGAAATTTCAGTATGTGCTTACCACAGTGTTATCTGTCACCAGTACTCAAAGGACATTCCCTTGCAATAATGCAATAATAAATATTATGTTGTCCTTTACTTACATATGAATACTAATTTACTTCTATAAAAGTATCCCCTCTGTAGTGGTGTGAAACAGTTATATGCAGACCCTTCCTCCCCTACCCAGTGATGGACGTTATGACTTTCCTAGCTATAGAAACACATATTCATTTCCTGCATAACAATTTCAATAATTTACCTACAGATCTTGATTTTTTTAGACTTGGCTGCAGCAAAGCATACTTGTCAAAGCATTTGATTTTATCAAATGAAAAGTTATGCATTACAATGATCGTTATACCTACAAATATCAATGAATAGTAGGAGACCAGACTTGGGAAATGCAACTTTGTACGCTCCTTCACATGTGTCATGATTTTCACTTATGATCCCATTTCTCAATGATATTATATGTATCACTATTTATGGCAGAATGATGCCTTGATGATGAGACTTTACTTTTGTAATCCATGTAGCAACATACGTGAACTGGTACTAAAGTAAAACAAAGGGTCTAGTGCACATTTACTTCCCCAATCCCACAATGCTCTGACAAAGAATGTTAATTTCTATCTGATGAGGAAGGAGTATATCCTTTAAACTAATATATAGCTCACAGTCCCTACTTTTTCCATCCTAGTACCTATCTTTGGCAGTTTCTACCTCTATGCCTAAAAGACTTCTCCTCCTCCATTAAATTTGGACTGCAACTCAAAGCATATCTCCTAAAGTCTCCTAAAAATTTCTATCATCCTTGTATTTGTATTAGCTTAATGGAGCTTATCTCCCCGGACCGCTACTGAAAATGGACATGTATCCAGTTGGACTAGTCCGGTCAACAAATGTAAAATAAATAAAATAAAGCTATCGCAGTGCAAATGTTTTTGGCAAGCTGTATCATATAACCACTCTCTCTTAACATCTTAGTCCTCTTTCCACTATGTTTTCAGACAGATATGTAAAACCAAGAACACTTTGAATCCTGTTAATAAATATTATATATACCACTCTTTGAACATGTTTGTGATATGCTAACTTTTTATCTTATTACTGCTTTACTACTGTGATCATAATCACTCAGATAAGGCTTGATGTTGGTTTATTGAGATCAGTGCACTACCTTGGTAACAAAAGATAGGTAGATAGATAGATGGATAGATAGATAGATAGATAGATAGATAGATAGATAGATAGATAGATAGATAGATAGATAGATAGATAGATAGACAGACAGACAAATGTTTATACAGAGCTAAGTATATATTTATTTGGTTATAAAGTTTGTTAATTGTTGCTTAGATCTCTGTTGAAACTGTTGTCACACTGTTCTGAGAGACTGATATGCAAATATCCAGAGCTGAGTATATTTTTTGGGTTTTACAGTTCGTACAGTTAGTTGTTGCTTAGATTTCTGTTTTGTCCCACCCACTCTCCCTATTTTTGGTTTGTAGTTTAAATTTGGTGCCTTTTGCAGTTGCCCGCCCCACTGTTGATTTGATCTGGGACACTCCCCCAGTCCCATCTCTTTACCACATTCTACCTAATAAACTCTTTCTGCACTTGCTTTTAGTCCTTTCTAATTTAATTGCACTTTTTAAACTGTGTTTGGTCTAATATTTCTACATACTCAAGTGTGCTACCTTGCACTGCATGTGAATTGTTTTTACTACTGTTTTTGCTACTTTTCTATAAAAAAAAAACTGTAAGCCTGTTTCCTACCTTTCCTGTAACTAGTGTTCCATATACAGATTTGCTGTATCCAGGACTGTGTGTAAGCATCTGAGCCCCCCCAAGCCTTTCTGTGTTGGAGGGAAGCCTTCTAGCTTATCAGTGGGAGTGGTAAGCACTAGGTAACCTATCTACCACATAAGGAGTGGTTCTGGCCCAGAAATTGTATTATTGGCCGTTTGGGCAATCTCTTCCATCTCTCTCAACTTTCTGATTTGAAAGCCTGCATTTGCACTTGTTTCTGTCCTGTAACTCGTCTAGTGCAGATACAGATTCTTAGTTTTAGAACTTAAATTTTCTTATTCATGCTCAGCACTTGTTCAGAACTTGTAAGCACTAAATAAGCTACTAATTACTATAGCACTCAATCTTCCTCATTACCTAGAGGAAAACAGTTTTTGTACTTACTTTTCTCACTTGCTTAGAGAAAAACAGCTCTTGTACTCACTTTCCTCACTTATCTAGAGGAAAATAGTTTTTTATTCAGGCATGTCCAAGGGTCAGCTCCCAGTGTTTTCTCCTGTCTATCTGATGAATCTGGGCATCGTGAGGCAATGTAGAAATTGCCTCATAAACACAGACAACCCTCTCCTCCTACCACCCAACACTACAACCTGTGAGAGATGCACTTATCTAGCCAAACTGGAGGTAAAGCTATCTCCAACCAAGACTGAACTTGACAGTCATGAGGAGAAGGTAAACATTTGTACCACACCACACTCATCACATAGTCTCACTAAATCTACACCACCAAAATCCACACATAGTAACACAAAAACATTCGCAGAGGCTCTCAATAATAATCTGTCTAAGCAACAGAGACCTCCAAAGCACAAACACAAGCAACCTCCATCCCCCAACACAACCCAAATGACACACAGCCCACAGACTCAGTGTGCCACTCAACCACAGCCAATAAAGAAAAACAACATACCCAACACACTAGTCATAGATGACTCTATAGTCAGGCACAATGATGTCCCACTCACCAGGCTAAACAAGGAGAACGTTACTGTCAGCTGCCTGTCGGGTGCCAGAATCCACCACATAACCTGCACACTCAGGTCACTCCACAACAAGTACAAATATGACTCTGTCATTGTCCATGTTGGTGTGAATGACCGTAGACGTACCTCCCTGGACTACATGAAAAGAGACATGGAAGAGCTCTCCGATCTTGTAGCCCAGGCAGGTATGACCCTAGCCCTGAGTAGCATTCTGCCAATGACCAGAATGATACCGCAGTACAAGGACAAAATGATTGATTTCAACAATTGGCTAAGCTTCTGATGTCATTCTAAGGGGATCCAGTGTCTGTCTGCTTGGGATGACATGGTCGACAGACCATGATGCTTTGCCACAGATGGCCTGCAACTGTCGCCCCTGGGATTCCGGATACTGGCTAAGGCTCTTGCTGTCCCTATAGTGCCTTTTTTAGACAAGGTTCAAATAACAAATTCACCACCATAACAGGAACAGGCAAACAAAAACTGAGGGTAATGCTACTCAATGCTAGACGTTTAAATCTCAAAATGCACTCACTTGAGGCACTCCTTAAAATGGAGAACATCGATATCTGTGCAGTGACTGAGACCTGGTTCAAGGCTCCAGATAGCACTCCTGCACTTCCAGGCTATAACTCATACAACACTTTTTGGCCATGTAACCTTGACCGAAACACTAAAGGCGGAGTTGTGTCCATATTCATTAAGGATATCCACATCTCCAGGCTAGTTGCTCAGCATGATGCATCTGAGGTTATCCAAGTGCAACTAAGTCTGGGCAAAACTGCAATCCAAATTGTAGCTTGCTACAGATTCCCCACCATGCCCCAGGATTCCCACTCCTCTTTTCTTGATGTACTGGAAAATATTAGGGTTCAACTAAACACCCAATAATGGGCAACATCAACTATCCCATCATTAACTGGGAAAACTACTCGTGTACCAACTCCTTAGCTCAACGCTTTGTGGAATTCATAAACTCCAATGCCCTGGATCAACTTATCCACATCCCCACCAGGGGCAACAATATCCTAGACCTAGTCATTACCAACATGAGTGACTGGTGTTCCATAAGCTAATCACCCTTGAAATCCACATCCCGCCCCCACCCCCCATTAAGGAAACCACAGTAAAAAATTTCTACAAAGCCAACTTCATGATTCTTAAGACAGAGTGGTGAACTTCATGACACCCATGCAGATGGACAATACAGTTACAACTGCTGAATCCTACACAAATGCACTCTATAAACACTTACACTAGTGCATGTATCATGCCATCCCAAACAGAACCAAGACGCTATCCTCCAAAAAAGGAAGCCAATCTGGTGGTCCTCTGCCATAAACAAACTGTGCAACAGAAGGAAGAAACTGTTACAAAAGAGAGTAAAATCCCATGAGTGGAGGAGCTCCCTGGTCAGCCTCAGTAAGAAGCTGAGATCCCTTCTAAGATCCTCCAAAGCTAGCTACAAAAACAAAATCATCACTAATTCCAAGGACAACCACAAAGCATTCTATAGTTATGTCAAGAATCTTGATGGCAAGACCCAGATCTGCTCTGAGTTACAGCACAAAGGCAAGACAAATTACAGAACCAACTGATATTGCCAACATCCTGGCAGATAGGGTCAGTGCTAACTTTACCCCCCTCTCACCCCCTAAAGGGCCCATATCCATACAGGAAGAATGCAGAGTCCCTTTAATCACAACTACGCAGGTAAAAGCTGCACTCTCTAAAGCCAAAAACACAGCATCCATAGGATCGGACAACATCCCAGGCTGCATTTTACACGAACTTCAGAATGAACTGCCTCCCCACTTAAGCACCATGTTCAGTAATAGCCTCACATCAGGCTTTGTGCCCACTGAATGGCACACAGCAACAGTTATCCCACTCCACAAAGGGGGAGCCACTACTGATCCCAGGAACTATTGACCTATTAGCCTGATGAGCCTGGTCTGCAAGGCCATGGAACGTATCATCATGGAACCCATAAACTAAGATATTGGTAACCTCCAAACTGTGGATCCCACCCAGTTCGGGTTTGTGAAAGGCAGATCATGCCTGCTGAACCTGATCAACTTCTTTGAGGCAGTCACCAAAGCTGTAGATGTGGGTAAGGTGGTTCACACAGCCTATCTTGACCTCGCCAAGGCTTATGACACCATCTCCCATTCTGGAATTATACGTAAACTCACTAAACTAGGTATAAATCCCTATGTCACAAGATGGGTTGCCAACTGGCTCACTGACAGAACCCACACTGTAAAAGTTGCAGACTCCAAATCTGACCTCAAAGCATTGACAAGTGGAGTACCACAGGGTTCTGTTCTGGGACCTCTCCTGTTTGGTATCTACTTCTCTGAAGTACAGGCTAACACAGAACGCCTCTGGCTAACAAAGTTCGCAGATGACTGCAAACTAGGAGCCATAGACAAGACCCCAAATCATGTGGACATCCTACAGAAGGGCCTCGCTGAGACAGATGCCTGGTGTCCAAGCCATGGCCTCAAGCTCAATGCCAAAAAGTGCAGTGTCATCCCCTTTGGTAAAAACTCTGTACCCATGAACTACCACATAGGCAGCAATCTACTTAACACCAAATGCATCATAAGAGACCTTGGGACCCAGGTGGACAGTTGTCTCTCCTTTGATAGTCACATCGCCACAGTAGTCAGGAAGTCCTTCTACGTGTCACACCTCATCATAAAAGGGTTCTCATCCAGGAAAAAAGAGGTCATTGTTCCCCTCTACTCGACACTCATTAGACCCATTATAGAGTACAATGCCCTTTTTGGAATGTACCTCACAAGACATCTGCAGCAGCTGGAAAGGCCACAGAAGTACCTCACAAAGAGGATCACTGGCCTCAAACAAATGCCCTACACTGACCGCCTTAAAAAACTCCAGCTTTACCGAGGTGATCTCTGCCTAACATATAAAGCTATGTCAAACCCAGAGCTGTTGGACATGCTACACCTAAAGAAATCCCATTCCCTCTGAGCTACACACTCTAGGGAGCTAAACCTTGTCACGACAATAAACAGGACATGCTGGAGGGATAGATCCCTGTCCAAGAGACTTCCCATACTCTGGAACAGGCTACCCATCTATGTCAAGCAAAGTTTTTCATTAGCACTCTTCAAGAAAAATCTTGATGAGTGGATAGGAAATAGGAAATACACCCCGGGGATCACTTCTGTGTCTCTGCTCGACAGTGGCACAGGAAAATAACTTTCTTGGGTGGTGTAAGCCAGGGAACCTTGTTGGCTAGGCTTATGTAGGCCCTTGGGCCAATAGTCTAGTACCTAACTATGAACTTATGAACCTATGACTCTGAACAGATGCAAGTCTGCACAACCTTAATAGTTGCATGTATCACTGTTAATAATTTATTTGTATTTATTTTACATTGCATTGGTTTACAGACAGTGAATGATTTAATTGTATAGGTAGAGTTTATATATTTCTGTGTGGTGTGCTTTCTGTGCATTTCTTTGCAATTTCTCCCTTTGTCTGTATTGCTTTTTTGCTGGATCCTGTAGTTTGCATTCAAGGACATGCAGTTAGGTAAATTAATAACCCCCAAATCTGTCTCTAAGTTTATGTCCTGAAATGTAAGGTCTTGTCATTCACATCTGGTTTCGTCATCAATTTACATTATTTATTTCTTGACTTTTTAGGCTGAAACTCCATGGTGACCTCACATAGTCTAATGTGGGTATCAGGAAATTAATGAATGGATGGATGAATGAATAGATTGATGAAAGAAATAATGAATGAAGAAATGAATTGATTTACTACACTTTAATTCTACATGTCATATGTCCCCACTACACTTTTGCCATGTCTTCCAGGAAAAGGTGGCAGAACTTAGACATAATTTTATCATGTTGTAAACAAACAGAGTAATAAGATTGTCTATGGGATGTAAAAGAAACATAACAACTCACCAGAATTTCTGTTATTAATGATGATCATAGCATCTGTTTGCTTCCCAATCTTTAAGCCAGCCAGAACCACAAAAAGTTTGATTTTATGGCTCAGAAAAATACAGCTGAATTAAATAATGCAACAGGTATTTTGAACATGTTCTACAAAATCAGACTATGTTAATTTAATTGAAGCAGAAATGTAATACATTTCTTCAAAAAATATAACATTTAGATCCAGATACTAATCTTCCTGCAGTACATTTGTGATTTGTATTATTCTCGTGCCACAAATTGATCAACACCAAATCACTAGCAGCACAGTAGGCTAACTCATGTAAGGCCCTCTCAAAGTCCAGCATTACTGTCTCTCTGCTAACACCTCTTAACTACACCTCCCCACCCTCCCCTGCTCTGACTCTCTTTACCCCACAGCATTTCCATCATGATGTAAACCGAAGTATAATCATGCAAAATTCTAAAATGTGCATTTATGTCCTAATTGTTGCTATATCTATTAGTTGCTGCTTTACAGATTCTGTTATCCATTTTTTACTTTCTGTTCTGATTTGATACGCACAGCTTACTGCCTCTCTGTTCTACTTTTTTTCTCCTTTGCAAATTATTTCACTCAAGCAATACCTGCAAATGGTCAGCTATGATCGATGTATTGCCATTGTAAACAAATGCAAAATAAGATAAATAAAGCAAAAACAACATATAGCATGTTGGGCAATTGCTCAGATGATGACACACTGATTTTGCTTAGCACAGCTGTGCGTGTGCTATGGGCATAGCTAGGTATGTCTTCGTTGAGTGTCAGGCTAATTTTAAAGATATTAGCTAGAAAAAATGGTTTCCATAATGGTTAAAGTCTTCACATCCCCATGTGGAAGGTACAAGGTTTGATACTGACCTGTGGCCAATGCCTGTATGGAGTTTGCATATTCACACTATATATCTGTCAGGTTCCTCCATTCATTCCAAAAACATACTGAGTGTTTCTTTCTCAAACTCAGTAAAGAATTTAGTTGTGGGTAGCAGCTCAGACTCTAGATGGTGTGCTAGAGCAGGACCTACTAATTAAAGCAGGAAGACTAGTAAGCAGTATTCTCAAGACAGTAGAACACGGGTCACAGACTGCTCACTGTGGTAGGGCAGCCACTCAGTAGTGTAAAATATGGTTCTAGGTAACTCACGCATGTTGACTAATGCATGGAGATTTGCAGTGATAAGTAAGTTGTGGATCTGTGCCCTGTGACCCTATTGGCCAGTGTCTGCCTTCCATAAAGCCCAGCAGACCTGTTTCAATAAGTTACTAGCTGGATGGTGTCCGATTACTTGGCTCTGTTCAGTGCATTCAGACAGCAGTTGCAGGACTAACTAGATAAAGCAGGACAACATGAACTGATGTAGAAAAGAGATGACTCAAATGCACATATAGAACAGGATATGAGGACTGCTTGAGTCAGTATGAGTGGGGCAACAGGAATAAAGAAGGAAAGGTCATTCTGGACTTCTGTCTAGCAAATTGCTTGATGGTGACCAACACATGGTTCAGCAAGAGAGACAGTCACACAATCACATACAAGAGTATCAGCTGCAAGCAGTAGTTAGAAAAGGCTCTAGGACCATCAGAGACCAGGCTGAAGACCTGGAAGTTGACTGAAGAGAAAGCATAACTGTTCAAAGAATTACTCAGGGCTCTAGTAGCTGAAGAAGAACAGGAAATATACTGAGTTAAAGATGAATGCCAGCACCTCAAAACAGCATATGTGAGGACCACAGAACATATATGCATGCAAGCCTAGTATAGAAATAAGGAACATAAGGAAAGCTATTGGTGGAATGCAGAAGTCCAGGAAGTCATCAAAAGAAAGAAGGAGTGCAGAAAAAGTAGTTGATAGAAAAGATGGACCAGACAAAGAAGGACTACTGGCAGGCTAACAAAGAGGCTAAGAGAGAAGCTGCAATAGCAAAGAACAAAGCATCAGAGGCACTCTTCCAACTTCTGGGAAGTGACTCAGTAGGTGAACAAAGAAAGTATATCAGGTTGCAAGGCAAAGACAAAAAGATAAAGAAAACAGTAGTACAGCCGTCATCAGAGATGCCATCAACAACCTGCTCACCCATCCAGAGGGCAACAAGGGCAGATGGAAGGGCTACTTCTAGCAGCTTCTGAATAAAGAAACCCTCATAGAATCTGTGCTGCTCCAGACACAGCCTACAGTGAAAGATGTGGATGAGTCCACCATAAAAGAAATAAAAATAGAACTAAGGAACTTGGAAGGAACATGGAATCAGGGAAAGCAGCAGGCTCAGATGAGGTCACAACAGATATGATCAAGATGTTGGCTGAGATAGGAGAGAAATGGATCCTGTGGGTACTCATAGTAGTATAGAGAAAATGACGTATCCCAGACTCCTGGAAAATAAGCATACTAGTACCAGAGTTCAAGAACAACCGGGACATTCACAACTGTGGGCAGGACAGAGGTAGCAAATGCCTGTCACACTGCATGAAAGTTCTGGAGTGGGTGATTAATAAACAAATACACAGAGCAATAGAAAGTAAAATGTGAGATGAGCAGTTTAGATTCAAATCAGGATGCAGCACAACTGACCTGACATTTGCAGTGAGACAGATACTTTAAAAGTAGCTAGAGATTATGTAAGAGTCAAACCTGGCATTCCTAGACTTGGAGAAAGTGTATGACAAGGTCCCGAGAAAGTTGGTTTGGGTAGTCCTGAGGTAGTTCAAGATCCTACAAACATTGGTAGAATTAGTGCAGTCTATGTACAAGGACAAAATGACTCAAGTATGAACAGTGTTCAGTCTCACAGAGGGGTTTCCAGTGGGAGTGGTTGCACATTGGGGATCAGCTCTGAGCCCACTGCTGTTCATACTAATGATGAACGTTAGCAGACGAGTCAGTGGGGACAGATCAGCAAAGTTGCTATATGCAGATGATGTTTAATTACAGATAGACTCTGAGTGAGAACGTCAACAAAGGATAGGGGAATAGAGTGCAAAACTGAAGGCACATGGGTTGAAAGTGAGTAGATATAAAATAGTTGTCATGGCAGCAAATGGGAGATCAGAAAAAGCTGATAACTGAGATAGAAGGGAAAATAGTGAAACAGGTTAGCAGCTGCAAGTATCTGTGAGGGGTGGTTGAGGATAAGGGAAGTCTGAATTAGGAGGTGAAATCTAGCATCAGAGGGCTGCAGCCAACTGACACAGAGTCTCTGGGATAGTATATAACAGAAGAATGTCAAATAAGTTGAAAAGTAAGGTGTACAGAACAGTGATGCGACCAGTACAACTGTATGGTACAGAAACTTGGGCAGTAAAGGCAGTGCACTTAAAGAAGCTGGGGTGATGGAGATCATGTGCTGTGCACAGGTAGTAGGATGTATACTGTGGGACAGACAAAGAAATAAGGACATAAGAGCAGAAGCGTAAGTAGCTCCATTTGCATAGACGGCCATAAAAAGGTCAAAGAGAACAGATTACGGTGGTTCAGGCACATGTGCAGAAAAGTAGAAGGCAATCTAGTGAAGAAGATTTGGGACAGACAGGAAGAAGTCAAGAAGAAACAAGGACATCCAACAAAGAGGTGAGTGGACTGTGTGAGAGAAGACATGTGACAGTTAGGCATGGGTGTCAAAGAAGGTAGGACAGTGGCATTGAATCGAGACAGATGATAACAGTTGAAGCAAAATCCCAACCCCATGTAGAAAATGGGAGAAAAGGTGACGTGATGATGATGATATAAAAAACTATTAAATTATTTCAATCAGTGTGTCTTAACCTGAATAGTCACCTGAACTCTAGTGACTGACATTAATAACTGACTGCAATCCTTAGTGATTTACTAAAAAAAAACAATTTTATGAGTAACAGGGCAAAAATATGAGTTAAATCAGATATTTTCTGTAAAATCAGGGACAGCTGAGCGGTATGGTGCAGAGCCACTACTACAAGGGATTATTTGTAGGCCAGCATTAAACCATTGGTATGCTTGTTTCTAAATGAAAGTGATGTGGTATTTAGGAAGGAGAAAAAAGATATGATGGTTGGTGTTCAAAGAATAAGTTGGAACACATGATACAACTGAAAAAACATGACTCAAGCACATATGCAATACACATTAATCCTATCAGTGCAGCATTTATTTATTTATCTGCATTTGTTTACCAGCGCAGACCACTGATCTCCATGGACGTTTTTCAGTCACATCCCAGGTTAAGTGAGTTGCTCAGAATCACACAAATAGACATTGCAGGCAGAAGGAATCAAACACATCCAAAACATAATTGTTATAGATCTAAATTATAAAATATTTCTGCAACCCACATTATGGGTACTATCTGAAAATTTTGCTTGTAAAAAAAAAAAAAACAAAGGCCTACAAAGTACTTTTTCAGAGATTTGGCATATTCTTGTTTATCATAATCCTGACAGGAATTTCCACAACTTAGTGTCCACTTTCTGCACACTGTCCTATTTTCTTAATTAAACATTGATGCTCTTAAAATGGGCAATGTAAAAACTGAAAGGACTGTAGAATACTGAAATGAACTGGAAATAATTGTAATAAACTGGAATGTATACATACATATATATGCAAGGGTGTATATTACATTATCGAAAAGCCGTAATATCGAACGGCTTTTCATCAACCCGTAAAAGTCAAACTCTCATAATAACGATAACCCGAATGAGCAAATTCTTTCCCTGGGAAATAAATTGCTAGCCCTACCATGAACTACTTACTACTTTAAACATAAAGTGGGGGCCTTCACCCGCACCCCAATGTGGGGGCCGTGCCCCCCCACACCCCCTTACTAAATATACCAACTCTAAATTCACACTACAGTAAGGAAAAGGGCAAATGGTTACTTTCCCAGGGAAAGAATTTGCTTATTCAGGTGTTCGCTATTAAGAGACTTTGACTTTTACTGGTCGATGAAAAGCCATTCGATATTACAGCTTTTCATTAACGTAATATGTACCCTATGCAAATATTTTAAGTATGGGCATTAATGCCCTTTGAGATTGCCTATATACCAAAACACCTGTTCCCAAAATAAGTGTCCAGGACATTCTTAAAAAATATCTAAACAGATGCTTGCTTTAATGTAATTTGATAGTCTCCTCCGTGCATCAGCTGCTCTAACAGAGAACTAGTTAGTACATGTCTCATTCCTATAGAATCTTCTACATAAGTTGTCAGATGATTTTTCTACTACTTTTTGATAACCTCAAACATTCAGAGTGGGAGTTGTCTCTAAATGCCCTATATACCTGAATAAGATATCCTCTTAGATATCTGTAAAAGATACTGTAAAAGTTCAGACATTTTAGTCTTTCATAATAATTTTCACATCCATGGATGCCCTTGGTATATTTCTGCTCTAGTCTTTCCCTGTTACTCATGCTGATATAAGGTTTCCATATTGTTATTCCATACTCAAGTTGGGTTTAATGTATCTAACAAACAATGACTTCATCGTTTCTGATTTCCTAGACTTTATAAATATTTTTATACAACCTATAGTTCTATAGTTATCATTAATCAATTAGTTGATATGATTAGAAAAACTCATAGCTGGATCTGCCCATATACCCAGGTCCATAAATGAGTTTCAATCACTGTGTGCTGTATTAAATATTCATTTTTAATATATGTCTCCTAAATCTCATATGTAATAACTTCATAGGTTAGTTGCTCTTGGGAGCCATTTTAAGCCTAGGCAGTTACCCTATATAAGAATCAAACTGTGCACCTTCTGTTTCTAAGGTAACCACCTTAACCATTATACCAACCTCCCAAACCTTGTTGCTTGTTTTTTGATGTATTTATCAGCATATTATTCTCCTGCACCCAAATGGTCAATTTAGTCAAGTTCTTTTGCAGACTTACCTTATTTATAACACGTGTAATCAGTTTACTCAATTTCAGGTCATCTGCGATTAGACTGTAGAACACCTCAGATGAAAAACTTAGATCTGAAAGCTACAGTCTAAACAAGTAAGAGCCTAGGACAGAGCATTGTGGGACACAAGTAACCAAGAATTTCACTTGTCCAGTTGTTGTATGATACTTGCCATGTCCTATTTGTAAGCCATGCAGCTATCCATCTTATCAAGAGTAGATCGATATGTAGTTACTCTAATTTATCGATCAGCATTTTGTGTTTAACCCTGTCAAATGCTGAAGTTAAATCTATATAAATTATATCACAGCACAATTTTTCATTCATAGCTGTTATTATATTATTATAGAACATCATGTTACCTGTGGTAATAGACCTTATTTTCAACACATGCATGCTGATATATGGTTTCAAGTCCCAACATTTTCATTTCTGACAATAACTTATCCAATATTACCTTCTCCATTGTTTTGGTACAACATGAAAGGTTTGCCCTACTCCCCTTACGCTTAAAGATGGATTGAATTAGCACGTCTCCAATCTTGGGAAATCTTCCCATATTTATATGACCTACTAAATAATAAATATAATGATAACAGTCTTTTTTAATTTCTTCAAGTGTTTTGGGTTTCTAATACCATGACAGGAATGGACCCCATTCCTATGTCAAAGTATGATTAAAGTTCATGAAATTAGTATTGTTTCAATCTGTGATGTCAGCCAGTAGTACTCTTTGCAGCACCCGCAATGTGCTTAGTAATGACTCCTTCTGCAGTTCATATGGAGTTACATGTACTGGTAACATATCTAAATACGGCTGTAAATTCTTTTTATAAGACCTGTTCCTTCTGCTACTATTGGAACTGTCTGGGTATCTTTCTTCCACATTGCTCTTGTTTCTGCCTGCAGATCCTGATATTTTATGACTTTGTGTCTCTCTGAAGGCAAGACACTGTAGTCACTGGATGTGGCAATTTCAATGATCAATGCTATTCCCGTCTTCTTTTCTTGGACCACTATATCCGGTTTTCTAGCATCTATCTTTTGAACTGTTGGTAATGGATGATCCCAAGTGATGCAACTTCTTCATTTTCTATGATGCTTTGTGGCTCATGTTTCCAGTGTTTTTCAGTCACTTCAATACCATAATGTTTGCAGAATCCCCAGTGCAACAGTCTCGCCACATTATTATGCCTTTCGGTATACAGTCCTTCTGCCATTAGTATGTCGCAACCAGCAATGAGGTGTGCAACTGTTTCCAATTCGGTTCTACAAAACCTACATTTGTCTGTTTCTCCAACATACTCAATGGGCTTTATAAACCAGCATGTATGCAGCCCACTATCTTGGGCTGCCAACATTAACCCTTCATCTTATGGTTTGAATTTGCCTCTCCTTAACCATTCCTGTGTTCATTCCTGATCAACATGAGGTTCTTCCAGAAGGTTTCTATACTTGCAACTATATTTATGCTTTTTCCACATTTCTTGCCTTCTCATCTGATCTTTCAGCTTATATTCTTTCTTTTGTTTTTTTGGCACATTCCATTGTTGCCTGATTTTTATCTACTTCTGGTTTGATTTTCATTTCTGTTTGATGCCGATAAGCTTCTGCTAGATTAAGCAAAGAAGTCATCTTAGATTTATTCTCCTCATGTTTCAAAACTTTTACTATGCTTGGGACTTGTGAGGTCAGCAGATATTTGTGGAGTCCCACAATTGCAGATCTGTACATATAATCAATTTCAAGGAAGCCCATCTCTCCTTCAGAACGGGTACTATATAATCTTGGTATACAGTAATTTTGTATAAATCATTTGGTGAGCATGAAGCATCTTTCTTGTTTTCCTATCTAATCTATCCAACACGTTTTGGGGCCAGTCAATCACTCCAAAACTGTAAGTTAGGACAGGAAAAGCAAATTTGTTTATAGCTTGGATTTTGTTCCTATATGTTAGTGCTGTTTTCAGGATTAATTTAAGTCTTCTGAAATATTCCTTACTAAGTTTTGTTTGCATTTGTTCATGTTTTATTGCTGATCCTTCATCAATTCCCAAATAGTTATACACTCCTTCTTGCTCGAGTACTTTTATATCACATTCTTGTCCCAAACTGATGTTTTCCTGGTTTTGCAGTTTTCCTGCTTTAAAGGTTGCTTTTGCACATTTATCAAGACCAAATGACATTCTTATATCATTTGAAAACGTTTTGACAACTTGCAGTTGTGCTTTCAGTTCCGCATCAGATGAGCTATACAGTTTTAAATCATCAACAAAAAGAAGTTGAGAAGTCTTTATACACTTTGTTGTTTTCTGGGATCCAGAGTATAGCCATGGCCTAAGCTGTTGAGTAAACAGTTTAATGGATTAAGGGCAAGGCAAAATAGTAACAGTGACAGAGAGTCACCCTGGAATATCCCCCTTTGAATTTTTATCCCTGGGATAACAATTTGTCCTTTATCATGGCTTTAATTGCAAAGTGGTCTGCCACTGTTTCATGGTCACTGTAATGTAGTTGATCAGTGTGGGGTGTATCTTATACATTTTTAGGCAATCTTTTATCCATGAATGAAGGATACTATCAAATGCTTTTTGTAGTCAATCCATCCCATACTTTGATTTTTCCCCTTTTTACAGTTCTCCATTATCACTTTATTTAACAACATATGATCCTTTGTTCCATATAAGTTTCTTTTATTGCCCTTTTGTTCTACTGCCATAATTGAGTTTTCTTCTAAGTGATTATAAACTCTATCTGCATCAATTCCTGTGTATAGTTTATACGTCATCAGAAGGCAAGTTATGGGTCTATAATGTTTAGTGCAGCTTACAGGTTCACTCTTAAGTAGGAGCATTGTTTTTCCTGTTGTTAGCCAGGTTGGTGTCTGTTCTGGGTGCGCATATAAATAATTCTTGCTCATGGGTAAATCTTTGTGCAAAGATGTTAATATCTTTAACGAGAAGTTAAGTACTGTATCTGGGCCTGAGGTTTTCCAATTAGAGGCTTGTCTTAACTTTGTTTCAATCTCTCAAGCTGTTACTTCATCCCATTTCATATCCTGTACCTTTAAACGTCTGTTCTTTCTTTTACTTCTTCTATCCATTTAGCATCTTTGTTATGTTCTACAGGATCTTCATAGATACTTCTCCAAAATGTATCTATTTTTCTTTTTTTTGGTGGTCTTTTGATTCCTTTTACATTATTTACCAGTATGCTACAAAACCTTTTTGGGTCTTCAATAAATTGCTTATTTTGCACTTTTATATTTATCTTCGTATCTTCTAAGTTTTTCCACCATTGCTGAAATTTGTAGTATATTTGCGATGGTGCATGATAGATCCTGATCTGTTCTAATACTGCACATTGCTTTTATCACATCTATCTTTCTTAGTATTTTTGTTGATCTATTCCCTTCTCTATAGTCTTCTAATAGTGACACTTCTTGTCTTAATTGCTTTATGCTTTTCTCTATTCGATATTTCCATGATGGTATACGATTTCTCACCTTACTTGCCCTCATTACCCTGTGTTCTTGCGGTAGAACTTTATCAGTTATTAATTTAGCTGCACAGTAATATATCCTGTTTCCTTCTGTTATATCACATAGATCTCTATGAACATTCCTAATTACCATGTTAATTTGTTTTATCAGACTTCTAACTTTTTGGGTTTTATTAACCTTCTGCAGTCTATTTCTTTCATTGATTTTGATATATCTGCCCATGTGTATTAAATCAAGCAATTCTTCTCTTAGCTTATTTTCTTCCAAACTGAGGGCACATACCTTGTTTCCAATTCCTGTGGGCATTCTATAGAAGGTTCTATAGCATCTTCCTGTGACACAGTCTCATCAATTTTTTCCTGTGCCATCCGTTGCTCTTTCATATGGGGACTCACTGGCCTATCACTCCTCAACATTAACTGTATCAGAGTTTCCACAGTTTCTTGTTCCTTCCCTTGCTGTCTAGCTTCAAGTGAACATTTATTCTGGTTTCCTGTGAAAGGCTCCAAATTATCTTCATATGGCACCTGACCAATTGCTTCCTGTTCCACTTGTTTCCCCTTAATTTGGATATTCATTACTCTATCCTGTTGTGGTGCTTTATGAATTAAATTTTCTACACTAAATCCATCACTTTGCAGGTACTCCATAATCTCAATTTCTGTTTCTTTAACTTCTCCATTACTAATCTCCTTTTCTACTTTTCCTCTTTGTATTCTTATTTTTTGTATTGTAAAGTTTTCCATGTCTGGATTCCTCTGTCTGTATTTCTCTTCAAATAACTTTGGTGTTGCTCTTTTTGTATTGATTAATTTTGCTTTCTCCTTTGCATAAATATTGCACCATTTTAAATCTCTTTTTCTTTCCCATGTCCATATTTCTTCTTCAGATGTTTCCTGATCTTCCTGTTTCTCTTTGCTTTGGGGACTCACTCCATCCTGCTGTGATGTAACCTGTGTTAGATCTTCTACATCAAATCCTTCACTTCGCTGGCACTCCATAACTTCAGCTTCTATTTTTTTAACTTCTACTTTACTGATCTTCTTTTCTATGTTCCATTTTTGTGATATTATTTTTTTTTATTGTGAAATTTTCCATAGCTAGATGCCTTTGCTGTATTTCTCTTTAAATATATTTGGGGTTACTTGCTTTACATTGATTAATTTGGCTTTCTCCTTTGCATAAATATTGCACCATATCAAATATCTCTTTCTTTCCCATCTCCATATTTCTTTTTTGTACTTTTCAAATATCTCTTGGTTTTGTTGTTAATATTTTTGCACTTCCTCAGATGCTTCTTTTTCCAAACAGATCAAGGTTTTTTGATTTATATACTGTTTTTCACAAATCTGTTGTATTAGTGAGCACAGATTATCATTTGAAGCTTCTGACAATTTTTCTTGCAGAAGTATTTTTCTTTCCTCCAATTTCTCTCTTAATGATCTTGTATGTATTGTGTCTGGAAATTCTGGGCTTTTTACATAGTAAACAATGCATAATTTATTTCTTGTCCACAATAGTCCACTTTGTCATCTTTATGACTATTCTTTGGCCTATCAGTTTTTGTGATTTTTGTGGGCTACTACTTCCTTCTACAACAGGGGGCCATCCTCCTCTGGGCCTGGCCTGGCCCCATTGTAGTACTGCTTTTGTATTTTGAGGATTCTACAATGTCAACTTTTCTAGTCCTGGCACCAGTGCACTTACCAGGACTGAGCACTTTTTATCCTGGGTCTTGTGTACCCAGCTATCTTTTTTATTTTTGCTTACTTCTGTCCATGATATATGCTATATATATATATATATATATATATATATATATATATATATATATATATATATATATATATATATATATATATATATATATATATATGTATATAGTCTATATATCAGTGCCACCTTGGTGAAGTTTTGAAAACAGGGTCCACCTCATGAAGGTACTCACCAAGACTTGAGGATGAACTCAGTTTCAGCACTACTACTCTCCTTTGCATGATGACTTTTGATCTCTCTATTCAGTTCCCTTCATCTCTCCATTCAGATCCCATTCATCTCTCCATTCATACCCCTTCATCTCTCCATTTGGACCCCTGGTAGTGTAAGTTCTTGCTGAAGTGTGCTCAGGTCATTATTACTAATTCTGTCTCCTCCCTGTGCTTTATTTGGTTCCACTTTATGTAGTTCTTTTTCAATGTAATCTAATTTGATTCCACTGTCTGAGGTTACCCGGATGTCACTAGGATAACTTTCACTCCTTTGTGGAATCAAACTATTTTGCATACGATTTTGTAAGCATATTGTGATGATGTGAGGTATTGCCTGCTATGCCAGGAGAAGTAGGGCAGAGAATGTGTAACATATGCCAGCCCAGCTAGCTAGAATTTTGTAAAGAATTATATGTGATTTTTATGTAAAACTGATTGGTACTGATGCTTGTGCTGAAAAATATATTTGTAAAGCTGCTTGTGTTAAAAATATACTAACAGTGTGCCCTGCTTAACAGAAAAAGAAATACACTCTTATGTCAGACCGTATTATAACTATTGAAATTAACATTGTAACAGAGGATACTGGATGAGAAGAGGTTAATGAGGAAATAGAAAATTCATCCCGGGGATCACTTCAGTGGCTCTGCTTGATAGGGGCACAGGAAAATAATTTTCTTGGGTGGCGAAAGCCAGGGTACCTTTTTGGCTAGGCTTATATAGGCCCTAGGGTCAATAGCCTAGTACCTACCTAAGAACCTATGAATTTCAGTCCAGATAAACTTAAAAAAATAGTATGAAATTATTACTTAAATTAGGCCATAAGGATTGCATCTTACAGTTCTGATTGCAGCCAGAGACAAAATGTCTGTGCCATAGAATTGTTTATTATCTAATAATTATTTAATATCACAACCCCATTTTTCTCTATCATGCATTCATTGCTTCTATTTAAAAAAAAGACTGCAACACAGAAAGTCTCAAAATTCTACTTAATCACTTCAGATTTTCCTCTTGGTTCAGACAATATGTATAATCATTGTCAAATAAAAGAAAATAATATGCAAGTTATTAGGAAAATCACACTAAATAAGCCCTTCAACAAACAACAAACTATCCAAAGGATCCATTCTACTTTCAGCCTATCTCCATACTTCATACATTTGGAAAAACCCTTGAAAAAAATCAATATCACTAATTAACAGTCCATATTTAACCATACTACAAGAAAAAAAAATGGAATGGATTCTGGGGAGCCTGCGTGCAATGATTGTTCTTTCCACCTTGACAGATGAGAAACTGTTTAAAATGGATAAAGGCAACTTCAGCAGTGTAATCTTTATATAGTTTATTCAAATCATTCAATTCATAGTGGTACTTAACAAATGTACAGAAATTGACATTCTCACTAGCACATCTTTTTAAGTTAAAATAGGGTCTTCGCTTTCTTGTCCTGTGTAGCATGTTTCAGCAAAGGAGTCTCAGAGGACTGCATTCTACCACTACTGTTCTCAGTTTTCATCAGTAAACTCACTTACAACCTTCCCTTAAATACTTATTGTCTTATGCACAGATGACATGGTCATCCTAAAATGTAGTCACACCCTCATACAAATCCAAACTCATCTTCAAGCTGACCTCCACTTCCAAAATAACTGGCTTATCCAGTCCGTACTTCTACTGAACCCCTCTAAAGAACCAAGCTATGTCTTTTTATCTGTGCCAAAAACTAGCCCAAGCTCCCAAGAACCTTGACATCTCAGTCCTCAACCATTCCTAAAATTAAATAACCATGTCCTTCAAGTATCTAGTAGTTGGGCTAGAACAGGCTCTGAACTTTCAATATCACAATGGAAAAACTGACAAAAATAAATGATCTACTCCTCTGAGTCAAGAGAATCCCAACAAGCAGCCAACAAACCTGTAACAGGTAAAATAATATTACTAGCTTACTACTGCCAACTGCTGCTGTCTTAAAGAAAATCATCTAATCCCTACAAATGATATCCAATAAGATATTTTGTTTCATTACAAAATAAGATAACTTGTTATTCATTACTCAGAACTTAACTTGTTATTCAAAAAAAAAACAACAAAAAAACAAAACAAATGCATGCTAAAACTTTTTAATTCTTCCTAACTTTATAGATACCATGTATTAGGACCTTGTAATTTGAATGTGAAATATATGGTAAAACTGTTTGTTTAATTTTGCTTACTTTATAGACACCATGCTAGAACCTTGCAATCTGAAGTTCCATTTGCACGATTATTTGTGTTCTATTTATTCTTTCTAAAATTTGCTTATCTCAAATGTAAAATATCTATGTAACCTTCTTGGAGCTTTTCTCCCCAGATCTCCGCTGAAAATGGGCTCCTGGCCCAGTCGGACACTACTCGGTTAACAAAATAAATAAATAAATAAAATAAATTACAAACTCACTGTTTTGCACTGACTTAGAACAAATGGCTCCCAGTAAAACAGACAGCCAAAGTAACAGTCAGTTCTCAGCTCTACAAAACCATAGATTCTAGTAAAATACAACCTCAGAAGACTTTCTCAGCCTTCTTTCTTCTTTAACAAAACTGCACTACTCTAAAAATGCATTCACCACTTTCATTGACTTCCAAAACCATCACATGTTATGTATAGTACATGGTGGTATGATGTCCTGTACATCTGGACTTGTGTAGCAGGTCACTCAGCTAAGAAATGGAAAGGCAATACAGAAGGCCTTTTTCTCATTGCAATCCCACATGGAATAGTTAGTATTTCCCATATTAAAAAAAAAAAAGAAGAAGAAATTTCGCAGTGTGCCGGGTTTGTGATGTGCACTTCTTAAATTTTATTATGCACTTAGTTCAATTAATAAAAATCGAACTGTAAAATATAACTGTAAAATACGTGCTACAAAATAATTAAATAGAAAATAGTACGTAGCCCACAGCTGACTTAAAAATAGAATATCCTCTATTGTGTTTCATGGTACATGCGTTTCAGGCCCGGTGTTAATTTCCTATTCCCCATCCACTGGTCTAGGTTGTACTTAAACTGGGTAACTCAGTAACAGACAAACTCAGCTTCACATGGAGAGGAAGTCTATTCCATAGGAGGGGCAGTCTCTGGGACACATAGCTGTCTCTCCAACATGTTCTGTTTAAGTCACAAACAAAACTCAGGTCTCTAGACCTTATATTTCTGGTAGTGTTTGAATTATGAATATGAAGGAGATTCATAAGTGTGGAGTTTGTAGATGCCTTGTCAGCCAGGCATAGATCAACTCTCAGCAAGCTAAAGGAAACAGAATACAGGGAAAGGGCTTTAAGGTTCTCGCATAAAGCAGGTTTGTTATGACTTGTATTCTTTTTGTAAGGAACCTCTGAGGTTGCTGTAGTTGCTGCATATGCCTGGTAAGGTACATATCAAAGGGAGCATTTTGCTCTAAGATCGGTCTGATAAGAGAGGAGTACAGTGGGATAATGACATCTTTGGACCTAGATGTTATGCCCTTACTTATAAGTTCTGCAATATAAAAGGATTTCCTCACAACTGTGGCCACTTGTTGGTCAAAGCTAAGGCTACTGTCTACATGAGGACCCAAATCTCTGACAATTGGGTTGACTCTTAGGGTGCAGTAAATAGTATTTAGCCGGGATGGTTGACTTTCAAAAGGGTAAAATTATGCATTTCTTAGCATTGAGTTTAAGACCATGATCTGGCACCATTTGCTAGTCAGAAATAGGCTTTCTTGAAGAATGCTAGTGTTTACAGGAGAGTCGTTGATAACCCCCAGCTTGCAAACATTTGCAAACCTAGTCAGCCATAAACCTTCAACATTTGCTTCCATTTCAGAGAAATTGATACCAAAAAGGAGAAGGTCCAGTACCAAGCTCTGGGGAAATCCACAAGTGACTGGCCTTTTGGTGGAGGTGGCCTCACCTATTTTGACCTCCTGGGTCCTATCAGTGAACCAGTTAACTATCCAGTGGGTGATAACAGGGTTTATACCTAAATTAGTGATTTTGTCTATAATGCCTGAAAGGGGTATTGTATCAAAAGCCTTAGCCAGGTTGAGGTGCTGTGTGCACAGTCTTGAATTCATCCAATGCTCTGGTGACCCTTTCAAAAAAGTCAACCGAATTTAAAAGGCATGACCTTTCTTTAAAATAGCTGATTGATACTGTGATTCCACTAGGGTGGCTTGTCTTTTGAATTTGCCTTATTCTTAATATGAATGGGCACAGCTTGACAGCTTGCTGTATACAGCCATCAATATGACTGTACAAAGATTTTGTAAATAGCACACCATATGCTATGTTTTTTACTGGGTTTGGGGGGGGGGACTACAATTTAGCCAAAGTGTCGCTTAGTAGAGAGGCTAATCTTAAAATAGTTTGTAAAGGTATTTGGTTTGGATAACCAAAAAGCACAGGGTTGCTTTAATTTTTATAAAATATTTTCTTGTTAATGAATTAGTTTATATATTTATATTTTGCACATATATTTATATATACAATTTTATATGTTTTCTTAACTATTAATTAATTTAAGCTAAGGTTTTAAGCAGTATGTATGATTCATTGGAAGGATTTTTTTAGTGGCTGACTAGGGATGATTTATGTATTTAAGTCTCAGTTGGTGTTACTGTATTATTACTTGTCTGAAGAAATCTTTAGAAGGACGGAAACGTATTGAAAGTGTTGTCGTTTATTAGTGGATGTGAAAATAAACTGCATTTTTTGGAGCAGTGTTTTTCATGTTCAGTGACATCTGAGCAACCCTGTGCTTTTTTGTTATTTGTTGGTTTGGAGGGTTATGTTCCTCTGATTTTTGTACTGGTTTTTTGGTTTGGATCCCCAGATATGATTTTTATTTCAAGAGATATTGCCTTGTGGTCAAATCTGATGAGAGAAGACATTATATTGGTTGAGGAACATCACCGCCACATGGTCAGGCATACAAGGTCAAGGATGTTTGTACTGGTGGTAGAAGAATGTACTAACTACTCCAGAATGTTGGTATTAACAAAGTTTAGTAATCACCTGGCTTGTACATTAGAAGTGGAGTAGGATTCCCAGTCTATAGAGGGTAGTTGAGATCCCCCACGAATATTGTATTAGGCTGAACATTGAGAGACTCTAGTACATTGACATAGGTAGTATGGGTTTCCTAGGACATGGAAGGGGCCTATATCTTGCAAAGATATGATGCAAAACCCTGTTTATGGTGAGGTATACAATTATGAGTTCCAGTGGGTCTTGCATTTTAATTAGTATGGATGTGAGACTGGTTTTAATATTGACTGAGACTCTTCCACCTTGGTCTGCAGGTGTGAGAGGCATTATAACCTTGCATTACTGGGGTTACTACAACATAGATGTCTACACTCTCCAGGGAGAGTCAGACATTCAGGGCATGGCATTTCTTGTTAAGACTTCTAGCATTGAGCAACACCACCTTTAGATATTCCTTCTTAGGTTCAGTTAAGTCAGGAGGTTTATCAGTTTGGCATTGCCAAAAAAGGCACAATGTGGGTGGAAAATGTCTTTGCCAATATCAAAAGCCTAGAGGAGATAAGTGCAGACCATCCCTTGTAAAGCAGCATAGTCTGTCAACCATGTCCCCCCAGACTATCAAATATTGTACCCCCTTGGACTGGCACCAGAAGCTAATCCAATTTTTAAAATCAATCATTTTCTGTTAGTAATTTGGCATCATCCTGGAGAAGGTAGTATGCTGCTTAGTGCTAGGCTCACACCTGCCTGAAACACAATCAGCTAGCTTGATTGTGTCTCATTTCAGATAGTCAAGAGAGGTATGTCTCTGGTCGATAACACACATGTGAACAATGACAATGTCATACTAGTATCTGTGGTTCGATGACATGAGGTCCTGTGTGACTTGACAGATCCTAGCCCCAGAAAGGCAGTTAACTGTGACTGTCTCCTTACTTAGTCTGGTGCAGTAGAGGCATTGGATACAGTATTACGATGTGTAGCTGTGGGTTGTGTTTTAATGGAGTGTTTAAGTGAATGATGAGAACCTATTTCTTGATTGTGCCTTGCAGGAGGTCTTAGTATTTTAGGAAGATTACCTGTAAATGCCTCACAATAAGTAGTTTTATACATAGGGTCTTTACCCTGTGCAGTAGTTGTGGTGCAAATGTCACTGACAACCTCTATACAATTAGTTTTGAGTGCATGTGTGGGTTTTGCCTGCAGCATTAAAGTGTACTTACACCACTTGCCTACTTTATATGCTTTATTAAGAATAAGTGGATTGTCAGTGTACATAAGGCAATCGCTACAATGCCTCAAAATACCCATCACAACCAGACTGGCCACAGAAAGAGTTGGGATGTAAAGTACCTTGTTGCATAAGAATTTTGATTAGTTTTTCATAGGACAGATGGAAATGACAGAGAGTTTTGCTTGGCAACTGTTCATAAGTTCATAGGTTGCTACTAGAATAATGACCACTAGGGCCCTTACAAATCTAGCCACATACCCCAAACCATTTGGATCTCAAGTATCATAATGAGAGGACATTATTAGGCAGATAGAAAAGATCTGTAGGGGGTGTTTGTTAGGATAATACTTTTCCTTCTTTCTGTCCATAAGGGACATGGGGTCAGACCGGGGAGGTGTTAAATGTATAATTTCCCATTCACTTGTAAAGGTTTTGTCTGAATAGGATCAGGGTCAAACTTTTTTACCTGGATGGGGAACTTATTCTAAAGTGTGGGGATCCTTTTGAAAACATACCTGCCTCTCCAGCTTGTTCAGTTTATGTCACAAGTGAAGTTAGATCCGTGAATCTACTGTTACTGCTGCTGTTTGTTTTGCATATGCGGTACAAATCCATCAGGACTGGGTCTGAGGAAGCCTTGTAACCCAGGCAAAGATCCCCACTCAGCAGCTTGTAGGAGACTAAATACAAAATCTGAGCCTCTAGGTGAGCAGTGTAGGAGAGGGTATATATGCCCTGAATACTCCTGGTGAGAAACCTTTGTTGGCGTTCTAACTGTTGCAATTGTCTTGTTAGATATATTCCAAAGGTGGCATTGTATTCAATGGTAGGTCAGATGAGGGGTAAGGAGAGTGGTACTATAACTTCCTCGGACTTGGATGCCATACATAATGACTAGAATGTTATCATTATCTTAGTAACATGCTGGTCATTGGCTACATTGCTTTCTACATCTTCCCAGATCTCTTACTACTGGGTCAACTTATGGGGGCATTTTATCAATGGAGAAATTAACTTGTGTTGAGTTTTAGGTCATAGCTTTGGTACCAGTCATTTGTCTGTGTTAAGCCCACTTGCAAGATGTTTCTATCTTGGAAGGAATCTATAATAGTTTCCAATTTACAGTTATCTACAAACTTGGTGAGCCAGATACCTTTAAAGTTAGCCTTGACTTCTAAGAAGGAGGTGCCAAACAGGAGTGGGCCCAGCATGGAACCTTGGAGTACTCCACTTGTGGCAAATCTCTTAGTGGAGATGTCTTTCTGATTCTGACTTACTGGGTCCTGTCTATTAACCAGCAATCCAACAATTTATGTTAGGGTTAACACCTAATTAAGAGAGCTTGTCAACGATGCCTAAGTTGGGTATTGTATCAAAATACCCTGTTTGCACTGTTTTACCTTTATGCATTGCCCTGGTGGCCCTCTCAAAGAAGTCTTCAAGATTAAGTGGGCATAACCCTTCCTTAACAGAGACAAATTTGGATCGGTCCAGTGTCTGTAGGTTGCCAATATCATTGTTTATTATTTCCATAATAATTCATTCAATGGGTTTCATACTAAGCTTGTTAGATCAAAGTGTCCTTAGTTCATAGATTGCTTGGTGGTTCACCCTCATGGAGAGGAATGGCTGTTGTAGTCCTCCACTCACTTGGAATGTAGCATGTTTCATGGCTGTGGTTTAAGTTTGCCTCAGGTCTTCCCGAATGGTCATGTTTTAGACTGATTAGGAGGCAACTGGGGATGTTGTCAGGACCTATGAGGGTTAGTGTTAATGGCTTTAGTGAGTGATGATAGCACCTACTGCTTGCTGATACATGAAGAAAGAATCTTGGAGGAGATTTCATCTGGGGGAGCTGGGGGTGAAGTTTGAGCTAAAATTATCAGCCAGTAATGTGTTATGTCACCCTGATCAGTGTAGGTAGTACCATTCACTACCATTTCAACACACTTGTGTGTTACATCTAAGATTCCAGACATAGCTGAAGAAGGCCTTCTGATTGTCCATAGGCTGCAAGGCTATCATGATCTTATAGTTGGCCTTACTAGAGTTAATTAGACCTCTTAGTTTCTTGTTAAGTTGTATAGGTGAGCACATGTCTTTAAGGGAGTTGCTTTACCTGGTTTTAGCCATTAGTTTTCTTTTTTTATCTACCCTGTTTGGGTGATGATTCCACTAGTATGGTTTGGTTTTAGTTTTTGTTTTAGGTTTATTTCTGGTAGTTACAGCAGCTTCTATGCTGCCATTCACATGTTTGTATAGTGACTCTCATCCTAAGGGGTGGTGAAAGCCACACACACTCTGGCTAGGCTTATAAATGCCCTAGGGCAGATAGCCTAGTATGAACCTATGACTCTATGAATAATTGTGCATAGGTAGCTGTGGTCTCAGGGTTGGGAGGAGCATTGAATTTTGACAAACCGTCACTCAGTAGGATGTAGTTTGCCTTTGAATAGTTCCTAACTGTAACTGATTTAGCTGTATTTTCTGGTTAGATTTTTACTTCAAATAAGGCAGCTCTGTGATCCAGCCTCACTAATGAAGACATGAAATGGAGGGGGGGGGGTTGATGGTCCCCACGTTGGTGAGTAACAGATCCAGTATGCTTGATCCTCTGTTTGGCATTTGCAATATCTGTTCCAGGGTGTTTGTTATAACAAAGTCCAGGAAGCATTCTGCCTGTTAGATTGAGGCAGTGTATATTTCCCGGTCTATAGAGGTGTAGTTAAAGTCATCCATGAGTAAGGTGTTTGGTTGGATAGTGAAAACCTCTGGTAGGTTTAGGTAAAAGTTGAGAGACTCTAGAGGCATAGATGGTGACCTTTAACTAGCCATGATATGGTGAGAGACCTTATCTATAATGACTTGCACATGGATGACCTCCATGGTATTATCCTGTTTAATGAACCTGGAGGTATGTTTGTTGCTAACGTAGATCAAAACACCTCCACCATTAGATGCAATCTGTGCTGCTGCTGGTCCAAATGTGTGGAAGGCACTATAGCCTTGCACTTCAGGAGTACTTTCTATAATTTTAAACAAAGATTCAGTCACAGTGCAGATGTGTACATTTAGGGCTTGAAAGGTCTGGATTATTTTTATTTAGGATCCAAGAACTGAACAGCAACACATTAAGCTTGCCTGTAGACTTTTTCATTGTGTTGATAGTTTTGTCTTTTTGGTATAGCCAAAAAAGGCTCTAACGGGTGGATAAAGTTTTAGCCAATATCCAAAAGGTTATGGAGGGAAAATGCAACCCAACCTTGGCAAAGCAATGTGGTCTTTTGACCATGTTCTCCCATGTTGACAGATATTGTATCCCCCTGGAGTTACACCACAAACTGTTTCAATTATTAAAATCAATCACTTTATGTTCATACTGTGACATCATCCTTGGTGAAGATTAAATGATACTCAGTGCAAGGCTCACATCTATTGTTAACACATATTCCTTGAGATCCATTCTGTCTCTTTTCAGATAGTCCAGTGAGGTTTATCTCAGATCATTTGCACCCGCATGGACAATGACATAATCATATTGGTACCTAGGGTGCAATAATTTGAGTGTGTGCATGATATTGCCCATCCTGGCTCCAGAAAGACACCTAACTGTTATCTTCTCCTTGTCTGAACTGGTTAGTGGGGTCTCAGTGTGTCACACAATGGAGTCCCCAATGTCAAGTACTAAGTAAAGTGTATGCTTGCCTTATGGATTTTGCATGGGGGCATTAGGTGTAGGCTTATGTGAGATATTTAATGTTGCTTTTGCTGTGTGCTTTAGTGATTGCTGAGGAACAGTGCTGCCCTTAAGTGGTATTGTAGGGCTTTGAGATTTGGAAATATTTATTTTAAGGATCTCAACATAATACACTGTGGTGAGCAGTATGTGTGAGGGATATAGTGTGGATATTCCTGACAAACTCATTTGTATGCAAGATTTTTGCCTCCAAGGAAGATGCGTATTTATATCTCTTAAATACCATGTTATTTTCTTTAATTATTTAACTGGGTGTCTGAGAGCATGAGATAACTGCTACATTGCCTTTAGATTGCCAAAATCTACCAAGCTGACCACAGGGACATTTTTAAATTGCATATTCGTGTTGTCTGGTCCTGTAATATGAATGGATGTTTTAGATTAAGGATTGGGTTTTAATAGAAGTCTTCTTGGGCATTTTCTGGAGTTAAGAGCAGGATGTTGTACAATTTTAGGATATACAGTGCTATTTGATGTTAGGATTGTGCCATGGTGCTTGCGTTAAATACTGAGTTCTCTAGTCTGTGTACTTAGATAGGCATGGGTTCTAATTTCACAGCAGTAATATGTGTGTGTGTGTGTGTGTGTGTGTGTGTGTGTGTGTGTGTGTGTGTGTGTGTGTGTGTGTGTGTATCTAGTCAGAGGAGTACAATTGTTGTGGGAGGTTGGCATAACTGTTAAGGTGTTTAACGTACAGACATGAGGTGCAGGGTTTTATTCTGATATGGGTAATTAGCTAGGCTTAAAATAGCCAAAAAAGCCAGTTAGCCTTGTACTAATCTATGAAACTATGCACAAGCTAGCTGCTCTAAGCTTATTTCTGCACAATTCCACACGTTTTAATAGGTTTCAGATCAAATCCTAACTTTATATGTAAATTTTACTGTCTAGGCAATTGCTACTATTATCAGAGCACTGCTAACCACTGTTGCCTGGTGGAAAGCTCCTCATAGAGAAAAAGAAAGCTTTAAAATTGACTCATATGCACTCTAGCCAATAATAAACCAAACTTTGGGCTTCCTGCAGTACATCCCAAGTCAGAGAGACCAAGTAAGCACCTTCTGCCATAAGATACCTGATCCTCAAATTTCTTAACGTAAAAGCACAGCAAAAGTAAACTCAGTATTGGTACTGGGCAGCCAGGTTCTATACTCACCCCAGGCCTTGATTTATATTCTATTACTGGCATTGATTAAAGACATATGTAAGGAATTACATTCCCAGTAAACTCTCCATTGGAAAAGGCATTATACTAAGGTTCCATCTCCTTGATTTGGTGATTGTGAAGGTGATTTTTTATACTTCATGAGATGCTTTCAGAGTTATATTTAATATAAGGAGTAAATAACTGAAGCATTGGCAGACACAGAAAACTAGTAACCTGCAAAAGGAAATGTGACCTTTCAAATATCAGAATGAAAAATAATTCAGCAAATGTATTCATCTCTTGTCCTAGAATACTCCAATAAAAAGCAATAAATGTATGATGGGAGAAACAGCCACTTGAGTGACACAACCCAGATATAGAATTTAGTTCACCTGGGATTTATTTTTAAATTACTTTCAACTTACAGTCTTGTACTAAGATTTGGATCAATAAGGACACCCTACAACTAGTAGCTGCCATCCCATCTTCACCCCAAAAGAAACCTGCCATTCTATTGCAAATACCAGTTCCCAAAGGACAGAAGAAAGTATGTTTTATGCTAAGTCAACTGCTAAGCTGCACTGTTTTTAATACCTAGTGTTGTATGCAATCCACACTACTGATCCAGGCACCCAGCAGCCATATCCCTCACTACCTCATAAGTAACTACTTGTTTCCCCTCTGTAACTAGTGCCGGAGCCATCTGTTCTAGCTATCTTTATTCTTCTTTTTAGCCTTTAGCTGCACTGTACTTTTTGACCACGAGGTGGCACACTAATCTAGGTTTGTGTAGTATCCCCTACCCCTACTCTCCTGTTTTAAATTCTACACTACTTTTCTATCAACTTGCTATCTCAGACTGCTCCTTAGTTTTCCTCTTTTATGTAGCTTTTTTCCTCTACACTACTATCCCTTAGTAAGCAAACAGCTGAACTATCACTCCCCACTCACCTGTTACCACCAGGAGCTCCTCAGGAGGCTGCTGCTTATAGATTTTCTCTGTAATTTCTTCCTTTGTCTGCTCCTAACCCACTCTGTTCACTCTACGGGCTCACTCCACTCCCCTACCCTACCCCCAATTCCCACACACCCTCACTGGTCCTAGACCTCTACTTACTATACCACACCCTCCCTCCCATCCTTCCAATCCTATACACTTCTGAATCTACATAACTAAGCCACACCCCTCCTTCACCTATCTATTTTTAAAGGGCCCCTAATTTATAGTAGGTTACCCTATCGAACACCTGATACCTAACCTTGCTAAGCTCCCCTCTCCGTAACACTTAGCCATACCCTTCATCTCTTTTATTTTATTATCCCTGTTTCTCCTCCATTGCATTTGTTAAGTAATCTTACAATATGCCTACAGTAACTAATGCTATCCTAACCAAGCTTATACTCATAGCCAGAATCATATCTGCCCTCACCTCAGTCTATCATTTCACCTCCTTTGAAAAAGTGAATTATGACCTGTTTAACTATTCTCCAAAATGAACAACTGTACAAACCTTTACCCTCATCCATACTCAAATAAACATCACATCCACTCCCAGCTACCTGCTAGCTAAATAACATAGACACACACATATTAAATACAATAACCTCACAGTAAGGAAAGTGAAATACCTAACTAGCTTTATATATAAAACCCTGTCCTAAGACAAAATAATTTCTCCTTGGAAGATGGAGACATCCACCCTAACACTGGCCCAACCAATGTCCCCACAGTCAAAACATATAGCCCCTATCCCTCAACCCTGGATACCCAAGCTAGACCTTCCAACTCATTCCTAATAGGACACCTCAATATCCATAGTATTAATAATAAAGTTGCCCATCTCCATGTCCTCCTCGATATTCACTCCTTTGACATTTTCTGTCTGACAGAAACTTGGTTAAAACCTGGAACTAAAGACAATGCAATCATCCCTCCAGGATATAATATTTATTGTACTACGACGTCATCTTTAAGATCTACTACGTTTACTGGCTTATTTACTGGTTTATTGCCTACATAGTATCTTGTCATCTGGACACATCGTGGTAGAGATCAGGTTCTAATCTTTGGGTATTTGGATATAATATATTGAGACAAGACCATACAAAATGTAAGGGAGGGGGAGTAGCAATTCTATTTAAAGATTGCCTCCAGATCTCCTCTTTACCTTTTAACCCACCCCAGGATAGTAAGGCAGAAGTCCTTATCTCCAGATTTCAACTCAACCCTAGCAAATACTTATATATCATCTGTATCTACCTACTCCTGGCAATAATAGTAACTTAATAGAGGATATTCTAAACTGGGTGTCTTCCACCTACCCTCAAGAAACACTAATACTAGGTTATTTCAATACTGACTGGAAATGTGTCAATACTGAAAATCCTACCTCCCATATTAATCTTCATGGCTTTAGTCAAACAATCACTTCCACAACCAGAATTAATAAACCAAACAACAAAGAGAGCACCTTAGACTGGATTCTTATCAATAAACATTAACAATCTTATAAGTTAGGAACTCTGCCTGATGATGTAAGTGATCACACTTTGACTTATATTATAAGACAAAGGAAAGATATTTCTAACCCTCTCACATATAGGATTATAAGGACCAACAAACTATTTAACCCAGTACTGTTCCAAAATGAACTTAATACCTGTAACTGGAACCCTCTAAAAATTCTTCCACTCGAAGAAGCTGTTAAATATTTCAGCTCCAAATTCCTAGCTATCCTTATATTCACACTCCTAAATGGTCTATTAGAATGAATTCCAAACCTGCCCCTTGGCTATCTAATAAAACTCGACAAAAAAATTTGCTTAGGAACAAATCCTGGGCTAAGTGGAGAGCCACCAAAACTACTTCTGAGCAACAAACTTTTAGACAATTGAGAAATATTACAAAAAAAGCAATACTCACAGAAAAAAAGAACTACTATTGTAAACTACAGCAAACCCATCAAAACAATCCACAGAAGTTACGGTCAAATATTAATAGACTCCTTCACCAGGGAACTCTAGTACACCAACCCCTCTAGGGGCTGATCACAATACCCCCTATCAAACTGCCAATGCCTTCAATACCTTCTTCACAGAGACCATACAATCTCTAGCCAGTCAACTAGCCCCTGACAACTCAAGTCTCCCTACCTCTACATCTGGCACCTTCCCAACATTCCACTTACAACCCATCTCTACCAATCTAATCCATAACATCATCCAAAAACTTAAGCCTTGTACTCCCTCTACTGACCAGTTACCATCTGAATACCTGCAAAAAGCAGCCAAAGCAGTTGCCTATCCTATATCCATCCTCATAAACAGAACCATTAATGAGGGAATCATCCCTGACATTTGGAAAATCTCCCACATCATCCCCCTACACAAAGGTGGTAACTCAAATGACTATTCTAACTATAGACCAATAGCTCTTTTATCACCCTTAGCAAAAGTTATGGAAAAATGCATTCACCATTATCTAGTAGACCATTTAACTCAAAACAACATACTAGCTAACTGCCAGCATGGCTTTAGGCCATTTCATATTACCACTACTGCTCTCTTATAATTCACCGAGTCCATCAATAAAAAAACAAAATTTGTGCATCATAGTCTTTTATCAACAGTTCAAGAAATTCACAGCCTTGTTTATCAAACAAAACCAAAAGGTCTTTAAGAAACTGGCAATCATGTTCTAAGCCTATGGGAAACCACCATTGTCGTAGGCCCTTCGGGATGGTGACCCCTCTCAATACATGTCCGTAAATAAACTGTTTCCAGTTGAAGTTTCTTGAGTTTAAATAACTTATTATCAAAAGTTTTTAAATTACTTACAATATCCACAGTGTTAGTGCAATTGTTAGCTGTCACAGCTGAAGTACTAGCTACTGCTTCACTGTAAGTTAAAACCATCAGTTTATTGATGCACTCAGTCAATGAAGGCAGGTTAAATTGAACATTGTTATTATTCTGAGTACTTGTACTTTCATTGTTTTGAACAGGAGAATTTCTGCCCGATTGTGGACGGACGTAACAGTATAATATATGGGTGTGCTAAATTGGTTGATTCTAAACTTAAAAAATATTTGGAGAATCAACCACAAATATGCCGGGATTCATGGAGTTTTTTGGAAGCAATAAATGGCTTAAGATTTGATGACCAAATTAATTTTTTAACCATCGATGTCTGTGTCCTTTATACTGTTATTCCTCAGAAATTAGGTATCGAATGGGGTTTGCAAGTTTTTGTTTAAGCAAGGTGTTTCAGGTGATGAAATTAACTTAATAGAATATTTACTGGACATTGTGCTCTCTAATAATTATATTTTGTTTAAAGGCAATTTTTATCAACAAAAATCTGGTTTTGCTATAAGGAGAGCTTTGCGAATATCATTATGGCATATTGGGAAAATGAGATTCTGTTTAAACTTGACATGTTTAAAGAATTTGTCTGCTGGTACACACGTTATTTGGACGATATTTTTGTTTTATTTAAAGATGATGAAAGTGAGGCTGTGGAATTTGTCTCTATATTATCTCATCTTACTTAATTTTTGAGTTTTACCTACGAATTTAATAACGTTAAGATATCATTCTTGGATGTATTACTTATTAAGGATATGGTGAATTTGGGTTATATTGCAAAAATCTACCGTAAGCCAACATATTCTAATACTTTTCTTCACTTCAGTAGTTCTCATCCCCGTTATCAGAAACGTGCTGTTATTAAAGGCCAGCTAGACAGAGCAGCCCGAATGACCACTCTAGAGGATGATTTTTGGGATGAATGTTATCTACTTAAAACAATGTTTATAGCAAGGGGATACCCATCTACCTTGATTGACAACCTTATATCTGAGGTTAGTAATAAACGTAATAATGGTTGGTTTAAACCCATTCTTGGTAGAATTGAAATCATTAATGGTGTTAATACTAATGATTGTGGTATTGGTGTTCTGAATTTGAAGTCTTCTAATATGAATCTTATATCTAATGAAGGTAACACATCTAATGCCTCATTGTATTTTACTACATCTTTTTGTACTGAGGCTGAGATTGTGCGGGGTATTCTATACAGGAACTGGGTGGTGTTGAAAGAGGACACCTTTATTAGAAATAAGATACCAGATATGCCTCAACTTGTTTATAAAAGGGGACGGAACTTTAAAAATTTGGTTGAGACTGTATTGCCCCCTTTATAAAAGGATGGAGGCATATACAAATGTGGTTTTTGTAGAATGTGTAAACATATTAAAGTTACTAATAGTTTTTCCAAAGGGAGAAATAAATATAGAGTTAAGGGTAAATATAATTGTAATCCCCCTGGTGTGGTATATTTAGCCCAGTGTCAAAATTGCCCCCAGTTCTATATTGGTAAAACTGATAGGTACTTTAGTAAGAGAATATATGAACATTTATATAGCATTATTAGCAAAGATGTAAATAACGCTTTAGTGAAACATATTATTGAATGTCCTGAGCATTCATTTTTGTTATTGTTATCGAACAAATACACACTAATATTAGAGGTAGGCCAGTATCTGTAGAGTTAGAACTTAGAGAATTATGGTGGCAATTATTAACTAAAGCTTACACCTATCCCAGATTAAATGAATACAGTTCCATTAAATGTATTTTGAAGCTTAAGGCCTTAATAGATATTAAATGACCAATTGTGTACTAGTTTTAATATTGTTATATGTTTTAATATACTTGTATATATTTATATGCTTTTATATGTTTATTAATGTAATTAATTAAGTTTTGTTATAGGTGAAATGAACTTTATGTAGAATGAAATATGTTCTTGTAATTACATTGTGATTTAATGGACAATATCTTTTTAAATGTTTTACAGGATATGATGTCATTGATGTGGAGGGTTATTTAAACTAAGTCAATTAACAACTGTGTTTGTTTGAGGAAGTTTGTGAATTTTTACATTCAAAAGCGCTTACAATAAATTGAATTAGTTCTAGTCCGGTGAATCACCTTTGCCTGTTTGTTTCTTTAAGTTATTTTGTTTGTTTGTTTTTTGAAAAACTGTTAGGAATTACAATTGACAATAACTTAATTTTGATAACCATATAAACAACATTATTAAAACAGTAAAGAGAAAAATGGGCTCATTATATAAAATCGAACCATTCTTAACTCTAACAGCTAGAACCACAATTGCCCACTCTCATTTAATCTCAACTCTTCTTTATGCTTCACTCATATATACTAACCTAAAAAAAAATAACCTATTCAAACTAGTTAACTCCTACAATAGCATTGCCAGATTTGCTACAGGAAATCCCTTTAGAACTCACCACTGTCAAAATCTACAGCAGATAGGCTGGCTGGAACAACAAAACAATCAAATATATTCCCAACTGACTATTGCTCACAAGATATTTTACCAACCAAACAACACTCGTATACTCGCTAATCTCATTATCCCCTACAAAAATCTTAATTCTCTACGCTCCTCTAGCAGACTTCTAGCTAACATAAGTAAGACCAACAACTTGGCAGGCGATTCCCTGTTCTGCAACACTGCTGGAAAAAAACTGGAACTTACTACCTAGTGAACTAACTTTACTTCCTTCTCTTCCACTATTTAAACAAAAGCTCAAAAGACACCTCAAAACACACTGGTTATGCCCCTGCAGCAACCCTGACTAACTTCTGATTCCACTTCCATTTTTGTCCATTTTTTCCCACGTTTTACTAAAACTAGACTGCTTATCTCCCTAAAGCAGTAACTGTAACTACTAAAATTATATTAACTCTCTGTGCCAATACTATCCTTTCTGTATTATAAACTACCTCAAGTATGATACTGTAAAAAGACTTGTCTTAACCAGTATGTAAAGTTTTTGTTTAGTTTAATCTCTGCATTTTAATATTATTTCTTTGAATTTTTGTAAATTCTATTACTTTGTGATAGTATTGTTGTTTAAATTCTTTATACTACTATTGGAGCTTTTCTCCCCAGGCCTCTACTGAAAATAGAAATATATCCAGTTAGACTAGCCTGGTAAACAAATGCAAAATAAATAATAAAACAAAAATAAAATTTAAATAAAACATTGTTTTAATAAACAAGTAAGTGATAAATGTGCAATTACATGCAGATGACAGACTATGTCTCAGACTTGAAACAAGACAAATAACACTGTGGCACAGATCAACAGTGACACTGAACCAATCCGGTCCCAGTTTACTTCCTATCATATATCTGAATAATTAAGACCTAACGAATGGGAAACTAAAATGGACTGACATTATGTTGCAAAAAAAAAAAAAAAATAAAAACATACATGGCATTATGTGGTCATGCAGAGGTGACTTGCACTGGTATTCAAATGTAGATATATTCACTTTTTCACCAGTTCACAATCCATGTGCACACATCGCCACAGATGTTTCACATATGAGGGGAATTAATAACCCACTCGTATGGATGGATTATGCTACTGGGCAGCAACACTACAGACTTTCCATTTATAGGTTCATAGGTTCATACATTAGTACTAGGCTAACTGCCCTTGCGAGCCATTTTAAGCTTAGCCAATTATCCCTTGTGAGACTCAAACCCTGTACCTTGTGTTTGTAAGGCAAACACCTTAACCATTAGGCCACCCTCCCAACCCTAATATGGCCATTATAGGTTCATAGATTAGTACTAAGCTAACTGGCCTTGTGAGCCATTTTAAGCCTAGCCAATTATCCCTTGTGAGACTCAAACCCTGCACCTTGTGTTTGTAAGGCAAACACTTTCACCATTAAGCCACCCTCCCAAACCTATATATATATATATATATATATATATATATATATATATATGTATGTATATATTTACTATCAAAATTTTGATAATGTTATTTTGCAAGTAATTACTTACTTGCAAAATATTGTTGAAACTTAAGATAGTGCTGATTAAAATAATGAGCCAAAAAACGTCAACAATTCAAAATCAAATAGTTGACATTTTTTAAACTTACCACAACATCCGGTGCCTTTCAACACACGTTTTGCACCCCCCACACCCCCTGCTACTTATATATACAAACTCTGAGATCGCACTACAGTGAAGGAAAGGGTAAATTTCCCAGTCCTCACTGTACTTTAAACTCCATTCAAAATAATGAATCCACAAGAGCGAATGCACACTAGCATTTGCTCTTGTGGATTCATTATTTTTCGACATTAAATTCTACCACTCAGAAAAATGCCTTTCAACTTTTAACATTGCATAACTGATATGCAACATTTTGATAGTAAACCTACATATATATATATATATATATATATATATATATATATATATGTGTGTGTGTGTGTGTGTGTGTGTATATATATATATATATATATATATATATATATATATATATATATATATATATATAGATATATATACACATATATATAGATAGATATATTATACATTCTGCACAGGGTTTCTTCCAGTTGCATTGACAGTATTATTCATGCCTTGTTAATCATTTCCATATGGTCTGCCCTCTCTAAACAGATATAATCCACACTGAAATAGGCTTGATCTAGACCTAGTATTCTTTGTACAGTAAAACACGTTTGAAATGTTTCTCTGCAACTGCCACATATTAGCCATATGCCCTTCCTACCTTCTGTGCCATTCACCCCTACTCATTTAAACCTCTAAGTTTCACAGACAGTTCTTCTTCCTTAGAGACAAAGTAATTATCAGCTCAGTGCAAGAGGAGGTGGCAAAGGCTGAGAAGGTGGAATCCAATATAATGTTTTTTATCGACTCAACCTCTTATAAGAAGGTCCCCAAGGTTGATGGAATGGGGCAATCAATCACACAAAACATGCAAATTCAATTACAGGAATGCATAGAGGGACTACAAGAAGGAATTTTTGAATAAATAGTGTAGGAGAGGCATGGTGTGTAGTTGAACCAGCTAGAGAAAGATTTAGGTACTGTTTGTTACACTAAAAAATATTAAATGTACAATTACAGTCACCTGAATGATACCCAAGTGTTTGGTGACTTAGAATCTAAAGGTTTCACATCTATGCATATGTGTAAACCAAATATGATGGACATTTTATTGTACCTTAAAGTGTACTGCAGGAAATAAAACATGAATTTAATATTTCATGACAAAAAGGGAAGTTGACAAATGAAAGACAGTTAATTGGAAAAATACTTTTAATGCAACTTTAGTCCCTACTATTGCACTTTACAAGAAATTATGTGTGCAAGAAATGAAGCATGTTTTTCATGAGTGTAACAAAACTAATTTTCTTTATAATTTGACCACATATGAAAGACAGCTGTTATTCTAGTTGAAGAGTCACATATCTATTTGGATAATGAAACTGGAAAAGGTAGTATAGCTGTTATCACTGACAATGTCCTGTATTACAAAAAATGCTAGATTATTTGAATGGCGAAAAATATCTTTCTTCTGTCAGTTGAAATAAATTTAACATAGACAGCCACAAATTAAATTTATGGTTAAATGGGATGTGTTTGGAGAATGTTTTTTTTCAATATCAGTGTCGGAGTAAGTAATGTTGAAAAAAACATTAATTCTATTTCTTTTTGGTATACTGAAGCTACATAAATTAGTGGAAGATACTCTCTTAGCACTCATAGTAGTAACATGAAGTTAAAAGAGAACCCGTAGCCAAAAATGTGGATTTTTAAACTGAATCAGTTATACTAGGGCACCATAAACATTTACTAGATTCTTGGCACTTTTTGAAATCCTTAAGACAAAGATAATTTATAAATTATGACACTTTTGTAGGAACAGATGTTAAAGATATGTTTTTGGTTATCTCCCCCCCCCCCCCCAATATTTGGTTAGAATGGTTTTATCAGGTGTTGACAAAAAGTATTTCTTTTTAACCATGTAGAAATGTAAGTTATTGAAAACTTTTATGGAAAAAGTATTAACAAATGATTATGTGTACTGTGAAAACGAGTGCTACAAACAAACAAAAAGAGTAGCTGTGGGTTCTTCATCAGACCTGGCTTTTGACATAGTTACTCTTTGGTGGTTGGAAACTAATTTTATTTTTTGCTTACAAATTTATGGAGTTCATTAAAAAAAATTAATTACCTTGATGTCATTTTTTTAATATGTACAGGAAATAGTGAGGATTTTAAAAGATTGTTGAGTTACATTACATTCATAGGCAACTACATTTTTGGACTTTAAATCAGAAAATAGGAATGATAAAATAATTTTGTAGATGTAAATATCACAAAGAATGCCAAAGAAAGCTCAGGAATGGAGGTTTGAAAACATTTTATAGGAAACCTTCCTATACCATATTATCATCATCATCATCTTTTGGCTTTTCCCATTAGGGGTCACCACAGCAGATCATCTCTTTCCATTTCTTCCTATCCTCTGCATCTTGCTCTGTCACACCAACCGCCTGCATGTCCTCTCTCACCATGTCCATAAACCTTATCTTAGGCCTTCCTCTTTTCCTCTTACCTGGCAGCTCCATCCTTAGCATCTTTTTCCCAATATACCCATCATCCCTCCTCAGCACATGTCCAAACCAACGCAATCTTGTCTCTCTTGCTTTGCCTCCAAACTGTCCAACTTGAGCTGACCCTCTAATATACTGACTCCTAATCCTATCCATCCTAGACACACTGAGTGCAAATCTTAACATCTTTAACTCTGCCACATCCAGCTCTGACTCCTGCCTTTTTGTCAATGCCACTGTCTCCAACCCATATAACATAGCTGGTCTCACTACCCTCTTGTAGACTTTCCCTTTCACTCTTACTGGTACCCGTCTGTCACAAATCACTCCTGACACTCTTCTCCACTCATTCCACCCTGCCTGTACTCTCTTCTTCACCTCTCTTCCACATTCACCATTACTCTGAACTGTTGATCCCAAGTACTTAAACTCGTCCACCTTTACCAACTCTACTCCTTGCATCCTCACCATTCCTCTACCCTCCATCTCATTTACACACATATATTCTGTCTTAGCCCTGCTAACCTTCATTCCTCTGCTCTCTAGAGCATATCTCCACCTCTCCAGAGTCTCCTCAACCTGATTCCTACTCTCACTACAGATCACAATGTCATCTGCAAACATCATAATCCACGGGGCCTCCTGTCTGATCTCATCTGTCAACTTGTCCATCATCACTGCAAATAAGAAAGGACTCAGAGCTGATCCTTGATGTAATCCCACCTCCACCTTAAATGGATCTGTCACTCCCACTGCAGTCCTCAACACTGTCACACTACCCTCGTACATATCCTGTACCACTCTTACATACTTCTCTGCCACTCCCGACTTCGCTATACAATACCACAACTCTTCTCTAAGCACCCTGTCATATGCTTTCTCCAAGTCTACAAAGACACAATGCAACTCCTTATGACCTTTTCTGTATTTCTCCAATAACACTCTCAGAGCAAACATCGCATCTGTAGTGCTCTTTCCTGGCATGAAACCATACTTCTTCTTCTTCTTCTTCTTTCGGCTTTTTCCCGGTTAGGGGTCGCCACAGCGGATCGCCTTGTCCGCACATTGAATGGCAGTGGAGTTTTACGGTGTCAAGTTGCCAGCCCGGCGCCCACCCTTCCACAGAAGGCACACTCACACGCACACCTAGGGCCAATTTAGAGTGTCCAGTCCACCTGCAGCATGTCTTTGGGATGTGGGAGGAAACCGGAGCACCCGGAGGAAACCCACGTGACCACAGGGAGGACATGCAGACTCCGCACAGAAGGCACCCCAGCCGAGGATCGAACCGGAGAACCTCTTGCTGTGAGGCAGCAATGCTAACCACTGCACCACCGTGGCCGCCCTTGGCATGAAACCATACTGCTGATCACTAATCATCACCTCCCTTCTTAACCTAGCTTCTACTACTCTCTTCCATAACTTCAAGCTGTGACTGATCAGTTTTATCCCTCTGTAGTTACTGCAGCTCTGCACATCACCCTTATTATTAAAGATGGGTATCAAAACACTTTTTCTCCACTCCTCAGGCATCCTCTGACTTTCCAAAATTTCATTAAACAATCTAGTTAAAAATTCCACTGCCATTTCTCCTAAGCACCTCCATGCTTCCATTGGGATGTCATCTGGGCCAACAGCCTTTCCATTCTTCTTCCTCTTCATAGCTGTCCTTACTTCCTCCTTGCTAATCTGTTTCACTTCCTGATTCACTATCCCCACATCATCCAACCTTCTCTCTCTCTCATTCTCTTTATTCATCAGCCTCTAAAAATACTATTTCCATCTACTCAGCACACTCTCCTCTCTTGTGAGTACCTTTCCCTCACTATCCTTTATTACCCTTACTTGCTGCACATCTTTCCCAGCTCTGTTCCTCTGTCTAGCCAATTGGTACAGGTCCTTTTCTCCCTCTTTAGTGTCCAATCTCTCACACAACTCTCCATAGGCCTTATCCTTAGCTTTTGCCACCTCTCTCTGTGCCATGCGCCTCATCTCCTTATACTCATGTCTACTTTCTTCATCTCTTTGACAATCCCACTTCTTCTTCACCAGCCTCTTCCTCTGTATACTCTCCTGTACTTCCTCATTCCACCACCAGGTCTCCTTGTCCTCCTTCCTCTGTCCAGATGTCATACCAAGCACTTTTCTAGCAGTCTCCCTTACTAGTTCTGCTGTAGTTACCCAGCTATTCGGTAACTCTCCACTGTTTCCCAGTACCTGTCTTAACTCTTCCCTAAACTCCACTTCACAATCACCCTTTTTTAACTTCCACCATTTAATCCTTGGCACTGCTTTCACACTCCTCCTCCTCTTCTTGATCACCTACGTCATCCTACAGACCATCATTCTATGCTGCTTAACTACACTTTCCCCTGCCACCACTTTACAGTCTCCAATCTCCTTCAGACTGGCCCTCCTACATAGGATATAATCCACCTGTGTGCATCTTCCTCCACTCTTGTATGTCACCCTATGCACCTCCCTCTTCTTAAAATATGTATTCACCACAGCCATGTCCATCCTTTTCACAAAATCCACAATCATCTGACCTTCTGCATTCCTCTCCTTAACACCATACCTACCCATCACTTCCTCATCCCCTCTGTTCACTTCACCAACATGCCCGTTAAAGTCCGCTAGAATCACTAGTCTCTCACCCATGGGTACACTCACCACAACTTCATTCAACTCACTCCAAAATGTCTCTTTCTCATCCATCGCACACCCAACTTGTTGAGTATATGCACTAACAACATTCATCATTATGCCATCAATTTCGAGCTTCATAAACATCACTCTGTCAGACACTCTCTTCACGTCTAAACCACTCTTGGCATATTGTTACATTAGTATAACCCCTACCCCATTTCTTCTGCCATCCACACCATGATAGAACAATTTGAACCCATTTCCTAAACACCTGGCCTTACTTCCCTTCCATCTGGTCTCTTGCACGCACAATATATCAACCTTCCTTCTCTCCATCATATCAGCTAGCTCTCTTCATATACCAGTCATACTGCCAACATTCAAATTTCCTACCCTCACTGCTACACTCCTAACCTTCCTCCTCTCTTCCTGCCTTCGGGCATGCCTTCGCCATCCTCTTCTCCTTCGGCCAACAGTAGCCCAATTTCTGCCAGCACCCTGTTGGCTAATAGTACTGGTCGCGGTCATTGTTAACCCGGACCTCGACCGATCTGGTATGAAAATATGAAATTTTCGCGCCATAAGTTATGTGGCACAATTTTTACGTCGGATGCTTTTCCTGATGCAACCCTCCCCATTTATCCGGGCTTGGGCCCGGCACAAAGAAATGCACTGGCTTGTTCATCCCCCAGTGGCTGGGTTCCATATTATATTAATATATATATACATATATATACACATACGGATCACCTACAAAAGAATGAAATCACAAAACACCAACACCCACATATCCGACAATCGAAACACCGACAATGTAATTACTGCACAAAAAAGGAAAATAACATTTCCTTTTTTGTACTAGCAGGGGGGCTATGCCCCCCCTATGCCCACCACCCCCCGTAACATTAATATACCAACTACGAGATTGCACTACAGTGCAGGAATGGAAATCTTTCCATTCCGCACTACGGAGACATACCGTTTCCTCATTGTCTGAATTTTAATTGTCGACCATGTGGTGTCGGTTATGTGGGTTTCGGTCTTCTGTGCTGTCATTCTTCTGTAGGGGACCTATATATATATATATATATATATATATATATATATATATATATATATATATATATATATATAGATATATGTATATATATATTTACCAGGAAAGTCCAACTTGGAATGAAGCCAATTTTCAGCAGAGGATTAGGGAGAAGTGCTCCAGATGCATGTCTTTGTACATTGGAGGATACTAGAGCACCTACACAAATGCATGGAGTCCATGCAGACTCCACACAGAAGCCACCCCAGCCGAGAATCCAACACAATGCTACTGTTGCACAAATATAATTATATATATATATATATATATATATATATATATATATATATATATATATATATATATATATATATATATATATATATATATATATATATATATATATATATAGATATATATGTGTGTGTGTATTTTAAAAAATAATCACTTAGAATGGCTAAAAAGAAACCGTAATGAGGGATACAGAAGCCCAGTGTGTATCCATGCAGATGTATAAACACCAAATAACCAAAGCATTCGGCTCACATAGTATAAAGGACTGATTCAACAACATTAATATTTTTAAAATCTACAAATTTAATGAAATGAATGGTCAATCAATAAAAAAAATCATACAATTCAGTACAGAAATAAAACAGTCGAGTGCTTTCATCTCAAAGATGGAACTTCTTTGGGACCATTAAACAAGCACTACAAAAATATTTAAATACCATAAAACCAATGAGTGAAAAGTTGAAAGTTCATCACAAAGATAATTAAACAATTAAGTCATAATTATTCTTTTATGAATTTCAATAGCATGCATGCTAATAAGCTGTCCTGGGGAATGACTTTGGTACTGGCCAGGGGAGCTAATTTAGTTGATTTACTAATTGATTTAAAATTATTTGTCAGGAAATTGAAATTACATTGTGGCTTAAATGCAAAAACTTAGAACAGGACCATATATATATATATATATATATATATATATATATATATATATATATATATAGATAGATATACAGATATATATATATATATATATATATATATATATATATATATATATATATATATATATATATATATAAAATGGCAGCACCCTGCATGGCTGCAGCTACTCTAGCTCACAAATGCACTACTCACTGTAGCTCTTTTTCTGCAGTGGATTTACTTTGACTAACACATTTTACTGAATTTTCGAATGTGGGAAGGTGTTATTTTCATTTTGCTTTGCTGAATCTTCTGGATTCTAACTCGCCATGTGAGTGGTTTGCAGGGCTGATGTCTGCAGACCCTGTGAGGCCTGAATCACTGAAAGAACTGGGAATACTGATGAAGACTCATCCAGACTGCTGTAGCTGCTTTGCCTCTCAAATAAACAACAAAAATCAATGGACAGAGTGCAGGAGATGCGACACACCTTGGAAACGGGGCAACAGAGCTGGTATCAGTATCAGATTAAGAAAAGCTCCACTAAGGCCTGCAATTCCTTCTTTGCTGCTGGCTAATGTCAGATCTCTGCATAACAAAATGGACTTTATCAGGCTAGACATTAACACAAACAGTAAGGTAAGGAACAGCTGTATTATTATATTCACAGAGACTTGGCTGAATTCAAATATCAGTGACCAAGCTGTTGGGATAGACACATTCTCTTTATTCAGAGCAGACAGGTTACAGGCTCTCAGTGGCAAAACTAAAGGTGGGGGAGTCTGAATATACATCAACAGCTGGTGTTAAAACAATGATGACGTTACTAGCCATTGCTCAGCTGACATTGAATACCTTACAATTAAATGTCATCCATTACTACATTTTAGCTGAGAATTTCAATCAGGCTAAACTGAAAAGTGTGTTACCAAACTACCAGCAGTATGTAAACTTCTCTACAAGAGGTGAAAACACACTTGTTCAAGTGTACTCAGATATCAAACAGGCATTCAAGGCATTTCCCACCCCCGTCTTGGTAGCTCAGATCACATTTCCATCCTACTTATCCCCACCTACAAACCAATGCTACTAAGAGAAACCTGTCAAGAAGCAAATAAGGATCTGGCCTGAAACAGCTGTCTCAGCTCTGCAACACTGCTTTGAATGCACTGAGTGGAATCTATTTAAAGAGCTGCCACCACAAATCAATGCATTCATTTGGATGAGTATACTGTAACAGTTGTGGGATACATCACAAAATGTGTTGAAGATTTCACCACCATGAAAGATGTAACCATCAGAGCTAACCACACACCCTGGCTCATCAGTGACATATACAAATTACCGAGAGTGCATAATTCTGCCTTTAAGGCTGGAGACAGAGATGCTTTGAAAAAGGCCAGGGCCAACTTGAACAAAGGTGTGACAGTAGCAAAACCGGCCTACAGTCTGAAAATACAGAGGCACCTCACTGACCAGAAAGATCCCAAGCAGCTGTGGAGAGGGATTCAAAACATCACAGACTATCAGCCACCATCCACATGTTGTGATGATAACCCAGACTTTTTAAACAAGCTAAATATCTACTTCAGTAGATTCAAGTAATCAAATAGAACCATACCAAAGAAACTACCGACCAATACAGATGCCACATCACTATGCCTCAACTTTGAAGATGCATGCAGGAACCTACGTAGGGTTCACCCGGGCAAAGCAGCTGGTCCAGATATGATTCAAGGGAGGCTACTTAAAAACTGTGCTGATCAGCTGGCAACCAGTCTTCACAGACATTTCCAATATATCTCTCAGCCAGGAAAAAGTGCCCAAATGCTTCAAGACCACCAAAATCATCCCTCTGCCCAAGAAACCATTTCCAGTATCATTAAATGATTACCGGCCAATTGCACTTACTTCAGTAGTGATGAAGTGTTTCAAAAAAATGGTCAAGGATCACTTAACATCATGCCTATCTGCTACATTTGATCCTTTTCAATTTGCATACAGGCCAAATCGTTCTACTGTGGATGCCATAGCCTTAACACTTCATCACACCTTGGACCACCTGGAAAATAAGGACTGTTATGTACGCATGCTGTTCATAGACTTCAGCTCTGCCTTTAATACAGTAATTCCACAATGACTGCTGTCTAAGCTGAGTAATCTAGGCATAGAAAACAAAATATGCAACTGGATCCTTGACTTTCTAACTGAAAGGCCACAAAAATATTGAGCTGGAAAACATCACTCAAACAGCATCACCCAAAATACTGGGATCCCACAAGGATGTGTACTCATTCCACTTCTTTTCACAATTCTAACACATGACTGCACATCATTCAAACAGAATCATAAAATTTGTAAATGACCCCACAGTAATTGGCCTTATTAAGAAGGAAGATGAAGGAGCCTACAGGGAGGAGGTGACCCAGCTCATTCATTGGTGCACTGACAACAACTAAGCACTAAATGTTGGGAAAACCAAGGAAATCATCATCAATTTTAGGAAGGTAAATAAGCCACACACCCCTATTATCATCAATGGCACCACAGTGGAGAGAGTTAATAGTACCAAATTCCTAGGGATACATATCTCACAAGACCTCAGTTGAGCCACAAACACTTTCAACCTTATAAAGAGAGCCCAACAATGTCTCTACTTCCTTAGGAGACTTCGTAAAGATAACTTCCCCCCACAGGTCCTACTTACCTTCTACAGAGCCACGATTGAGAGCGTGCTGACAAACAACATCATTATCTGGTATAGAAATTGCTCTCAAGCTGATCGGAAGGCACTGGATAAGATCATTAAACAAACTATTTAAAACCAAAGAAAACCAAAGCGAGAACCATTAAAGAACTGGATTTATTAACATAAGCGCTTTCAGAAAAGTCAATGCTGTACCTGCCACCCCTACCATTGAAAGAGGGCCGTCGTCAAGGGACAGATGGTCAGGGCAGCTAGAATGATTTCGGATGAGAACAATTTTTTAGAGGAATGTCAATTGTTGGAGAATATGTTTATTAATAGAGGGTATCCTTCCATGTTAATTGGTAAAATCCTTGCCGAAGTAACTCTTAAAAGGCATATAGGACACTTTAAGCCCTTACTTTCCAAGGAATCATCAGTTGTACAGGGTAATACTATTGACGAACAAGTACGTTTTTCGAACACAAGCACACAAAACTTCACCACCAGTTTTTGTGTACATACAATTTGGACCGCACTTTCATTAGAGAAATTTTGAATAAAAACTGGGCTTTAATAGTTGAAGAAAGTAGTCTGAAGAACCTATTAGGTGACCAACCAAAAATTACATATAGACGAGGACCAAATTTAAAATCTTTGTTTGAATATTCTAACAAGTCTGCACCCAATAGAAATAAGGGCATGACAAAATGTGGGTTTTGTCAACAGTGTAAATTTATAAGTTCAACTTATCAATTCAAAATCAGTAACAGAATTTATAAAGTCCAGGGTAAATATTCTTGTAATTCTAAAAGTGTTGTTTATGCTGCTTTATGTCAAGACTGTACTGCTTTCTATATAGGAAAGACTGAAAGAAAACTCAAACAGCGTATATATGAGCACCAATATGGTATTAATAAGGGAGATATGACTAATGCCTTAGCAAGGCACATATCTCTCTTTCCTCAACATAACTTCAGGTTTACGGTTTTGAAACAAATAACACAAAATGAAAGAGGTGGCCCATGGCAGATTAGACTAGAGATAGAAGAACTATTGTGGCAAATTAGATGTGCAGCCCATGCCCCCCCCCAGGTCTTAATGAAAACATTTCCATTAAATGTTTTCTGAAACTTTCAGCATTAAAGATATAAAACATTTCACAAATTAATAATTCTTTAATATGGATTTGCATTTTAGTAGGCAACTTTATATGATGTAGTGATATTCCGTTTAGGAATGTAATAATTCGGGTGTATTCATTTTATTTGTTTTGTATCTGATTAAATCAAGTCATTACTTGACTGCATTGATTGGTTAATTAGAATGTTGTGTTAATATATAACAAAGTAGCAATGTAGTGGATTTTTATCTGATGAAGGAGGAGCACTGACTTTTTGAAAGCGCTTATGTTAATAAATCCAGTTCTTTAACGGTTCTCGCTTTGGTTTTCTTTGGTTTTAAATAGTTTGTCTTGTTTTTGTGGTTTAAGATCATTAAACAAGCCCCAAAAATCATCGCTCCAACCTTCAATCCCTACAGGACATATATTCAAACAGATGCTATGGTATAGTCTGAAAACTACTGAAGGATATACACCATCCAGCCTATGGACTATTCATACTCCTGCCAACAAGGAAGCGCTACAGAAGCATTACATGCAGGACATCCAGAATCCATAACAGCTTCTTCCCATGCGCTATCAGACTGCTGAACAACAAACCTATAGCCTAACCAGCTAAATGGGAAAACAAACATTATTTATGTGCACTATATCATTGTTATTTACATAACTCTGTATATAGCTTACTTTACACGTCTCTATCTGAACTATGAAAACTGTAAACCGTAAGTATTTTTTTACATTTGTGCCTCTTTCTTTATGGTACTGTTTGTTATATATCCTTATATTTCTACTAAGTCTGTTCCTGTTGTTGTATTGTTTTTGTTACTGCTGTAAAAACTTTCAAACTTTTATCTATTTTTTTTGTATTGCATTTATTTTTAGCATCTTATTTTGATTTCTATTTTCAGTATTTTTAAATTATTATTAATCTTCCTTCTGTAAACTTTAATTCTTATGGTACAAGCCTGAGTATTGAAATTTCATGCAGTGACACACACTTTTCCTTCGGTGTTGATCTGTATGAGAATAAAGTTTACTTTGACATTGACTATTAGTTTACAGGTCAAGCATTTTTAATCCTCTCCTTCATCAATCTTTGAAAATGTTTTAGAAGATAAAGGGATTAGACGTTAGGCATACATTAAAAGGTAAAAACAAGAACTAATTCCATAATATGACAAGACATGAAATCAAAACTTTTGCATGAAATTTGTGATGGTACAGTTGTGAGGGTTATGGAACCTGATAAGAGGGGTGGAGTGGTGGTTATGGACAAGCTTGATTATAACAACCATATGAATTTGTTGCTGCTAGTAGGTCCATATGAGGAAGTTTCTTGTAGTGAGATTAATATTGCTTATGGTAAGATTGACTGGCAGTTTAATGACATGGTTTTGCAAGGACAAGTAATTGTAGATGCATTTACATTTATGATTAATGATAAGCCAGTGTTTCTTAAGATTTTTGGAATACCCAAAATTCATATACCCATTGAAAACTCCCCTTTGAGACTGATTGTGGATGTTACCCAATCAAAAACACATTTTATAGTGAAATGTTTGGCAACAACATTAAAAGGTGGTGTGGAAAGAATACCACAAATATGTAAGGATTACTTGGATTTTTAAAATAGGTTGAGTTTGGTACCCCACAAGCTATTTTTCTTAACCATCAATGTCAAAGATTTGTATTCAGTGATATCACATGACATAGGGTTACAGTGGTTCAAGTTATTATACCTTCTTGCCAGGTAGGAAAATCAATGTCCTAGTTTCCCCTATGGAGCTAGTTCTTAAAAACAATTTGTTGATTTTGAAGGGCAGGGTATTAAGCAAAAAACTGGTGTAGCAATGGGGATGGCTTGTACCCCCATTTTGCCATCTTTATTATGGCTCAATGGGAAACCACATTTCTAAAAGATAGTGAATTTAGGGATTGTTGGTCCATATATATTAGATTTTTAGATGACAATTTTATTTTATGGACCAACACATGGAAAAGATTAGATGAATTTACTGTTTATATAAATCACACAGTTAATTTTTTGAAATTCACTTATAATGCTAATGAACTGGGGATTACTAATTTAGACTTGGAAATTTAAAATATTGTGTGGCAAATAAGTATTGTTCCACTATTTTTCATAATCCCACCTTTTCAAGTTCTCTTTTGCGCTATGACAGTTGGCTTCCCAGACATCAAAATAAAACAGTGGTTAAGGGCCAGTTTGTCCGCTGGCCTATGAGTTGGATCTATTTCTTACTGAATGTGGATATTTGGCGGATATGTTTTGTAAGAGGGGTTACCCTTGGAAATTTGTTAATGTTATCAAGGAAGAAGTAGTGTTAAAATGGATTAATGGTTTCTATGCCCCTTTGATTTTATGGACAAATAAAAACTTTAAAATTGATTTTATGGACAAATAAAAACTTTCAAAACAAATTGGTAATGTTATCTCAGTCTAAGTATAGTAGGTCCTTCATTACTACCTTGACATTGGATATTCTCCCCCTCTCAAATTCTAACATCCTCTCCTATATGTTGACATTGATGTCTAATCGTTTACTATGTATCAGAATAAGCTGTAACACCTACAAATTCTAACATCCTCTGCTATATGTTGACAATGATGTCTAATCGTTTACTATGCATCAGTATTAGCTGTAACACCTACAAATTCTAACATCCTCTGCTATATGTTGACACTGATATCTAATTGTTTACTATGCATCAGTATCAGCTGTAACACCTACAAATTCTAACATCCTCTGCTATATGTTGACATTGACGTCTAATCATTTACTATGCATCAGTATCAGCTGTAACACCTACAAATTCTAACATCCTCTGCTATATGTTGACATTTATGTCTAATCGTTTACTATGCATCAGTATCAGCTGTAACACCTACAAATTCTAACATCCACTGCTATATGTTGACATTGATGTCTAATCGTTTACTATGCATCAGTATCAGCTGTAACACCTACAAATTCTAACATCCTCTGCTATATGTTGACATTGATGTCTAATCGTTTACTATGCATCAGTATCAGCTGTACCACCTACAAATTCTAACATCCTCTGCGATATGTTGACATTGATGTCTAATCGTTTACTATGCATCAGTATCAGCTGTAACACCTACAAATTCTAACATCCTCTGCGATATGTTGACATTGATGCTTAATTGTGTACTATGCATCAGTATCAGCTGTAACACCTACAAATTCTAACATCCTCTGTGATATAAAAGTCCAAAAAGCAAAGGTATGGCTCCAAACTTCAAAATCTGTTGAAATACGAATCCAAAATCCAAGAAGTTGATGTCAGCTCAGCTTTATTCACACAAGCGTAATTATTGTAGTTATGTGTCCACAGCTTCCGAATTTAAACATCTAGATACAGGTGAATTTTACAAACTTACTACTAGTGCTGATTGTGGCACCATGCATGTTGTATATCTTGCAGTCTGTACCCTATGTAATAAATACTATGTAGGTAAGACTGACCGCAGTCTTAGAGAGAGGATTAGAGAGCATTTATATAACATTAAGAGAATGAATGGTACTAATGCACTTGCCAAGCATGTTATGCAAACAGATATAAAACATGTTTTTATGTTCTCAGTACTAGCTAAAACTTTCGAGACTGTGAGAAGGGGTAATGTAAGACATAGAACTGAAGAGTTAGAAGCAGGTTGGATTATTAGATTAAGAGCCAACTGTGGGCATGGTCTAAATGACCATGTTCCTATTAAACCAACATTACAGAAAAGCTCTTTGAGGAAGTAATTATAATTATTTTAACAACATTTATTTTATATTTATGTATGTATACATGAGTATGTAATATTGTTCAATGTTTTATATAAACATTTTTTATGACATTTTTTAGCTACATGTTCACTTTAATTATTTGCATCTAGGTTTTGTCACATGATTAACTGTTAGTATAAATAGATGTTCTAATCAGCATGTATTATGCACCTGATGAAGCTATATGTGAAAGCGCTTGTGTGAATAAAGCTGAGCTGACATCAACTTCTTGGATTTTGGATTTGTATTTCAACAGATTTTGAAGTTTGGAGCCATACCTTTGCTTTTTGGACTTTTTTTTTATTTTTATCTTTTAGCAAAGGTTAGCTGTTGAACTGGTAATATTTTTTACTTGCCTAATCCTCTGTGATATGTTGACATTGATGTCTAATTGTTTACTATGCATCAATATCAGCTGTAACACCTACAAATTCTAACATCCTCTGCTATATGTTGACATTGATGTCTAATCATTTACTATGTATCAGTATCAGCTGTAACACCTACAAATTCTAACATCCTCTGCTATATGTTGACATTGATGTCTAATCGTTTACTATGCATCAGTATCAGCTGTAACACCTACAAATTCTAACATCCTCTGCTATATGTTGACATTGATGTCTAATTGTTTACTATGCATCAGTATCAGCCGTAACACTTACAAATTCTAACATCCTCTGCTATATGTTGACATTGATGTCTAATCGTTTACTATGCATCAGTATCAGCTGTAACACCTACAGTTCCTACAACCAGAAACTACCATGAAATGTCGATTCTATTTTCCTTTGCTGCTCTTTACAGTTTTCATTTTATTATACCTGTAATATAGCCAATTGTTAAATATGTTACCTTTGCTGTAAATACTCATGAATTATCCTCATTGCATTGTTTTAACTTTTTATATATTCTATGTGTACTTGTTATTCATGCAGCCTTTCTCCTTGGGCCTACCAACAAAATTGGGCTCAACTTATCCCAATGGATTATATAGGAGAGACAAATCATTTAAAAATTATTTGGAAAAAATGTTTTACCCCTTTAAATACTATTTAAGGATAGAAACATATAGAAAAAGTGGAGGTATGATTAAATGTGGCCATTGTTATCAATTCCAATTTATTCTGTTAGGAAATAGTGTCAATATCAGGGGAAGACTATGAAATTAAATTGTAAGTTTTCTTGTGACTCTAAGAGTTTATCTTGCTCAATGTAAACAGCATGCTGTATTTTACGTGGGGAAAACTTATAGGAAATGTCAGTAGCATATTTATGACCATTTGTATGAGATTTGTAAGTAGAAGATTACCAATACCTTATATAACTATATAGAACAAGCAGTCATACCTTTGAATTTTTAGCACTTGAACAAGTGTTGAGGGACCCACATAACTCTATCTCTGATGAATATATTGAATCAAGGGATTTAAAATGGCAACTGAAGTTAGATACAACTAATTTTCCTGCACTTAACAACACATTTAATATCAGTAGTATTTTGAAACTTAAACATTATGTAGTTTGAATATTTTTAAATAATAATATTTAATGTTTTTGATTATTTAGGTGGTAGTATTTTTATACAAACTATTTATTTTTTCATATATTCATGAATGTAAATATTATTTATATGATGGTGCTAGTTGTTGATTGGTTATTTATGTTTCATGTGATGTAATCAATGGACTTTTTAAATGGCAGAGTAAATGATTGTTTTTAGGTTCTGAGGAAGTTACCATTGTGGAATGAAAGTGCTTAACTTGGATTAAAGTGACATTTTTATATTAGCTTTGAGTCTGTTTTTGGTGGTTCTTTTGGTGCTTGAGTTCTGGACCATAACTTGTTTATGTTGTAGTTCATAAGAGGTTGCTAGGCTAGTGGCCTTAGAGCCTTTACAAGCCTAAAATGTTAATAATATGTTGCCCCATCTGTCCTTATTAAGTGAAAGTATTTTTGGAGAGCTAGTCTATGGTCAGCACTGACTCCCCTTGTCCATGAGGGACATAGGTACCACCATGGGGTGATTTTGTGGTCTCCAATCCATTTGTCGAGGTTGCACTTGAATAGCATCATTGAGGAGCTCCCTTCACATGAATTGAAAGTTTGCTCTGGAGAAGCGTTTGTCTCTGGGAGACATATTTGTCTTTCCAGCATGTTCCATTAATGTACAATTAAAACCACAGAATTAAAATAGCAAAACTTAAATTTCTGAAACCACTTAATGATAGTATAGGTTAGGATAGCTCAAAATTTAATAAAATATCACAAATATCACAAGTATACACTTTCACTAAAAGCTTCCTCAGGCAAAATGTCAACATTTCTTAAAATCTTTCATTAAATACCATCAGAGTAGATCATGTGTCTCAATAGCATCATGTGACCACAACTTAATTAATCAGCTAAATAAAACTTCTTAAAGAAATATCACTTTACTTGATTTCAAATGTCCTTCAATGTAGGTTTTATAGTAAATGCTTCATTTAAGCCAAGGTAGTGTTGTGTTCTTAATTTAATAATCCATTTGTTCTCCTCTTTCTGTGCTTCATTTTTTACATCTCCACCTTTTATATGTTTATTTATTTATTTATTATTGGCATTTGTTAATGGGGTTAGTCCAGATGGGCCAGAAGCCCATTTTCAGTGGAGACCCAAGGAAAAAAGCTCCAATTGCAAACAGTTTACAATACATAAAGTTCATACATTCCAAGACAGAGAAATTAAGATACATAAGGTCAGGAAATATAGAAGTAAGATACATACACATACACATAAACTTTTTTTTGTAAAAAAATATATACAGCAATTTAGCTTTCAGTTGAGAGAGATTGTGTTCATCAGATACGTTTCTAGTAAGGTAATTAGAGGTAGGCAAACAATATATACATATATACATGTGGTGGAGCAGTATAGCATAAGGATGTAGTCTCTAGGTAAACTACAAGTATAAGGTGGGAAGGAGCAGGAGGAAGTAAAGTAGGATGTCTGAGGAGTAGGACAGAACAGAAGAATATAAATAGAGAGGTAGGGTCATGACAGGTGCAAGTCTTGGTGTTAAGTAGGTGAAGTCTGAGTTTTTTTTAAAAGTGTATAGGGTGGGAAATGGAATGTAAGTGTGTAGGGAGTTTATTCCAGGCTTGAGCTACAGTGCATTTATGTAGTAGTTTACCGACATTTACGAGTGGGGGTATAGGTGGATACCAGGAAGGACAGAGCAGAACGGGAAGATGGTTTTCATAATATAGAGTGTGTGATTTGAAATTGTGATAGAAGGAGTTGTTGGGCAAGTTCAAGTCATTGGAGTGAGTTGAGTGCAAGGCAATAGTGTGAGTTATAAGAAGAGTTGGTGACAAATCTAGCTATTTTGTGGTATGTTTGTTGGAGTTTGGCCAAGGTTGTGGACAAATTTTAGTTAGGACTGGGGTGGCATAGGGAAGGGAGGGGGGAGGAGAATCTGTACCAGCAGTGCCTAGCGTTAGAAGTTAGAAATTTTCTGTTGCGATAAAGAAGGCCAAGTTTTTGATGTTTGTTTTTATACTTTGGAGGATATGTAAGTTAAACTTAAGTTCATCATCAGTGATGGTACCTAGGAGCTTTGTATGGGGTTCTGGTTGTATGATGGTGCTATTGGAGGATGTGATAACAAAGGTGGATTTATGATGAAAGAAGAATGAGGGAGAAAAAGCAAGAGTTTGTTTTTTGGGGGGTTTAATATGAGTAGATTATCAGACAGACACTTTTCAATGGAAAGAAAGGTGCCTTGGGTATATGGAGTTCAGAGATATAACTGGAAAAGGATATGAGAGCTGAGTCATCAGCATATTGAATTAGGGAAGATTGTTTGCAGGATGTGTGAAGTAAAAATGTAAAAATGCTGCTGAAGTGTTTTCAAGATTGCAGACTTTAAAAAGTGTGTGCTACCAGTCACTTTTATACGCTTAAGCAAATAATTTGGTTCTACGGACATTCATATCTGTAGGCAAGAATGATTTTTATTTACAGGCATATGGTACTTGTGAGTCAACAAATATAGCTTATATGGCAATATCAGTACAAGTGTGTAATGGACAAAAATGGAAACTTTTCCATACTAGGTTCCACAATACTTTATTATTGGAAAAGGAAAAACATAAGCACTTTGTTTTACAAATGAAAACTGCATCAGATAAATCATTTAAGAAAAAGTAGGGGTTTATATACCAATCAGAATTTTAAAAAATAAATCATTTGATGAGGAGCCCCTCAGTGAATCCAATCAATTAAAGCCACAGGATGCACTATATCCTGTCTTAAAGAGGTTTTCGCTAACAGTAAAGCTTCAAAAAACATAATTTACGTAGATAAATGTAAGAATAGTTAATTTAATACAATTAATAAAATGAATAATTAATAATTATCCACCAGCATGGTTTTTAAACATAATTCATCCATTAAACATTAATTTAATGAACAAACAAATGAATAAACCAATATCTACATATTCAATCAAAATAAATTTCAAGATGTGCAAAACTGTTTAAAACTAAAACCGTCACCTTGTTTTAATGAAACAGTGAAAGCATGAAGCAATTCACCACCACAATATATGAATAGATGATTGCAAACAGTTTAAAATTCTGAATTAAGATATAAGGTAAAAATCAAATTATGATACAGAGTAAAGAGTTAGTCTATCCATGTATGTACTGGTTTGGAGGCCCTGTATTTTCCTGGTGAGGAACCTCTGTGGTCTCTCCAGCTGATGCAGGTGTCTGTTGAGGTACATGCAAAAGGGAGCACTATACTCTTTTTGTAGTCTGATGAGGGTGAAGTACAGTGGGGCTATAACTTCCTTATACCTAGATGTGATGCTCTTGCTTATGAGGTCTGCAAAGTAGAATGCTTTCCTTACGACAGAGAAAACTTGGTGGTCAAAGTTCAGATTGCTATCTACCTGTGTTCCTAGGTCTCTCACCACTGGGTTTGAGCTTAGGGGAGTGTTGTCAGTACTGTATTTAGAGAGGAATTCTACTTTGTTAAAGGGAATAATAATGAACTATTTTGCTTTTAGTTTTAGACCATGGCTTTGCCACCAGTCATTTATCTGTGTTAGCCCTTCCTGTAGTATGTTAACATCATTGGGGGACTCAATTATTGCACCCAATTTGCAATCATCAGTAAACTTGGTAAGCCATAGGCCATCTCATTTAGCCTGGACTTCCTAGAAGTAGATTCCAGACAGTACAGAACCCAGCACAGAAACTTGTGGAACCCAGCTGATGACGGGTCTACTGGTAGAGTTGGAGTCACCTACTTTGACAGTATGTGCTCTGATGGTGTGCCAGTCGGCTACCCATCTATTGACATAAAAGTTAATCCCTAACTGAGAACGTTTTTCTATGATACCGGAGTGAGGGGTTGTGTCAAAAGTTTGGCCAGGTCAACATAAGTGGTATACACTGTCTTACCTTCATCCAGGGTATAATATATTAGGGTATTGTTGAATCTTTTTTAAGAGTATTTCCACTTAATTTTATTTTGATTTGCACTGAAAAAGAGGTAACAGTCTACATTTAGGGGAAAGATGAGGGGTATCATTAAAGTGGTTTAATGTGATGTCTGGATGGTTTAGGGAAGAAGTATGGATAGGTGGTTGGGACAGAGTTAGAGAGATGTTAAGAGATATTATGGAGTCATGGTAGGATGAAAGATGGCTCAGTAGGAGGAAAAGAATATAGGATAAGCTGAATAGAAGCACGATTAAAAGGATCTGTATTTTATTGATGGCAGGTAGTGGGGAAGTAGGAATCAATTAGGAAGCAAGAAGCTGAAGGGTCATAAAATATTCAGTGGTGAGTCTGAAAGCTGACACAAGGCAGGAAGGAAGTATTTTCTATGAAGGAATGGAGTTAGGTTGTCCTGGTATCTTCTGTTATCTTTCTGAACTATAAGAAATAGAGGAGATTCAGAGGAAAGTAGGAGGATACAGTTAAGATAGGATGTTGTGAGGGTTTGTCCAGGAAAAGTAGAAGATGAAATATAGAATAATATTGTTGAGGAGGGCTCTGATTGTGAATTATATACTGCGTAGCATTATTTGAGGGAGAAAGGTTGTTAGTAATGACGCCAAATTTCAGATGGATGTTAGGAAATAGGAAAATATGAACAATAGTGTTTTATGAATGCGGTAAAGCTATTTTGGGAAGATAGGGAATGGATGCTACAGGTGAAAGGTGTATGTCTAAACATAATGGTAGAGTAGAAGGGGGTGGATGGGAATGGAGCGTAGGATGGAGGAATGAAGTCAAGCATAGTGGACATTCCACACTTAGGTTGGTTATTACAGAGAGCAGTCAGTTTATAGCTAGTATGGAACAGTTAATAAGAAGATACTGGTTTCATTTACTGAATTCAGAAACCAAGAAGCTTGGGAGATGAAATATCTGACATATACAGTGGAATCTACTGGTCAAGAGAAAGGACAGTGGCCATCTTAGTAAGTGATTCTTAGAGTGCAGGGTCTACTCCTTTAATAAGAAGGCTGTTGTAAGTTAAGTATATTCATGAGACAAATAAACAATTACCTATATGTGAAAATAAGGAATAAACAGGAAACTACTTACCTTCCCCCTTCTGTGTGTTAGCTGTAATTACAAATAAAACAAAATATTCTGTGAATTTGTAAAACAAATCGTTACAGTAATATTATCAGGCACATACTGCCCTACATCTGTAACACAACACTTTATAAACTTAAACCCAACATTCAGACAACTGATCTCAAGTACAAGAAAAACAGGAGGGATAATGAGTTGACACACAATTTAGAGTATTTGCAGTATATGTGTTACACTTACAGATTTTACCATTTCTGTAGCCCTTCACAGAGTAAACAGTTGGAGATCCCTATCAGTTTTGTGATGGTAGAAAATATTTCTGATACTTTATAATTAGCTTCCTCAAAACTGTAACCAGTGAGCTTGGTGGCACAGAAGGACAAAGCCTTAATTACAGCACAGATGAACAGAGTTAATTACCTGTAGGAGCTGCCTGAAGAAGATGAGAATGAGAGTCTGCTATCCGCTTGCTCATCCCAGATGAAGAGAACTGGGTATGGCACATCACATGATTGTAACCAAGTGGTAGCAATATGTGTTGTATTCAGTGAACCCATGGGCCTACTGAGCCCTTGCTTTGTCAATACATGTAAATTCACACTGTTAGCCTAGGGGAACACAGGATGTGGTAGCAATATGTGTTGTATTCAGTGGACCCATGGTCCTACTGAGCCCTTGCTTTGTCAATACATGTAAATTCACACTGTTAGCCTAGGGGAACGCAGGATGTGGAGAAGCCTTTCATCTCAGAACACAGCAATAGCAAAGCTTGGAAGATATGCTAAGGGGAGGGTCTGCTCTTAGCAGGAAAGGATAGGCCACTCCAAAAAAAAAAAAATTAAGCTGCCTACCTCTTTCCACCTGGCAGAGAGCTGATTGGAACTGCAGATAAGAAATGAATGGAAAGATGAATAAAAGGATTATGGAACAAAAAAAGTACCTTCTTGGGTGAAAATACTCTGAGGTGAGAGAAATTGAAGCCAGAAATGAGAGAACTCAACATTTGGCTCTTAACTGTGGCATTTTTTTGACAAAGGTGGTTGTACTAGAAAGGGAAATTAGCCCATAGAGGAACATTAATATAGCTTCATCACAGGTCCAGCAGTGGCTAGTTATGTCTAATAGATTTATAATTTCACCTGAGATTACAAGGTTAATGGCTTAACAACCCTTACAAGTCTAGCCAATATGACATGATTTTACCTGATGTATGGCTCCTAGGGGAAGAAGATTGCATAGATTTTTACCTATGTCTTCAGTATTTTACAGATTGCCCCTTTCCATATTACCCCAAGTGTGAGTTTTCAGTTTTCTATTCATTGATCCAAACTGCATTTGAAGATGGCCAGGGAAGGGCTCTGCTTTATGTGAATATGAAACTGTTCCAAAGATGGGTAATCTCTGAGGGGTTTATATTAAAACCACGAAAGGTGAAATCTGCAAATACAAGTACATCGACACATAAACCTCAATGTACTAAAACAGCAAACTACTTAGAAAATCAGAACGCCGGACGTATTTCCGGAAACAACAGTACCATACAGGTAAGGTAAACCTAACTAAACAAATCTAATGCAACACACTTTTCCAAACATTTTTGCAGGGGGGCAAGCCACCCTGCACCCTTCCACACCCCCCTACTTAAATATATCAACTCCGAGACTGCACTACAGTGGGGAAAAGGATATATTTCCTCATCCCCATGATCACCCTGCTAGCCAAGGAAATACGTTCGGTGTTTTGACTTTGGCCGATTCTGTATTTCGCTCTTTTCATACATCGATGTTTATGTGTCAATGTACTTGTATTTGCAGATTTCTGCTTTTGCGATTCTGATATAGACCCATCTCTGAGGCATATCTGTCACCCCAGCATGTTTTGTTTGAGATGCTGACTAAGTTTAGATCCCTTAATCAGGTGACCCTTGTGCTGTTGTTTTGTGGATGTGTAGCAGCTCCTTCAAGGCTAGATTTGTGAGTGCTTTGAAGGTTAGCCAGAGGTCACCCATTAACAGTCTGTAGGAGACAGACTAAAACAATAGGGATTTTAGTCTGCCTGTATTGGACTTGTTGCTAACACTCTATTTTCTTTGTGAGGAACCTCTGAGGTCACTCCATCTGCTGTAAGTGCCTAGTATCAGCTGTAACACCTACAAATTCTAACATCCTCTGTGATATGTTGACATTGATGTCTAATCATTTTCTATGCATCAGTATCAGCTGTAACACCTACAAATTCGAACATCCTCTGCTATATGTTGACATTGATGTCTAATCGTTTACTATGCATCAGTATCAGCTGTAACACCTACAAATTCTAACATCCTCTGGGATATGTTGACATTGATGTCTAATCGTTTACTATGCATCAGTATCAGCTGTATCACCTACAAATTGTAACATCCTCTGCTATATGTTGACATTGATGTCTAATCGTTTACTATGCATCAGTATCAGCTGAAACACCTACAAATTGTAACATCCTCTGCTATATGTTCACATTGATGTCTAATCGTTTACTATGCATCAGTATCAGCTGTAACACCAACAAATTCTAACATTTTCTGCTATATGATGACATTGATGTCTAATTGTTTACTATGCACCAGTATCAGCTGTAACACCTACAAATTTGAACATCCTCTGTGATATGTTGACATTGATGTCTAATCGTTTACTATGCATCAGTATCAACTGTATCACCTACAAATTGTAACATCCTCTGCTATATGTTGACATTGATGTCTAATCATTTACTATGCATCAGTATCAGCTGTAACACCTACAAATTATAACATCCTCTGCTATATGTTGACATTGATGTCTAATCGTTTACTATGCATCAGTATCAGCTGTAACACCTACAAATTCTAACATCCTCTGCTATATGTTGACATTGATGTCTAATCGTTTACTATGCATCGGTATCAGCTGTAACACCTACAAATTCTAACATCCTCTGCGATATGTTGACATTGATGTCTAATCGTTTACTATGCATCGGTATCAGCTGTAACACCTACAAATTCTAACATCCTCTGCTATATGTTAACATTGATGTCTAATCATTTACTATGCATCAGTATCAGCTGTAACACCTACAAATTCTAACATTCTCTGCTATATGTTGACATTGATGTCTAATCGTTTACTATGCACCAGTATCAGCTGTAACACCTACAAATTCTAACATCCTCAGCTATATGTTGACATTGATGTCTAATCGTTTACTATGCATCAGTATCAGCTGTAACATCTACAAATTCTAACATCCTCTGGGATATGTTGACATTGATGTCTAATCGTTTACTATGCATCAGTATCAGCTGTATCACCTACAAATTGTAACATCCTCTGCTATATGTTGACATTGATGTCTAATCGTTTACTATGCATCAGTATCAGCTGTAACATCTACAAATTCTAACATCCTCTGCTATATGTTCACATTGATGTCTAATCATTTACTATGCATCAGTATCAGCTGTAACACCTACAAATCCTGACATCCTCTGCTATATGTTGACATTGATGTCTAATCGTTTACTATGCATCAGTATCAGCTGTTACACCTACAGTTCCTACAATCAGAAACTACCATGAAATGTCGATTCTATTTTCCTTTGCTGCTCTTTACAATTTTCATTTTATTATACCTGTAATATAGCAAATTGTTAAATATGTTACCTTTGCTGTAAATACTCATGAATTGTCCTCATTGCACTGTTTTAAATTTTTATATATTCTATGTGTACTTGTTATTCATGGAGCCTTTCTCCTTGGGCCTCCCAACAAAATTGGGCTCAACTTATCCCAATGGATTATATAGGAGAGACAAATCATTTAAAAATTATTTGGAAAAAATGTTTTACCCCTTTAAATACTATTTAAGGATAGAAAAGTATAGAAAAAGTGGAGGTATGATTAAATGTGGCCATTGTCATCAATGCCAATTTATTCTGTAGGGAAAGTATCACTATTAGGGGAACACTATTAAATTAAATTGCAAGTTTTCTTGCGACTCTAAGGGGGTCATTTATCTTGCTCAATGTAAACAGTGTGCTGCATTTTACGTGGGGAAAACCATTAGGAAATTCAGGGGGCATATTTATGAGCATTTGTATGAAATTCACAAAAAGAAGGTTACCAATACCTCATATAACTATATAGAACAAGCAGTCATACCTTTGAATTTTTAGCACTTGAACAAGTGTTGAGGGACCCACATAACTCTATATCTGATGAATATATTGAATCAAGGGATTTAAAATGGCAATTGAAGTTAGATACAACTAATTTTCCTGCACTTAACAACACATTTTCTTTCAGTAGTATTTTGAAACTTAAACATTATGTAGTTTGAATATTTTTAAATAATAATATTTAATGTTTTTGATTATTTAGGTGGTAGTATTTTTATACAAACTATTTATTTTTTCATATATTCATGAATGTAAATATTATTTATATGATGGTGCTAGTTGTTGATTGGTTATTTATGTTTCATGTGATGTAATCAATGGACTTTTTAAATGGCAGAGTAAATGATTGTTTTTAGGTTTTGAGGAAGTTCCCATTGTGGAATGAAAGTGCTTAACTTGGATTAAAGTGATATTTTTATATTAGCTTTGAGTCTGTTTTTGGTGGTTCTTTTGGTGCTTGAGTTCTGGACCATAACTTGTTTATGTTGTAGTTCATAAGAGGTTGCTAGGCTAGTGGCATTAGAGCCTTTACAAGCCTAAAATGTTAATAATATGTTGCCCCATCTGTCCTTATTAAGTGAAAGTATTTTTGGAGAGCTAGTCTATGGTCAGCACTGACTCCCCTTGTCCATGAGGGACATAGGTACCACCATGGGGTGATTTTGTGGTCTCCAATCCATTTGTCGAGGTTGCACTTGAATAGCATCATTGAGGAGCTCCCTTCACATGAATTGAAAGTTTGCTCTGGAGAAGCGTTTGTCTCTGGGAGACATATTTGTCTTTCCAGCATGTTCCATTAATGTACAATTAAAACCACAGAATTAAAATAGCAAAACTTAAATTTCTGAAACCACTTAATGATAGTATAGGTTAGGATAGCTCAAAATTTAATAAAATATCACAAATATCACAAGTATACACTTTCACTAAAAGCTTCCTCAGGCAAAATGTCAACATTTCTTAAAATTTTTCATTAAATACCATCAGAGTAGATCATGTGTCTCAATAGCATCATGTGACCACAACTTAATTAATCAGCTCAATAAAACTTCTTAAAGAAATATCACTTTACTTGATTTCAAATGTCCTTCAATGTAGGTTTTATAGTAAATGCTTCATTTATGCCAAGGTAGTGTTGTGCTCTGAATTTAATAATCCATTTGTTCTCCTCTTTCTGTGCTTCATTTTTTACATCTCCACCTCTTATATGTTTATTTATTTATTTATTTATTATTGGCATTTGTTAACGGGGTTAGTCCAGATTGGCCAGAAGCCCATTTTCAGTGGAGACCCAAGGAAAAAAGCTCCGATTGCAAACAGTTTACAATACATAAAGTTCATGCACTCCAAGACAGAGAAATTAAGATACATAAGGTCAGGAAATATAGAAGTAAGATACATACACATACACATAAACTTTTTTTTGTAAAAAAATATATACAGCAATTGAGCCTTCAGTTGAGAGAGATTGTGTTCATCAGATAAATATCTAGTAAGGTAATTAGAGGTAGGCAAACAATATATACATATATACATGTGGTGGACCAGTATAGCATAAGGATGTAGTCTCTAGGTAAACTACAAGTATAAGGTGGGAAGGAGCAGGAGGAAGTAGAGTAGGATGTCTGAGGAGTAGGACAGAACAGAAGAATATAAATAGAGAGGTAGGGTCATGACAGGTGCAAGTCTTGGTGTTAAGTAGGTGAAGTCTGAGTTCTTTTTAAAAGTGTATAGGGTGGGAAATGGAATGTAAGTGTGTAGGGAGTTTATTCCAGGCTTGAGCTACAGTGCATTTATGTAGTAGTTTACCGACATTTACGAGTGGGGGTATAGGTGGATACCAGGAAGGACAGAGCAGAACTGGAAGATGGTTTTCATGATATAGAGTGTGTGATTTGAAATTGTGATAGAAGGAGTTGTTGGGCGAGTTCAAGCCATTGGAGTGAGTTGAGTGCAAGGCAATAGTGTGAGTTATAAGAAGAGTTGGTGACAAATCTAGCTATTTTGTGGTATGTTTGTTGGAGTTTGGCCAAGGTTGTGGACAAATTTTAGTTAGGACTGGGGTGGCATAGGGAAGGGAGGGAAGGAGGAGAACCTGTACCAGGGAGTGCCTAGCGTTAGAAGTTAGAAATTTTCTGTTGCGATAAAGAAAGCCAAGTTTTTGATGTTTGTTTTTATACTTTGGAGGATATGTAAGTTAAACTTAAGTTCACCATCAGTGATGGTACCTAGGAGCTTTCTATGGGGTTCTGGTTGTCTGATGGTGCTATTGGAGGATGTGATAACAAAGGTGGATTTATGATGGAAGAAGAATGAGGGAGAAAAAGCAAGAGTTTTTTTGGGGGGGGTGGTTTAATATGAGTAGATTATCAGACACTTTTCAATGGAAAGAAAGGTGCCTTGGGTATATGGAGTTCAGAGATATAACTGGAAAAGGATATGAGAGATGAGTCATCAGCATATTGAATTAGGGAAGATTGTTTGCAGGATGTGTGAAGTAAAAATGTAAAAATGCTGCTGAAGTGTTTTCAAGATTGCAGACTTTAAAAAGTGTGTGCTACCAGTCACTTTTATACGCTTAAGCAAAGAATTTGGTTCTACGGACATTCATATCTGTAGGAAAGAATGATTTTTATTTACAGGCATATGGTACTTCTGACTCAACAAATATAGCTTATATGGCAATATCAGTACAAGTGTGTAATGGACAAAAATGGAAACTCTTCCACATTAGGTTCCACAATACTTTATTATTGGAAAAGGAAAAACATAAGCACTTTGTTTTACAAATGAAAACTGCATCAGATAAATCATTTAAGAAAAAGTAGGGGTTTATATACCAATCAGAATTTAAAAAAATAAATCATGTGATGAGGAGCCCCTCAGTGAATCCAATCAATTAAAGCCACAGGATGCACTATATCCTGTCTTAAAGAGGTTTTCGCTAACAGTACAGCTTCAAAAAACATAATTTACGTAGATAAATGTAAGAATAGTTAATTTAATACAATTAATAAAATGAATAATTAATAATTATCCATCAGCATGGTTTTTAAACATAATTCATGCATTAAACATTAATTTAATGAACAAACAAATGAATAAACCAATATCTACATATTCAATCAAAATAAATTTCAAAATGTGCAAAACTGTTTAAAACTAAAACTGTCACCTTGTTTTAATGAAACAGTGAAAGCATGAAGCAATTCACCACCACAATATATGAATAGATGATTGCAAAGAGTTTAAAATTCTGAATTAAGATATGAGGTAAAAATCAAATTATGATACAGAGTAAAGAGTTAGTCTATCCATGTATGTACTGGTTTGGAGGCCCTGTATTTGCCTGGTGAGGAACCTCTGTGGTCTCTCCAGCTGATGCAGGTGTCTGTTGAGGTACATGCAAAAGGGAGCACTATACTCTTTTGGTGGTCTGATGAGGGTGAAGTACAGTGGGGCTATAACTTCCTTACACCTGGATGTGATGCTCTTACTTATGAGGTCCGCAAAGTAGAATGCTTTCCTTACGACAGAGAAAACTTGGTGGTCAAAGTTCAGATTGCTATCTACCTGTGTTCCTAGGTCTCTCACCACTGGGTTTGAGCTTAGGGGAGTGTTGTCAATACTGTATTTAGAGAGAAATTTTACTTTGTCAAAGGGAATAATAATGAACTATTTTGCTTTTACTTTTAGACCATGGCTTTGCCACCAGTCATTTATCTGTGTTAACCCTTCCTGTAGTATGTTAACATCATTGGGGGACTCAATTAGTTCACCCAATTTGCAACCATCAGTAAACTTGGCAAGCCATAGGCCATCTCATTTAGCCTGGACTTCGTAGAAGTAGATTCCAGACAGTACAGGATGCAGCACAGAACCTTGTGGAACACAGCTGATGATGGGTCTACTGGTAGAGTTGGAGTCACCTACTTTGACAGTATGTGCTCTGATGGTGTGCCAGTTGGCTACCCATCTATTGACATAAAAGTTGATCCCTAACTGAGAAAGTTTTTCTATGATACTGGAGTGAGGGATTGTGTCAAAAGCTTGGCCAGGTCAACATAAGCGGTATACACTGTCTTACCTTCATCCAGGGTATAATATATTAGGGTATTGTTGAATCTTTTTTAAGAGTATTTCCACTTAATTTTATTTTGATTTGCACTGAAAAAGAGGTAATAGTCTACATTTAGGGGAAAGATGAGGGGTATCATTAAATTGGTTTAATGTGATGTCTGGATGGTTTAGGGAAGAAGTATGGATAGGTGGTTGGGACAGAGTTAGAGAGATGTTGAGAGATATTATGGAGTCATGGTAGGATGAAAGATGGCTCAGTAGGAGGAAAAGAATATAGGATAAGCTGAATAGAAGCACGATTAAAAGGATCTGTATTTTATTGATGGCAGGTAGTGGGGAAGTAGGAATCAATTAGGAAGCAAGAAGCTGAAGGGTCGTAAAATATTCAGTGGTGATAGAGTCTGAAAGCTGACACAAGGCAGGAAGGAAGTATTTTCTATGAAGGAATGGAGTTAGGTTGTCCTGTTATCTTCTGTTATCTTTCTGAACTATAAGAAATAGAGGAGATTCAGAGGAAAGTAGGAGGATACAGTTAAGATAGGATGTTGTGAGGGTTTGTCCAGGAAAAGTAGATGATGAAATATAGAATAATATTGTTGAGGAGGGCTCTGATTGTGAATGATATACTGCGTAGCATTATTTGAGGGAGAAAGGTTGTTAGTAATGATGCCAAATTTCAGATGGATGTTAGGAAATAGGAAAATATAAACAATAGTGTTTTATGAATGCGGTAAAGCTATTTTGGGAAGATAGGGAATGGATGCCACAGTTGAAAGGTGTATGTCTAAACATAATGGTAGAGTAGAAGGGGGTGGATGGGAATGGAGGATAGGATGGAGGAATGAAGTCAAGCATAGTGGACATTCCACACTTAGGTTGGTTATTACAGAGAGCAGTCAGTTTATAGCTAGTATGGAACAGTTAATAAGAAGATACCGGTTTCATTTACTGAATTCAGAAACCAAGAAGCTTGGGAGACGAAATATCTGACATATACAGTGGAATCTACTGGTCAAGAGAAAGGACAGTGGCCATCTTAGTAAGTGATCCTTAGAGTGCAGGGACTACTCCTTTAATAAGAAGGCTGTTGTAAGTTAAGTATATTCATGAGACAAATAAACAATTACTTCTATGTGAAAATAAGGAATAAAGAGGAAACTACTTACCTTCCCCCTTCTGTATGTTAGCTGTAATTACAAATAAAACAAAATATTCTGTGAATTTGAAAAACAAATCGTTACAGTAATATTATCAGGCACATACTGCCCTACATCGGTAACACAACACTTTATAAACTTAAACCCAGCATTGAGACAACTGATCTCAAGTACAAGAAAAACAGGAGGGATAATGAGTTGACACACAA